>NC_139960.1:24688640-25023640 GCF_963454915.1 Gymnoscopelus microlampas
TTGTGTAGTTATGTTCCTAATGTTCCTGTCTGCCCTAGTGTTTGCTACTTGTCTTGTCTCACCCCTCTGTGATTACTCGTTTCTCCACCTGTGTCCTGTTAGTCTCCCAGCCAATCCCTGTGTTGATTGTCTTTGAGTTCACCTGTGTCTTGTTAGTCCTGTGTCTATTTAAACCTCCCTGTATTTAATGTGCCCTTGACAGATTATAGTTAATGTCATGGTATGTCCTGGCTTGTATGTCCTGCTTTAATGCTAGTTTGTATCCCGAGTTTGTTAATAAATCATCATTGAACCTTCTCTGCCTGCCCGTGTGGTTCTGCACTTGGGTCCAAAACTTGTCTCATATCGTGACATATGTTATTTTAGTCTGGACTTGTCCTTTAAGACTGAATGGACTCACGCACGCATGCACGCACAGTCATGCCCACAAATGAACAAAGGATAGTAGCTAATTGATAGCCTTCACGGTGGCATAATAGAGTTCATTAGATTCAAAGTAAAAAGGGCTATCTTAGTGACAAAAAGGCACATGGATCCCATTACAGCCTATAGAATGTGTGTGTGTCTGTCTGCATGCTTGTTTATTTTACTCGTTTACTCATTAGGATCCCTATTAGTTGGCACGTGAATGCCGGTCCGCCTTCCTGGCGTCTGAACCGCAAACATAAAACAGAAACAAAACACAAATTGTCCTCAGAGTAAACATAAAATAAACACACAACACCTGTTCTCATCAGTGGGTGCCTGGGTGGGGTGAAACAGTGCTGCATTTGTGTACGGCAGTGTACGCAATTAGCGTTAATTCAAGACAGACAGTTTAACTCAGAGTTACTGTAAATTAACCACTTAAGCACTATTTTTATACTTTTGCAGACAAAATAGCGGAAATATCAGATCTGCATCCTCACAACGTGTCTTATTGTGTACTGTGGCCTAACTGTATAATTACATGGCCAAAATAGGGACACCAGGTTGATTAACAACGCTGATGAGGTTACTGTTATGTAGTCCAACGTAAATCTTTCAGTAACATACAAAGGAAGAGTAAAAGTGGGGGCCGATATCACGAAAACATCAAATCCATACGTGCTTGCATGTGTGTACTGTATACCCTAGCATTCGCTTCCTGCCAGAGTGAAATTATGCACGTCAGCATGTGTGTAACAACCACTGCACAATTTTCTGTATGCATATGCCGGTGCTTTTGTGTGTGTGTGTGTCTGTGTGTGTCTGTGTGTGTGTGTGTGTGTGTGTGTGTGTGTGTGTGTGTGTGTGTGTGTGTGTGTGTGTGTGTGTGTGTGTTTGTGTGTTTGCATGCACACGCATGAGTGTGTGTGTGTGTGTGTGTGTGTGTGTGTGTGTGTGTGTGTGTGTGTGTGTGTGTGTGTGTGTGTGTGTGTGTGTGTGTGTGTGTGTGTGTGTGTGTGTGTGTGTGTGAGAGAGAGAGAGGTGGCGATAGATCCATTTCATGTGTCAGTGTTATTTTTAAGATGCATATCTCATATCCAGTATCCAATAACTTCAGCACTTGCAGGATGAAAGCACAACACTTGCAGGATGACAGCAGCTACTTTTACTGTATATTTGAACTGAGAGTTTCATTTAATTTTCTTCATTTGCTTTGTTTATTTTACCTTGAGATTAGCATTGGGCCAGTCTTCCTGTTGTACTTTTGCCTTACACTGCCTATGTGTTATGGGTATAAAGCAGTCCAATTAAGAGGTCAATCCTATATTAAAGTTGGCTTAAGGGGCAGGCCGACCAACCTCTGACACCACGCTCATGTCACTATGACTCAGACGGAGTTCCCAAAGCAGCTATGCCCGAATATGAGTTGTCTAACCTCAATGTGTCGTCATGGCATCAGGCGCCAACAAATCAGTCATCAAGGACTGTCAACAAACCGAAGGGACAAGGACTGGCCATGTGCATATATGGGACTGACTGACTTCAAACCCGGCGCACGCAGGGTGAAGGACTCGAGGGAGTGCGGTGCCCGCCATCGAGTAGTATGGATATCCAGTTGTCCAGAACTGCCGATCCAACCATACAGTATATGGATATTCCAATATATGGTCGTCGCACTGCAACCAATATGTCTGAATCATAAGGTTGGGGGCTTTGTCAGAGTATCTGTTTCTGTCTGTCCCTTTAATCGCTAATCTGTTCAAACAATTTGTCTTCACTCATGGAAATAAATTATGCTAAAGAGGGTAGATATGCGATGGCAATTTGAACTAACAATGCAACTCAAAATAACAATGTTGAATCTACCATAGGCCTATACGACCCATGAAGACTGTGCAGATTTCTTTTAGAACCTAGCATCTTTATTAGCAGACAAACCAAAGGAGAGTCTTCAGTTATGTTCTGAGACCAACTATGGATAGGTTCCCAGCTGAAGTGAAGGTTCTCAGTCCAAAACACTTACTACTCTTCTGGCAATGATGGCTGAACTGGGTTTTGATGGCTATCTGGCGCCACCTACACCTGAGAGAAGAGGACTTTCATGTCACAGGTGCATGGCAGAGAGAGAGAGAGAGAGAGAGAGAGAGAGAGAGAGAGAGAGAGAGAGAGAGAGAGAGAGAGAGAGAGAGAGAGAGAGAGAGAGAGAGAGAGAGAGAGAGAGAGAGAGAGAGAGAGAGAGAGAGAGAGAGAGAGAGAGAGAGAAGAGAGAAGGGGTGGCAGGCAGCTGTCAACTTTGTCTGATGAGGATAGAAAGAGAGAGATGGAAAAGAGAGAGGGAAAGAGAGTGTGTGTGTGTGTGTGTGTGTGTGTGTGTGTGTGTGAGAGGTTCTGCGTACGGTTCTGCGTGTCCGTGTGTGCGTGAGAGTGAGAGACAGAGAGAGAGGGAGAATATGACTAATGATGCCATCAGTGTTAGAGTGGAGGACCTCTAAAAGGCTCACCCTCATTCATCTGTCAATGCCTCTTCAATTATTTCTTTCTCTCATTCAGCCTCTCCATCCATCTCCTCTCTATCTGTCTGGCTCTCCCAAATTCTCCCCCTTCTCCCTCCCTCTCTGTCTCCTTGCTCTAAGGATGGCAATGTCCGTCCGTCCGTCCGTCCGTCCATCCATCCATCCATCCATACATACATCCGCCCAAACAAGAAAATGATTGCCTGGATTGCTATGAAACTGGCTGAGCAGCAAGCCATCACCTGAAGGATGATGGCTATTTCTCTAGCTAAAATGTCCACTACCACACAAGGTATTTAAAAATGGAATGGGTGATATATACGGTATGTCATGAAACATATTCATGCTCCCACCAGACTATCGTCAAAATATCAACTTTGCATGCAAGATATCTCTTCCAGGCAGATTGTACAGTCAATCTTACTGATCTTGGTGACGCCATGTGTCACGGTCCGCTCCTCGGGCCCGTGGACTGTGACTTAATTATTTAGCCCTTGACTGCCCTTATATGGTGTTGGACCCTTCTTAGGCTGTTTAGCCTAAGAAGGGTCATTCTTCTGTTGTATCATTCCAATTGTATTTATGTTACTCTGTTGTTGCCTTTTGCCCTGTTGTTCTGTACCTTTATTTTGTAGTCTTGCTTCCTGTCTACCTAGTTAAGTGAGGCTGGGACCGAGGTTACTGTTCACCTGTCTTGTCTCACCTCCCGTTTGATTAGTCTCGTTTTCCTCCTGTGTCCTCTTAGTCCCCCAGCCTATCCCAGTGTTGATTGTCTTTTGAGTTCACCTGTGCTGTGCCTAGTTAGTCCTGTCTATTTATATACCCCTCTGTTTTCAGACTGTGTTGGTTCGTTAATGTTGTTACTGAGGTCAGTCAGTTACCTAGTGTTGTCTTTGTATTCCCTGGTTAATTAATATAAACCCCCCTGCATCTGAATCGTTCTGTCTCCGCTTCACTGTCTGCGCTTGGGTCCTACACCTCTCTGCCCCGCACGTGACACCATGGCCTTTAACCGCCTACACTATATTAAAATGATTTTTATTTGAAGGAATGTCAATACAAAATCACAACAAACAAAGCTCAACCAGAACAGAGAAGTAAAAGAAACACCCTAGCACATAAGATAAAAAAAACTATAAAAATAATCATGAAACAATAATTGCAGTATTATTGCGCAATGTCACTGCCCTTCAATTAGATTGTTCTTATGACGAACCAGACTGATTAACCCTATATCTGTGTAAGAATGATAACGTTCCCACTTCTGGAGATGGAGCTCCATCTCATTGAGTAACCTGAATGATAGATTCTCCGAGGCTGCTAGTTTACCCAATTGGATGAACCACAGAGATGATGCAGGTGCAGAGGAGGCTTTCCAGTTCATGACAATGAGTTTCCATGAGGCATCACGGGGGCAGTTTGGACCCACTCCACATCAGGGGGAGTTAAATCTACTAAAACCGTGGGGTCTCCCAAAATGTACAAGGCTGGAGTAAAAGGGATGTCTTGGCCAATAATTGTCTGAATGAAGTCATGGAGATTCAACCAGAACTCTGCACAGCTCCACAGCATGTGGTCAATATGCCATCATTTAGATTGCACCTCCAGCACTGCGCCTCATCCAGCAGTCCTACTCTGTGCAACCTGGACGGGGTCCAGTAGACTCTATTTAATATTTTAAATTGAATTAGTCATATATCCAATTCCCTTGACATTTTTTTTACATTTCTAAGAATGAAGCTCCAGTCCCCCTCTGTGAAGTCCAGCAGAGTTAAGAAGCTGCAGAGAATATTAGGCTGAGCCCTCACGACCCCTTCTCAAAACATCTTGTACCTGATGCCAGATGTCTAAACTAGGGGGAGCTACAGTAGTCGAGCCAAAGGCCTGCATCAGCAGATACCTCAGCTGGAGGTAGCGCCAAAACTGATTCCAAGGGATATCAAAGATTTTCGATTTCCCTCATCATAAAGATCACCTAGAACTTTAATCCCTTGTTTATACCATTTTCCACCAAAAATGGTGATTTGCCGATACAGAGGTTTGTATTTAACCAAGTTCCACCATTTAGATGAAAATGAGGACTGATTTTATAACTCGCCGCATCCTCCAGACCCACTGTATATGATAGATAACTGGATGTGTACAGTGTATTGGCCTCTGGGGGTCATTTGGCTGTGATAAAATTATTTGTAGAGAGTGAATTTTTTTAAGACGTGTCTAAGACTAATACACAATGAAGCATATAAGGTTTGGAACCCCCACCATAGTCAATAGGTCTTTGAAGTTTGTCTAAGACTGCATGGGTCGTTTGTTTTTCCCTAAAAGAAAAGTATTGCATAGTCTATCAAATTGTTTAAAGGATGTCTGGGAAATTTAACAGGTAATATATTTTGATGAATCAGGGTCCCCCAGGGGTTTATTCCTGGCCCCATCCCTTTTTCCCTCTACAACAAATCTCTTCACCGAAAATAGCAGATTTACAAGCTCACAACATGTTACAATGCAATGTGTTGTGAGTGCTCTCTCTCTGTCTCTCTCTCTGTCCATGTTCAAGTCTTTGGTAAGAACAAAGAGTCAGAGTGGAGGTTAGGTTTTATTCACTCATGAATAATGTTGATGAATTTCTGTCTCAGTAGCTGGGTTTACATGAGCTGGTTTTACACAGACCCTGATATTCCACTAATAATCAGAACGACAGCCCAATCAGAATAAAAATGCCTCATGTAAATGCCTCAATTGGAAAAGAAAATGTGAAAAATAAAAAACAAAAAACGGGCAGAACCACTTCAAAAGTGATATTCTAATTACTTTGGGGCATACGTATCACTTTTATTTAGCGTCCATGTAAACACATCTCTGATTGGAATTATTTTGATCTCACTGAAGAAATATTGTCCATGTCAGTGGTACTTTTATGAGGCTCTTCTGTTGTTGAGGAGCGGTTGACTATATATTTTAGTTTTACATTTTTTTATCTTTCTCTCCCTTCATTTCTGTCAGTTTGTGAGAAAGAGATATAATGTCTTTATGTTGAGTCTCCACAGTGTTTGGTTTCGGTAGAATTGTCCCTCCTCTCATTGCGTGTCAGTGGAGTTTTTCATGAAATAAATCTGTTTGTGTTCTTTCAGGGAGACATGTCTCTCTACGGGTGCTGCTGTGATGAGAGAGAGACTTAAGGTTTCAGTGAAAGAACACGAGGGAAAACACTCCATGTTTCAACACTCACACTCACTCACACACATACACACACACACACACACACACACACACACACACACACACACACACACACACACACACACACACACACACACGCACACACACACGCACACACACACGCACACGCATGCACGCGCGCACGCGCGCACACACGTACAGAAACACACACAAGTTTTCCTTAAGGAAAAGAGCAGCTGACAAACTGATTTTTGTCAGACCCTGACCCTCTCTGTGTGACACAGATTGAATTTACACAGGAGACATGTAAACTACAAACACATTTTAACCGCATGAACCCTATTCTGTGGCAAACATTCAACGAAAATAGCAACTCTACAAGCTCAATGTGTCGCAACAGGTTGTGAGATTGTAGATCTGCTATTTTCACAGACGATGGAATAGATAGATTGGATAGATGGAAAAAAGGACGGGACGATCTAGTATACACCCCTTGGGTACCCCGGTCAAATAGGGTTTAAGTAATTGACCTTTTATATGGATCATTTCCTTTGCTAAAATACTAACCAAATCAGTATTACTTTTTGACAATTTTGTGTTTTTCTTGACTTGCATCTGTAAGGAATCAAAATATTTTCAAAATACAGAGATTTGAGAGAAAGATTATGTGTAATTTTTATTTTATTTTCTGCTGTATGGGCTAGAACATTGGTTCTTAAATTAATAGTTTCATGTAAAGGACCCCTAACATGATACTGTATGTATTAGGCCACAGACCGCTATTTGAAAATATGTTGTGGTGGGGAACCCCATAAGACAGTGGTCTTCCACATCTTTTCATATCAAGGTCCATTATTTATTCGGTATTTGAGCCACGGACTACCAATTGATGAGATTTAGACTCTCAGACCCAAGACTTAGAATATTAAACATCTTTTATATTTTTGTTATCGTTGGATGAGATTTTTGTCCACAATTCCATGCTGTATTAATGTTGGTACCATAGGAGAGATAACAGGCAAATGTTGATCACAATTTTACATTTTAAACTCTCAAGAGTTAAAGATCTATAAGGGTCCATGTGGTTACCAACTCTCCTTCATTTAGCCGGGGACCACCTGGAACTCCCTCAAGGACCACTGGTGGTCCCTGGACCACTGGTTGAGAACCACTGTCCTAAATGGATCCCAGGGGAATGCTGAACCCAGTGCAGCATGGTGTTCTTTCTCCATGCTCCAGCTTATTTGCGTGAGAGAGTCAAATTAAACATTCACAGACTGCTCCCGTCACATGAATGTGCACACTTCAATGAAAGGAACTGGTTGGAATAACGCTACGTCCTACCGGGGAAACTCCCCCCCTGTCAGGTGATAAGAAGCGGCCTGCTCACTCCTCATGCATTGAAGGAAGCATGAGCTCAGTTCGGGGCCCTCTGCCAGCCACTCTGCCACTCTTCCTCTGCCAGCCAGGCTGGCAGGCAGAGGAAGAGTAGCGCCCAGGATTACAAGTTTAGGCAATTGGCACTGGGTGAAAAAATTGGTTACAAAAATCGTGGGATACACATTTTTTATTAAAAAAAAAGAATGATACTTATCCATTGCATAAATCCAAGTATTGTGAACAATACTTATCCATTGCAGTAAAATGACGGTTTATTCTGTGTTCTGGCATCAAGGCCTTTGAGTTTCTGTTGTAGCCGCAGTGGGTCAGTTTGCCATTCTTGCTAGAAGAAGAGTTATGCAATCAAACATTTCAATAACAAACCTCTTTCATCCATTAATTTAGGGTAACTGTTCTGCTTTAGGGAAGTTCATCTTTGTCCATAATTGCCATGCTATGAAAACAAATGTGATCATATATCTGCAATGCTCTGGGAAATATTCAACCAGAGGTCTAATTGATGCTAAAGGCAACTCAGTGTGGAAAATCTTCTTCCGTCTGAACTTCCAAGTGGTCTGAATGGTGTAATTCATTCAGAGCAGCGTTATTACAGTCTCCTGCATGAGTTCAAATCAGCATTCTATTCAGTACTGAAAAGTACTGAATAGAATGCAATTTTTGTTTTTCATAAATCAAAAACCCAATAGCCTTGTCGGTGCAATTGTTTTGCTATAGGGAACAGTTATGGGTCCAAGTTCATTTCCTAGTTGCATATTCACAAACACTGCAGGAAACAGGAAATAAACTTGGACCCATTTAGAATGTTTATCTTGTTAAGTGTGAAAAGGTCTATAGGGAAATCTGGAAGCCATTGCAAACTCACTTTCAGGGTTCAGGACTGCAAACTGATTGCACTCTATTACCTCCAGTAATGGATCTATAACCTTTTAGCGACTTCCTTTAGATTTATAATTAATGTCATATACAGTAGATCATCAATCCCCCATCTCTAACACTAAAACTAAATCCCTCCCATCTGGCACCATAAGTAGTTTAAAACAAAGCATGCATTTATTTGCAAATACCATTTGACACAAGCGTGGTCACACCTACACAGCAAAATCCTCAGTGTTAATTCTGAGTTCAATTAACGCTGTGGATTTTACTGAATGAAAGGGATGAACGAAGGAGGATTATGACGTTTCAGAACCACTCACTTCAACCCACACACTATACAGAGAGAGAGAGAGAGAGAGAGAGAGAGAGAGAGAGAGAGAGAGAGAGAGAGAGAGAGAGAGAGAGAGAGAGAGAGAATAGATCTAGAAAAAGAAAGGGAGAATGAATGATAAAGTTGAGGAGAGAGGGGGAGGGTGGGATAGAGTAGCTGTTTGAACTCCTTCTATTCTCCTTCTAATTACAACAGATACACACAGCATACAACCAGCTGACCCTCAAGAAGGTCAAAATAAAACATTGCATATTTGAGAATGGAATTTGACAGAGATACAGCAGAGAGGGATGAAAGCCAGAAAGAGACAAAACGAAAAGTCAAATGTTGGGCAAAGTGAGGAAAAATGAGAGACGCAGGGATGGGAGGGGGAAGCAACGTTGTCGTGACGATTCACACGCCACACAGATATAAATCCACCAGGACTTAAAGATGAACATTAATCACTGCAGTCCTCTGATTACACGCACAGATTACACATACACACGCACACGCACACACACGCACACGCACACGCACACGCACACGCACACACAACACACACACACACACACACACACACACACACAGACACACACACACACACACACACACACACACACACACACACACACACACACACACACACACACACACACACACACACACACACACACACACACACACACACACACACACGCACGCACGCACGCACGCACGCACACAAGAGTATGTGCACGTGCAGATATGAGCGGAGCCAGGCACATGCGTGCCCATATACACGTACATGACCTGTAACTGAAATGTAAAATAGCTATACAGTATCTAAAGCCAAGGTTCACATGCTGCATACTTACTGTAAGTCAGGAGGACATTGTAGACATTACTTGGTACAGAGTGCTCATGTGTAGTAGGCTACCTGGAATTCTGAGTCATTCTGTAATGCCAATGATCAGTCCTCCTTTCCTGTTAGTCCTAGTGTGGACTACAGCAGTAATCTACAATCTACGTACATGAAGCACAGACTCCTCAGCCTTTCCCATATACCAGATGTATTATGGTTCAAAGAACAAAAAACAAAATAAAAAAAGTGTTCCCCCGATGAAGGCTGTGTGCCATAATGCGTAGATGTATTTTTTATTCTTGCTATGCATATCCTTACCATTAAAGACTTAAAAATGTTTCCACAAGACTGCCTTGGTCTTTTCCTTTATATAAATAAATGAATTTTAAAACAATCATTGATTCTGAATCATTATGCATCATGTGGGATTTTACTTCTTTCAAACGGGGAGAAGTATAAAAGGAATTTTGCAATGCTTTTCTGTACAGGTTGTATTTCTATTCCACACTAGGGTTAAAAAGAAATCATGCTTACATAATCTGAGAGTCATAATCTAGGAGAGAGGTGGCAGAGCAGCCCTTTAATCCGTCTATGACATCACAAGGGGTGAATCCCTCTATGAGTGAATACATCCGTTCAGGATGTAGGATTTAGGCTAGCCCCTGCCGCTCTGATGAACAAGGATTTAAATAATTAGTGAAGAGAGTGTTAGAGAGAGAGAGAGATAGAGATAGAGAGGGGATATGGCTGGGTGAGGAGAGATTATGGGACCTTTTGACATAAACTGTGCATTTATGAAGTGCTCCATACATCAAAGCATATCGTTCTGTAAGTGGAAACCTTCATAACGTAACATCAAAGCCATTCCGGTATGGGTCGATGCTTATGGGGGTGATAAGGAAGAACGTAATAAACATGAGACTTTAAGATGTCACTCACATTAATTACATCGCCCATGTTGTTGTACCATACACTGTGGCGTAATAGTTCAAGATCCTTGTGCTTGAAAGTCATGTTCTGTGGAAGGAATTTTAAAGAAATTATTGCATTTGATCCTCGCATGATCTCCCTCACGCTGTTATATTTAAGTGGGAGTAGATAATGTGTGCGTCTACTACCCAGACACCACTCCTCACCTTATCAAATGGGCTATTTACTTTCATGTGTGAACGCGTCATTCTCCTGTTACATGCTACATGTGTGAAAGTAGGCTACAACACCGGACAATGTCCCAACCTGATTCCCCGGACATTTTCCAGTATTCAAATGAGAAAGAAGCTATGTACTGACATCATACTGACATTACATTTCAGTAACTTATGTAAATGTCCAATTTTTTGTTTTTTTTAGATTAGAAGGTCAGATGAAGGCCCATTGTGGAAAATGTATTTTGCGTTTTTGTTTTTTTCTGATATTTCCCCCCTTATTTATTTGGGTCAGTGTGTTTGGAAATGAAGCTCACCACAGGGACATGAAGATACGCTGGAAGTGGTTCAACTATTTGTGATTGACTACTACAAATATAGCAGTAAAATCCTCAGTGTTAATTCATCCTTTTGTATACTGTCAGAGTTATATTAACACCGGGGATTTTACTGTGTACAATAGCTGAGAGTGGTGGTGGGCCCTGTTCTGTCAACATCCAGAGCTCATTTTGCCACTGGGTTGTGTATCTCAGGGGACTGGGCCCTACTGTTTTCCACTTAAAGCACTAAAGCAGTCCCCCACTCCCTGGAGGATTTCACAACAGATTTGTCTTTCGATTTATGGATCAGATATCTCCAGAAGAGATCTTTTTGACGGCAGGATGTCATGTCAATCAAACACTACTGTTTAAAAATAATAAAAAGGTTCTCAGTGTTTGTACTGAAAATCATCTCTCAATAAAACAAGTGTGCTATTCAAATATCTGCAGCCAGATGTTTGAATTTGATTGACTGACTGACTGATAGCATAACTATTTTCCTCTCACAGGTATGATTTTCACATCCAGTCCAGGGATTCAGTCCAGCAAACGTCTGGTTCTTTCCTCTTCTTTTGCATAATCTTCTATTAAGCTTATTACGTGCTGTGAAGAAGAGGCTGTTTTATCCCAAAATAAAGCGGAATGAAGAACTTCCCTCTGTCATGTTTCCACAAACTCAGACTCACTAATCATCACTACAACTGCCTTCAGTGTATTTGCCACGGGGCAAATTAAATCAAACAAATTAACAAGAGAATAAGGAAGTGTTGTCTAAGATGTGACTGCAGACCCTTGTTCTATGTCAGCCCAATTCGCTAACTTCATTTTTGGGTTGGGACAGGTGCTATAAGGACACTTGGAGTTTCAGTGTATTTGCCACAGGCCAAATTAAATCAAACAAATTAAGGAAGGGTTGTCCAAGACATGACTGCAGACCCTTGTTCTTTTTTAGCCCAGTTTGATAAGTTCAATTCTGTGTTGGGGAGAGGCATTACAAGGACACTTATGGTGGGTTGCACCAACATGGTTTAATTTTTAAATTGTATTAAATCATGGTTTATCTAAATCCTGTTGCACCAAATGTTAAACCTAGTTTAAATCTAGTTCACAATTAAGCCTGGTTAAATTTAAACCTTTGGCAATTTCGGTTTAATTTCCAACAGTAAATTAAATTCAAATCTGTTGCACCAGTCATTTTAAACCAAGTAAAAACTGGATTAGTTATATCTAAACCTCTCCTGGATGAGGTTTATGTTAGGTCTATTTCATTTTGATTGACAGCATAGCTGCATATTTTCACTGGATGTCGCTTGGGGCCCGAGCCAACTGGCGTCTCCACCAAGGCGAGCAGAGGGCTAAGGAGAGGTTTCAGCACCAGAGACAGTGCAGGGCACTTGGGCAAGTAGTGGAAGGAAGGTATGTGCCTGTTTTCATCCTCACTCAACTTGATATGATGACACCTCAGGTCTGATTGCCAGAGTGGTGACAGCCTTGGTCTGATCAGCCCAACCCTATAAATGTTTGCTGAACCTCTCCTCAGATGAAACTCACTCCCTTGGTGAATGGGCGGTAAGCAAAAACACACTCCAACATTTGTCCTTATATTTTTTTTGATTTTTATTTATTTATTTATTTGCACAATAAAAACAGAACAAAGGTAACATCATTAAAACAACACAGAAATAAGTGCAGGTGAGAAAAGGAAACCCATAAAGGGCTTATAAAGGTTCTCACCTAAAAATAATAAACAAGCAGTTAAACATAATAATCAAACATAAGACATGACAAACACAAATACCTTGAGTGCAGTTCTGTGTGTGTGTGTGTGTGTGTGTGTGTGTGTGTGTGTGTGTGTGTGTGTGTGTGTGTGTGTGTGTGTGTGTGTGTGTGTGTGTGTGTGTGTGTGTGTGTGTGTGTGTGTGTGTGTGTGTGTGTGTGTGTGTGTGTGTGTGTGTGTGTGTGTGTGTGTGTGTGTGTGTGCGTGCACGCACGCGCGCGCGCGCGCGCGTGCGTGCGTGAAGCTATGTTAAATGGTAGATGGAGAGGCTTGATTCATCAGGCCTGCCCTCAGTCTATGTTTAAAGTTACTGAGTGAAGATGAGGAGTTGGCAATAAGTATGTGTGTATTCCAGAGTAAAGAACCTCTGACTTTAATGGAGAACTGGCTATGTGTGGTACGGCTGAAGGGAGGATGGAGATTATTGGATTGTCTAGTATATGGCTTGTTAAGACTGAATGAGACTAATTATGGTTTCTACTCTCTTCCTAGGCACCATTAGCCTGGTAAAGCCCCTCCCTCCGGAAAATCTAATTTCCATTTGATTTCAGGAATCAAATGGAAATGAGATTTTCCGGAAGGAGGGGCTTTACCAGGCTAAGGCACCATAGGGCACTTCATGGACTAAAAAACGTGTTTATTGAAATACCCCAATCCGGGAAGAATTTATGTTATCATTTTCCCCTACCTACCTTTGTTAAAGTTTCCCCCCAATAAAAGACTGCTGTTTATGCAAATCAAGTATCTCTGTTGTTGGTTTTGGTCAGCACTCCTCACAGTGATTAAATAGTTTCTTGCCGGAAAATTCAAGACAGGATTTTATAATGAGTTTTCCCAGCCATATACGTAGATTTACAAAATCTGTCATCTATTACACTATTACACTTTTATAAACAATGAATAATTAATAACTAATAATAACCTGTATATCATAATAACTAACTAAATATACCTTTAAATCGACTGTATGCTAACGCTGACATTGAGACAGATGATATTTGACTCTGAAAAATTATCCATCTTTTTGCGCTTGCTTAGAGTATAATACCCTGATTTTGTGTTGTCTTTGTGTTGTGCTTTGGTCTGGTTGATATTTAGTTTTTCTGTTAAATGTTTTGTGTTGTGTGTTTACAGTATATTGTTTTGCTGTCTTTAGGACCCCCTTGAAAACTAAATGCTGCATCTCAAGGTGTTAGTCCTATAACATATCTGTCTCAATGGGAGTGAGCTGCTGTGCTGTGCCACCACTTCTCCAGCTCCTGGTAGGTTTGTGTTTTTATGCTGCAGGGTGTTGTCCTCAATTACTTCACCAAACTATTCCATAGCACAGTTTGCAAAATATTAATAACGCCGAAAAATATGATCTCCTTTGCCATGCCATAACGTATATTCAATCAGAAACACTCTCGTCTTAGTAGATAAAGAACCATTTATTGCCACAAATGGAATACAGTTAAGCTTGGCGTTAAAGCTTCGCTCTTGGGAGAATATTCACTGAATTTTGTCGAAGCAGCCTGCTAAGCATATATTCAGAGAATGCTTAAGCAAATCCCCCATAGGGATACAATGTCAACAATAAGCAATACATTGACATATTAGTTAGAATTAGCAGATATACATGATAAACACAAGTATTTGAGCCTAGCAAGATTTTAAACAGCAGAATACATGATAACCACAAGTATTTGAGCCTAAGCCAGACTCTAAACAAAGCAGATATACATGATAATCACAAGTATTTGAGCCTATGCCAGACTCTAATCAAAAGGTGGAGGCTGGGGTGGAGGAGGAGCTAGCAAAATGCATTGGTTCAGCAACAAAGAAAGACCTAGAGAATATGAAGCTGTATTTATAGGAACCTCTTTGCTCAAGCGTGAGCTGTGATTGGATAATGAGTGTGTGATGTAATGACCAGCTGGGCTGTGAATGGGGAATAGAAAGCTGATCACATCAGCTGACTGAGTGCTGGTTACAGCTTTGGCGTGCACGACTTCCGTGTCCTGCATGAACTAACGCTATGCTTCATTTGCTATATAAATAAGCTATCTAGTTGGTCACAAGGTATTACAGAGCAGAGTAACAATAACTGTAACATATTTTATTTTATTTTTATAGGAAGAAAATTAAGAGCATGTCCACAAGACATTTGTTTAAAAAATGAAATAAAAGTATCTAGTTTACAAGGAATCCATCATGGCGGATACTGAATATAGACTAATCCTATTGTAATCATTGTTCAATCTGGTTTAGCTAATCCATGTGTACAATTAAGATGTGCAACATGTCTTTGACTGATTATAACCTACTTTAAATCTTGATTTACTAACCCTAAATCAAACCCAGGATTAATTTAATCCGTGTTGGTGAAATCCTGCAACGGAGTACAAAGCAATGACTCCAACTGGTAGTACACAGACTGAGTAACATCAATCTTTACTTTTAGCCTTGCTAATGGCGATCGGTCAGTCAGTTGGTTCATATACTGTCTGGATTGCCATGGATCTTTCTGATGGAACTTACTGATCTTTGTGACCCCATGACCTTTATTTGATCTATCTAGTTCCACCATTAAGTAAGCCTTGCCGAGGCCATGAGGCCCATAGGGCAGGAGCCTATCTCCTGTTTCTGTAGCGTGAGGCAGCTTGATGTGTAAGAACACCTCCTGGACATTACGCTATAGTATGTCACAGGGACATATATCCCCATTCCAACCCTTGATGCTGGGACCCAATTTTCAGAGTCTTTGGTATGACTGGGCCGGAGATCAAACCCAAACCTCCAAGTCTCAGGGTGGACACTCTAACCACAAGGCCACTGAGCTAGTAGTTGCACCATTGGGACAAGATTTACACTTTTACACATTACTCACAAACAAGATATTTCAGAAACCACAGACTGTATTGCAGTGTAATATTCTGTGCACTTTCATAATCCTGAGGATGGCCACTACTGATTTTGATGACCCAATGGGCTTTCCTCTAGTGAGTCTAGTCCCACCATTTCAAAATATAATGGGTGGATTGCCATGAACTGCACTGAGCACATTCATGCTCCCAGGAAGATTAACCCTATGACTTACGGTACATCCTCTAGTGCCACCCTCAGACCAAAACATCAAGTTTTCACACAATATATCTCGTAATCTAATGCATATCTTATTCTGATGTGAAATTCTTCTATGTTTGCTCACTTGGTGCCCTAATAACTACATTAATGAAAGTGGTTAAGTGGTGATGCGGTGATGAAAGTGGTTAAGTGTGTCTGTGAGTTTGATAAATGTTGAACCAATGAAAAGTATTAACAAGAGGCTGCGACTAAATCATAACTACATTGAATCCATTGGAGGTTCTTTTTTCCATTTCCTGAAAAGGAGCGGTTTTGGACATACAAGGTTTCCAGCCGACAGCAGTCTTTCTCAATCAATTTTCATCATTTTAAAGCGAACATGTTTATCTGGGGGTCCCTGGAACAAAATATTTTGAGATGCGGGTCCACGGCCAAATCCTCCAATCCTCCAATAATTTAACAAATCTGTCTGTCCCAAAAATCTCTTCTGCCCGGTTCTCCTCAGTGGCTGGAGCAATTGATCTGCATTTGCACGCAGCCATTGACCATTAGCATGTGCACGGAACAGTGACACCCGTTTTTCACTTTCCCCAAATGTCAACTGTTTATTAGCGTTTTTATGTAAAAGAATTTGGGCTATGGGAGCTATCCTCGCCATGCTAACAGCCGTCGCCATGGTTACGACCCCCACAAACTATGGGATGAATGATCAAACTGTGCATGCGTCGAATCCATAGACCCACTCGGTTAGAGTGTTGCCATCTGGCACTTATAAAGGACTTTCATTTACGTTGAACATATGGTCGCTCGGGTATCGCAGTGGTAAAGTGCCTGCCCAACACCACAGAGGTTGTTGGTTTGAATCCACCGTGGTGCATCCGGCTTTGTTGAGCGTCTACACGAACACAATTGGCCTGTGTTCAGGGGAGGGAAGCCGGGTGGGGAGGGTGATAATTGTCACTGCAAGTAATCCTACGGGCTGGGGCGCGGCACCTGTCAGCAGGGAGTGTTGGGCGGGAGGAGAAGGACGAAAGCTCTACGTCCTCACAGTGGGGGGGTCCTCAACTGGCAACTGAGTCAGTAGAATATAACAGCAGTGACAACAGACGTGTGTGAGGAGGAATCAATTGGCATAACGGCTAAGTTGGGGAAAATAATGAATAAAAATGAACATATACATGCTTACCTGACTATTGTGAGGCAACTGTAATTATGTTCAGTGTTTAGCAGGTCTTCTTCCAGACGGTATAGCCCATGGGGCAGGAGTCTGCAGCCTATCTCTTGTCATGTCTGAAGTCTGAACAAGCATACCCTTTGGATTTGATGTTGTCTGTCAGACGCCCATTCATCCTTCGAATAACTTTATTCCTTAAATGGTTTTCTCTTGCTTCAAGCATTTCATATTTATGGGGTTTTTCTCGGCAGCACAGTAAAACATTATCTATATTCCTGGGACGTGAGAACAGAAACAGACCTTGTCCTTCCATTTCAGTATATCCACCCTGGAGCATAGAACATGAATGAATAGAACCAGCCTAACAATAATTTCAGCAATCTGAAATGTTGGGTAGACTGACTGGTACTGTGTGTCTTAGGTGGCTTCAATCACAATTGAATGAAACTGAGCCACTGTCTGGTGGTGCAGGGAACTCTGAAGTATATACATTCCTAGAACTAAGAATGATTTGATTATTATATTAAGCATTCCAAAGGCTTGGACACAGAGTCCTGATGAAGGTCTGAACAGGCCGAAACATTGACGAGCAATAAAATACCAAGCATAGCTTTTTGCAACTTCACCAGTGTGACTCTATTCTTTTTTTTTGGACACAGAGTACCACATAGCCTGCCCACCAATCAAACTTTGATTACTCTAAACCTGATTTATACTTAGACGTACAACAGAGTATAAATTAAACATGATCCTGTCTTAATATTTAACCCTATGTCTGTCTCCATCTGGTGTAATACATACTGTAAAGGATACATTGGACATTCAGAATCTGTCCATTATAGTTCTATATCCTATCTATGCCCTTCTCGTGTGGGCACCCATAACCATGTATCAGGGTCAAGGACTGGGGAGAGGCCCCTTGGTTCCCATGCATGTACAGTATGTACACTTAAAACGTTAGCTCTTTATTTTTCATATCATTGCATTTTACAGCTTGCAGTGGACAGTGACCCGAAAGAGGCCCCCCACTTCCCAGGACTACTTGTACTGTAGACTCTTAAAAACTGATGTTAAGTCAATACAGGACTTTTTATAGTGGGCAGTGACATGTTTACAATAGTTCACAGACTGCTATTAGGGCTCCCCGAGTTCTCATGAGACCTTGCGCAGGTGGACAGAGATCTTAAGCACTTTAACCAGTGGTTCTCCAACATTTTAATGTTACATTGCGAACTCTCAAGCACACACAAGACAAGCACAACATTGGACCACACTGCAACACTAAACAACAAAGTCGAGGTGGGTAGAACGAGGGAAAAACACACTGGACAGGGGAAGGGTACACGGAGCAAGGGCAGAGGCCATGATCGTGACTCTTTATAACACGCAGGAACACTCACTCACTCACTCACTCACTCTTTCTTTCTTTTTCTCTATCTCACTCTTTAAATCCTCTCGCTGTGGTTCTCCCATTATTCACAATAACTCAGACAGGAACTTCCATTACGTGTCCGGTAAGCTTCCTGCTGCACTACTGCAGCTATGGATCATTATTCAAAAGGCTGTATTTAGACAGGCGAGTGTAGAACATGTTTCTATTCAGGCCGCATTAGTCTCACTGACTCTGTGATACTTTTTAGCCCTGTTGTATCAATACTCTGTTGTCCTGTAATACTTGTTGTTGTTTATAAATTCAATACTGGTAGTAGTAGTAGTAGAAGTAATAGGTCAGTATCATGGTCCGTATCATGTCAGTATCATGTCAATATCATGGTCAGTATCGTGTCAGTATCAGTATCATGTCAGTATCATGTCTCATGGTCAGTATCTGGTCAGTATCATGTCAGTATCATGTCAGTATCATGGTCAGTATCATGGTCAGTATCATGGTCAGTATCATGTCAGTATCATGTCAGTATCATGGTCAGTATCATGTCAGTATCATGGTCAGTATCATGTCAGTATCATGGTCAGTATCATGTCAGTATCAGTATCATGTCAGTATCATGTCAGTATCATGGTCAGTATCATGACAGTATCATGGTCAGTATCACGTAAGTATCATGTCAGTATCATGGTCAGTATCATGACAGTATCATGGTCAGTATCACGTCAGTATCATGTCAGTATCATGGTCAGTATCATGTCAGTATCATGTCAGTATCATGGTCAGTATCATAGTCAGTATCATGGTCAGTATCATGACAGTATATCATGGTCAGTATCACGTCAGTATCATGTCAGTATCACGTCAGTATCACGTCAGTATCACGTCAGTATCATGTCAGTATCATGTCAGTATCATGGTCAGTATCATGGTCAGTATCATGACAGTATCATGGTCTGTATCACGTCAGTATCACGTCAGTATCACGTCAGTATCATGTCAGTATCATGTCAGTATCATGGTCAGTATCATGGTCAGTATCCTGGTCAGTATCATGGTCAGTATCATGTCAGTATCATGGTCAGTATCATGTCAGTGAAAAGAAGCAGAAAGTCCGCACACTGTTCTCAAGCTCCAAGAAACTCACTTTTTATTTTGCAACGTTTCGACCTTCTAGGTCTTCATCAGGCAAATATTAAAATGACAGACAAAAGCATCATATATATATACACAAACATTGGCTAATGATGATGTACAACACCTGGGAGTCAGGAGGAGCTTCCTTTGCTCCTCCTGACTCCCCTCTTATCATGTCAGCATCATGGTCAGTATCATGCCAGTATCATGGTCAGTATCATGTCAGTATCATGTCAGTATCATGCTCAGTATCATGCTCAGTATCACGTCAGTATCATGGTCAGTATCATGGTCAGTATCATGGTCAGTATCATGGTCAGTATCATGGTCAGTATCATGTCAGTTCTAATGTGTCACATCATTAACCCCAACATGTTGTTTTGTACTAGCTCCAAAGAGACATGGCTTCATGCACCAATGTGATCTTGTGTGCCTCCCAGGTTGGGAAAGACTGCCATAATGGCTATGTCACTGTGACAAAATGAATGAATCATAATTGCTGCTTAGTCCAGCATGGATTGCCTTGCACATAGCATTAGGCTATACAGTACATTGCCTTGTGAGCAACATATTGATGGCAGTTATACAAATCCCCTCCCTTGCTCCAGCCCACTCTGTGTGTGTGTGTGTGTGTGTGTGTGTGTGTGTGTGTGTGTGTGTGTGTGTGTGTGTGTGTGTGTGTGTGTGTGTGTGTGTGTGTGTGTGTGTGTGTGTGTGTGTGTGTGTGTGTGTGTGTGTGTGTGTGTGTGTGTGTGTGTGTGTGTGTGTGTGTGTGTGTGAGTGTGAGTGAGTGAGTGAGTGAGTGAGTGAGTGAGTGAATAGTCCAGCAACTTATCCATCAATTGGCAGTATTACAATTGGAACCCAGACCCAAAACACGTCTAAATGGAAAACATGTGCGAACTAATAGTAAAATAGCCAGGCTAGCAGGCTTCCTTCCAACTATGAACCACGCCTGCTGTAGGCCACTGCCCAACATTTTGAATAAAAAACATCACTCATTGTTCGTATTACCCAGACCTAAGCTTTATCTGTAAACATTATCGGTTACTGTCAACTATTTGCACAGTCATTCTCAACTTTTACTCAGGCAGAACAATATGTTTTGACCATAATGTGTGATACGCCCTGCAATTAGGCTACCTCTTGAACATGCCATAGTGATTTAGAGGTTGTTTATACACAAGTAAGTGCTTCTTTTGAGATAGGCGTGGTGGTTATGACTGGACATCTAATTCGGCATCAAAGATTTCAAAATAAATGGAAGCTAAATAAAGCACAGTTGGACGCAGATCTGTTTAGGCTTGGCATCCGAATCACCATGCAGATAAAAGGTGCATCTTCGCTGTCTTTAGATGTGACACAGAGCCACTTTAAACAGATGTGTAAAATACACCCCAGGACGGCTTTCCCTGAACGTTGATGTTTCATGTTTAGTCAGTTATCACTTGACCATACAGTAACAGTAGTTCTCAAACTTTTTTGTGCCAAGGACCCCCACATTGATATATATTTGGCCGCGGACCTCCGTCTGAAAATGTTTTGTGCCAGGGACCACCAGAAGAGAAGATTAAGAAAATAATCAAAACATTTTTGATATTTTTCAAAAATGCTCAAGAATAGCCAACATAATATAAATGGATGAAGTGGTTAAAATGGGTGTGATGCTTTATTAACCAATTTTACTGGGAACCCCCTGGAACCTCCCCAAGGACCCCTGGGGGTCCCCGGACCCCACTTTGAAAACTAATGCCAGACAACCATATGGTCATTATAAACCATACCTGCCAACTCTCCTGTTTTCACCAGGAGACTCCTGTTATTTTCTCCTGGACAACTCCTGTTCTTCCATTTCTCCTGTTTTGTTGGATTCCACCCTTTTTGTACGGCCCCTCACTGATATGCAGCCACGGCCATTCATGTTAATTTGCTAGTTCCTTGAGTTTTTGATATGCAAATCATAATGGCAGTATTTGATTGTTCGTGAAGGTGGGGGGTTATTACTGAAAGAACTCTGTCTAGCTAACCTTTCACAGAAAGAAATTCAAAAGTGCTGGAGTATTTCAACTTAACTGAGGCTAACATACAAATGAACGGTACAGTATTTGGGGTCCAGGTCCCCCTTATGAAGACCCCTGCTCTAGGGTAACATATGCTATGGTTTAAAACATATATTTAAACCATAGCATATGTTACCCTAATATAATGTTGATACTATGACAAACTCTTGTTTCCCCGAACTCATAAACTCTTTTAGTTATGTAGGTAATAAATAGCCTACATTTTGCACAGTCGTGTCATTGTTATCCAAGTTACTTGCATTCAATCAGTGGTGGAAAAATACTCAAACTTTACAAGCTCTACAAGCTCATTGTGAGCTTGTAGATCTGCTATTTTCAAATGGCTGAAATGTATATAGGGCTGAAGTGGTTAATGTATGTTCTGTAATAATAATCCAAATCTAGTAACTAGTAACTAAAGTTTTCAAATAATTGTAGTGGAGTAAAAGTAGGCCTACAATATTTGCCTCTGAGATGTAGTGGAGTAGAAGTAAAAGTACTGAAAATTGGAAAAACTCCAATAAAGTATTAAAAATACCTCAAAAATGTAACTTAAGCAAAGTAGGCTACTTGAGTAAATCTACTCAGTTACTTTCCGCCATTTCATGTATTGACGTGCATTCAAATGAGCCATGCGGTCTCATAAGAATGAAAACAAAGGCTTTCTAGCGATGGATCACATGACGGTCGTCAGTTACTACGGTCATGGATGAACTTCAACCTGATGTTTGCACTTTCTCACTTTTTGCTCCATAAACACAGATGATGAGCCTGAATAATACCTTTTAATTCAAAGCCTTATACCACCATCTAGTGGTTAGTTTGATAATGACTTGCATTTCAACACCTGCACAGATGCTCTCATTTTCCATACAACTGTAAGAGAATAAATGAGTAGTTTAACACTGTATGTAGGCCTATCAGAGGAATAAACAAGGTTTATTTTTTTATTCCATAACTTCACGTGGTAGCAATAACTGCTAATCTCATGACTGTGAAGTTTTAACACACACACACAAAATATATGACATCTGAAAATGATACCATTGCATTTGAGATGCTCCCCTTTTATTTGTCACTGTTGAAACTTCTTCTGTACTTTGGGTTCCTTTTCTCTGTAAAATGCTTATGTACTCACATGTTAGCAATACAAACAAGTGTGTTTGTGTGTTAAGATGATGCACGGTAGTCAGCGATTTTGCCACAAAAAACATCAAGTGCTTTCAGTTTTCAATACTTTATAGGCCTTGATTGTGTCCCATCCTATACTATTCAGTAGACAGAGAAAATGTAAAGCCATGACTAGAATTTGAAAGATACAAAGGCAGAGAATACCATTAAAACAAAATAACATGTCATTCTATACACAAAGAACATGCAAATGAGACAGTTATCTTGTTTTCCTCAAGGTTATTTTATTTAGAGTGCCGTTGTGCCATCATTCCAGGTTAACCAAGAATAATTTGGTCTAACATGACTTCTTTATCCAAACATATTAATGTGGAGTCATTCACAGACACACATACTGTACAGTACTTGCCAGCTTTGTAGGTGCTTTAAACTGAACAAATTTGTAACATATTTTATGTGCGTCTTAGAAAACACCAGAGGTTTTATGATGTTCAGTTGTTGGATTGACAAATATTGTCTGACATCAATTATACGATATGGTTAGTGATAAATAACAGACACTGTGTTTTCTCACAAAGCTGTCATACAGTAGCACTGCAGCTCGGGAGAGTTCATTATTAATGTACACGTTAAGAACCAGCAGCAATGCTTAACCATGGCCCATCTAGAAGCTCACAAGGTGTCATGATGCAATGTGTTGTGAGTTTGTAGATTAGCCATCTCCGCTATTTAAGTTTTGAAACTTTTTGAAAATCTTTACCTTTAATGACATGCCCAAAATAGGGACACCAGGTTGAAATACAGATACAGATACAGACCAATATTATGCATAATCAAATTGATGTTTAGTGATGTGGTGGTCATCACTGTGCTTTGAGTAGTCATTTGGCCACTAAGTGGCAAATGCTTGCCATAGGGCATGAAGATTGTGTTGACATGGAAATAAAACAATATTGTGAACAGGGACACGGACACCTGGTGATTTACTGTAGTCTCAATACCAGCTGGGAGTCTTGAGGCAAGACCAAATTGGCCAAATTCGATCCCAGTGGAATGATGGTTCCATAATTCTGCTCTACAACTCTATGGCTCTGTACATCATGATCATTTCTTTCATTTTTCTTTTAGCACTGGGATAATAAATTAATGTAGTTTATATATTATGCATTTATATTTCAGGGCCCATACACACAAAGCACTATGGCTTGACGGTTGAGCTGCTCTCAGATTAGTTCTATTTACAGCATCTTAAATTACTGGCCAGTACATTACATTCCTTGTGTGTTCAATACTTGAGACAGACACACAGACAGGCAGACAGATAAGCAGACCACTTAGGATTAAACAGTACATACACTACACAGACCTTAAGTCCTTAAACCGGACAAGTGCTTCAATAGAACAGTGACTTTAAGAGGTTTTCTTTCAGATACAGGGGAGATTTCAAGGATGCTAATGGGTCAAAATAATTCCATTGACAGAAGTCCTTATGGCCAGTTTCTTCAGTAGGTTTTGAACATCTTGGCACCACAATCTTATTGATGGCTTTTTGTCCTTATCCAACACCTGTCTAGGAGACTATTTCAAACCTGGGTCCAATAGAAATGTATCTATACTCATCAAAAGAGCCTTTATGTTCTGGATGTTTCTCTATTAGAGCCAAAGGGGGTCTGCAATAGGCTGCTTTAAAGAGTTAAAAATGGTTTCTTATAATATTCCCATTTACCAGTGTTTGAGTCTCGTGTACTGTAAAATCCTCACTGACATCATTTAAGTAAATTTTTACATTCTCAGAATTAAATAAAGACTGAGAATTGTACTGTGTACATTGTATCATGTCATTAAGTTGTGACCCAACATTGAGCAAATGACATTGCACCTAATATCATAGATCATACAAGGTCACGCAGTCTTCAAGGAGAGGGGGGTGCAACTCATGTGGGAACTGTGGCACAAAGTATAAGAACTAACATTTGTTGTGTTTTTGTGGCAGGGCAGGCAACATGGTGGCACTCTAGAACAACACACCACACAACAACCATGCGTGTCCTACGACTACACCGCGTGGCTCAGTAACTGACATGGGGAGTTCCTCATCGCCTCCTGGTGGTGGTGGTAGTGACACTGCGGTTGAGGTTGAGGTTGAGCTGCGGGAAGTGGACGGTGGGCGTTCGGGACGTGGGGCCGTACAGTCCCAGGTTCCTGGCCGCCGCCGACTTCCTGGGCTGCTTGACCGAAGGGAACGGCGAGAAGGCGGCAGCCTGCTTGGTAGCGGAGGAGGAGAGGGCGGGGGTGGACGGGGAGGAGGGCAGGGGGACGTGAGGCCCGGAGGACGAGGGGAGAGAGGAGAACGAGGGAGTGGAGGGGGAGGAGGTCATATGAAAGGAGGAGGGTGGCGAGGTGGAGGGAGAGAGCGGGGAGGAGATGTTCGGGGCTGAAGGCGAGGAGGGGAGGTGGGGTTTGGGGTTAAAGGCGGGGTCAGACGAGGGGATGGGAGAGGCAGGGTGATGGAGGAGGGACTCAGGTAGCGGGGAGGTGGATCGGCGAGGAGGACGAGCGACGGAGCCAGAACTTGAACAGTCGGACTCTCTCCGATGGCGTGTTGGCGGCGGGGGGGGAAGAATGGGAACAGCTGCTTCACATTTAGCCTCTGGGTGGCATTCCAGTGGCGGCGTGGTGGGCGTGGAGTCGGTGGCGCTGGGTCGTGCGTCCGGGTTTGGCTTCGCGGCGGCTTCAGCCGCCTCCAGCTCTAAGGAGGCCAGTTGCTCCTCCACCTCTCCCATGATGCCCTTCATCTCGCTCACATCCGCGTCGTCCACAGGGTCTGGAGGAGGACACACAGGGGATTCACTCGTCTTTTCGTCAGCTTCTCCATCGCTTTCCTCCTCGCTCCTCCTCTCTTCTCCTTCTCCTCCTCCGTCCTCTCTTCTCTCTATTCCCTCCTTCTCTCCTCCACCTCCCTCCTCTTCCTCTTCCCTCTCCTCGGAATCGTCGAGGCCCAGGTGCGCACGGGCCCGTGCCAGGTTCCTGCGCTGGACGCGAACGTGCGTGCGCCAGGGGGAGGCCACGTCACCTACAGAGCCGTGGGAGCGGTGCCTGGCCGGGGAGGCAGGGGACTGGGGCAGAGGGGCGGGGCGGGCCCCAGGGAGCTTGCAGCCCCGGGGGCCCCCACGTGGCATCCGGCCGAGGAGAAGGTGGTTGACCACTGGAGTGGAGGGGTTGAGCTGAGAGGGCAGGACACTGGTGGCAGGACATTTATCTGGAGGAGACAACGGTAGAATGAAACGGTGAGAGACAAGGCACACACACTTGTGACACATCGCATCGCATGTGTGTCGCCCCCAAAACCATCACCACTTACACTAGCTAGGCTCCATAACCATCACCACTTACACTAGCTCGGCTCCATAACCATCACCACTTACACCCACTAGGCTTCATAACCATCACCACTTACCCTAGCTATGCTTCATAACCATCACCACTTACACTAGCTCGGCTCCATAACCATCACCACTTACACTAGCTAGGCTCAATAAGCATCACCACTTACACCCACTAGGCTTCATAACCATCACCACTTACCCTAGCTAGGCTTCATAACCATCACCACTTATAATGTAAGGCTGTAGCATCCATAACAACATCTCTGTATTTGAATTTTTGTTTTGTTTTATTATTTATATATTTAGTATTATTTTGTTTTTTTTAATGTAAGCCAATTCCCGGTATATAAATAAACAAGCTGCTTTCACTTTCTAAATAAAGCTATATTTTTTTTCTTCTTCGGTTTGTTCAAGCACAATGCTTTGGGCAACACAGCGAGATCAGCATAGAATTAAAATAAATATTGTATTAATTTGCCAGAATTCCTTTTTATATAACTTAGAGATTGGAGTTGCTATTTATGCAAGGTAGAGCAATCAATAATATGAACGTATCTATTTTAAAAACACCTGTAGTCATTAACTTGTGAAAACACTATGATTGCATTCATTCAAACACCAATAAATCAATAACGGACACGTCACATCAGTCCAAAAAACACACCCCTCCCCCTTTTGTGATTGGTTCGGCCCCAGTGTGGTTATTGCTGCGGTTGGCGGTACCATTGTTAGTTTTGGTGGAGGGGTCCTGAGAAACCCGTGAGGTTGTGGTCAATCCAAGTTCAGATCCTAAGAGTCACATACCAACAGTCACACATGTGTCTTTGTTATGAGTGCGTGCATGCACAAGTGTGTATGCGTCTCTGAGGGGAAAACAAAATGACAGGGACAAATCCAATACAAACCAATGCTCCGTTTACTTAAAGCTGCAATCCATACGTTTTACTCTATGTCCGTTGTCTCTCTCTCTCGATGGAGAGGTAATTGCATCAACGTCCAAACTCCAATAAAGATGACAGCGCATCTAATGTTTAAAATGTATGCGCCATCTGCTTCAAATAACTTTGACATTGTCAACCAGAAGGTTTCAATGGAAGAGTATGGAGACCACCTCCAACCACTGCAGCTGTGCTAGTTATATTGTATTAATATACTCTACCTACCATACATATTGGTTAAATAGCCAATGATGATAAAATAAGTGTGTGTGTGTGTGTGTGTGTGTGTGTGTGTGTGTGTGTGTGTGTGTGTGTGTGTGTGTGTGTGTGTGTGTGTGTGTGTGTGTGTGTGTGTGTGTGTGTGTGTGTGTGTGTGTGTGTGTGTGTGTGTGTGTGTGTGTGTGCGCGCGCGTCTGCATGCGTGTCCTTGCTTCATATCCTTACCCGTGCGTATGTAAAGCTGCATAGCCTGTTGCTGCTGCCGTCTCTTGATGCGGACGTACTGCTTTTTCAGGGCATTTATGTCCGTGCTCATCCTCTCCATCATCATGCTGTTGATGGCCGCTTGGTGCTCCGCCCTACCCCCACCCACTCCCCCAAGCCCTCCCCCAGCACCCACCGCTCCTGGGCTCAACTCCGCCATGTTGCCCTGTTCACCACGCTGGTCTGCAGGAAGAAAAACAAGGGAAACAATGGAGAGAGGCTTAGGGTCATCCTGCTGGCTGCACCCGTTAATCAGAATGCCACATCATGATGAAACTCAAGTGGGTCTATGGTTTTACTCTAAACCAGTGGTTGTCAACCTTTTTCATTTCAACCGTTGTTAGGCGTTGTGAGCTTGTAGATCTGCTATATTATGACATGCTCAGAATAGAGATGTTGTACGATCGTTGTGAATACAGTACAAGGGGCCTCTAAATATATTGATATTTGTAACAAATGTCTGAGCAATGTTGCCCTTTTCAAGGATGACTATACTATTAAATTAATTGATTAAATCATAAAAATAAATCAATCAACCAATCATTTGAAAGTTTAGAAATGAGTTGCTCCTTGCCAGAGCCTGATGACAAGTGTGTCAGAACACTGACTATGTTTTTAGCCAATGTCTTGGCCTGATTGGCTCTTTCCCCGTTTGTCAGGAAGAGATTGTTGAAGAAGGAAGTGGGGATTTGTCTAGAGGAAACACAACAGAGACACAGTGTACTTACTGGGCCAGACAGGACAGAATCAGGGCAGGAACTCAAATATCTGGGGCATTAGAACATCTAGAACACTTTGCTGCCGTTTCATGATTTCCACTAGGCCCACATTCAACCTCTGACAATTAACCCACAACTACAAAATCCTATCTTGCCAAGTAGACTTTACAATAGTCACTAACACACTGCTTTCTGAAGTCAGCCATAGTGAATGCAAATGTACGTAGTAAAGACACATTGGCCACTAGTTACAAGGCAAAACCATTAATGACTCAGTACACCTGGCATACTGAAAAGGTAGACCTATTGAAAAGGCACAACCCAACAAGAACACTGACTTTTATAACATGTCATTCAGCCATTCCTTCCCTGGATGTGTGTCCTATCCAGTCCAAGTATAAAGACTTATTCCCAAATAAAGGGCTGTAATAATTTGACATTTAGATATGACTGTAATGAGGCAAACTGACATTATTGTCAGCAGAATAATGCTGACACACCCACATCAGGAATGCCACATCCAGAGTAACAGTTTTGACTCAATATTTGAAGTGCTGGCCCAGAGCTGTCTGTTGTTGGGATTGAACCTATGTCTGGGCAATATATAGATTTATATCTATAATGATATGAGACTAGATATCGTCTGGGGTTTTGGATATCTTCGTCTGGGGTTTTGGAACTCTTTATATGCGTTATCTTTTCCTGATTTTAAAGAAATAATAATGCAAAAATGCAAGATGCTAAAATGTCTGATCTACACACTCACAAATTGTGAGCATGTATCAATAAGGAGGTATTTGGTCATTCTAAATTCAATGTAGAGCCTAGAACAGTGGAGAAAACGGCTGCTAACAAAGCTGCACCCACTGCTTTGGAAACCCATCATATCACCATCCCAATATGAAGGACCATCCTCAAGTCTCTGTATTGGCCCTGCAGTGCGGTCATAATTATTTTTTCATCTTCTCATTGTTTTGTTATAGATCGCACCAGGCGTAGTGGTAGATCCTCAATCATCTGGCTACGTGAGACTATGTGTGTGTTTGTGCACATAGTGTACACTGACCTTTGAGGTGTCTCTGGTATCTCTGCAGCTCGGGGGCCAGCAGACCCCCTAAGGGCCCCAGACACCCGAGGGCTGTCACCACGGCATCTTCATCATCCATGTCAGCATCATCATCACTTTCCCAGCTGCCCAGGCCACCACTGGAACAACACCATCATCATCATCACTCAGTTACTCAATGACCACAGTAACATCTTTATCTTCATCACATGTATGTAAAACGTATCATTGCTGTTGGGCAGAAGCCTTGTAAATCTCCATATTTCAATTCCGAGAATCTTTTAAAGTGAAAGTGGTTATGTCCGTCTGTGGGTTTTATCACTATTTAACCAATGAAAAGTATTAACAAGAGCTTGTGACCAAATAATAACTACATTGTATCCATTGGGAACACAAGTTTGTTTTTTCCATATCCTGAAAAGTAATGGTTTTGGACATGCAAGATTTTCACCCGACAGTGGTCATTGCTTCTGATTGGTCATTTGTGTATTCATTGTGGTTTAACTTCTTTCACCCTAATATTTTTTAGTTCATTACATGCAATGTAGTTTCCTTTCCACAGAAGATTTCTAAAAGCAATCTAAAATAATGCATCTGAACACAATTGTTGAAAGGGCCCATTTCATTCATGCGGTGTATGCTCTGACTTTACTGTATGCTTACACCCCCAATATACATAGTAGCTTAAGCTTTAGATAAGACTACATTAGCATATGAATTTGCATTTTGTTGGAAGCGGCATTACAGTGGTGCTATCAATGACTTTTGTCTTGCAGTGTAGATGAGCAAAACAGTACACCTAAAAGCAGGTATTCTTGCCATTAGTGGTCCTTAGAAACCCACCGTCTTGACCTAATCCTGTCATTTAATAAAACTACCAGTGTTTTCACCTCAAAACGTATATACAAAATATATACAAAATAACTTAAAACTATAAAAAATAATATTATTGTCATTGAATTTGTATTTTGTTCAGCAACAAAAGCAATTAGTCTCACTTCTTCTGCCCCTAACAATTATTCTGTAATACAAGAATACTATCAGAATAAAACCTTCCCATAACACCAACCTTCCGTTGGATTTGACTGAGGTAGGGAAGGGTGTGATGTTGTACGTGTACTTCTCCCTCAACTCAGCCAGCTGGGGGAAGGGGAACACCGCCATAGAATACACCTCCTGATGTGGGCAGGAGAGGAGAGGTTACTGCTTGTATGCAAGTTAAGATTTAGTCTGTTCTAGAATGTGATTGGCATGTAAAAAGTGCACGTTTGTGAGTGCAGATTTTTTTATGGTTAGCGAATTGTGTGTGTGTGTGTGTGTGTGTACTCTACCTGCATGAGATCAGTGGGATTGATAAGGCTGTGTTCCAGCATCTCCTGAGTGAGACATCCCATTGTGCTGTAGAACTCATCCGCTGTCTGACAGTACTCTATCCTCCTAGAGACACACACGAGTGTGAGAGCAAACAAGAGTGAGAGAGAAAATTGAGAACAAGATAAAAACATGTTATAGTGAGACAAAAATATATTTACAATAAGTTATGGTCTCTGTCAGGCAGAAAGCTTGGATCTCAGTATTTCATCTTTTTTGTTTTTTCATAAGTTGATGCCCTATGTTATACATATGACGGCGTTGTATGACAGTGTTGTGCATACAGTAAGTAGTGAAAATAGGCCAGGGATCTTCAACAGGGGGTCCTCAGAGTTACTACAGGGGGTCCGCCAAATCTTTGTGTGGTGGGGATCAGGTGGGGATCAGCCGAAAATAGCAGATCTGCAAGCTCACAACGCCTCGCGCTGCGAGCCGTTGTGAGCTTGTAGATCGGCTATTTTCGGTGTAGAGGGGAAAAGAGCAGACCAAGTACAGAGCCAACGGTCAAGTTCACTAAATATTGAGGGTTAACCATCTGAAAACATGAATCCAGTATCTATGAAATCTGTGAAAAGATTTAATCTGCAACACAATGTTATACAATATGTAGTGGGGGTCCCTGCTTCATCTCTCTCTCTCTCAGCTAGGGGGTCCTTGGCCTGAAAAACATGTTGCATTGCGACATGTTGTGAGCTTGTACTATTTTGGTCATTCACACAGGTTCTTCTTTCCATTTCCTGAAAACTGCCCTCTCAAGAACACGTTTAGTGTCAGTCAAATCTAGCGTAGACACAAGGTGATACTCACTCTCCCAGTCTCTCCCAGATAGCGAGGGCCACCCTGAGTAGGACCTCAGAGCCCTCAAAGAACACAGAGTCCCAGATCTTCAGCACGGTTGAAGAGGGCAGGCAGGTGGCGAACATGGTCAGAAACCACTGCATAGTGAAGACGTTGGTCAGAGGAGGCTCGTAGTTGCCTGAAAGAAAGAAAGAAAGACATTTTATATTTTGAAAATATTCTTGTTTCAAACTACATTAAACCCATTAAGATTCTACAAAATGCCTTCTAAATCAGTAGTTATCGAACTTTTTTGTGCTAAGGACCCCCAAAAAGATATGTATTTGGCCGCAGACCCACCCATCTGAAAATGTTTTTTTTTGCCAGGGACCCCCCAAACAGAAGAGAAGATTTGTGTTAAATAAATGAGCTTGTAGATCTGCTATTTTTGAGAACCACTGTTCTAAACCACTAATTAAATGGTTAAGAAAAGGCATGAAGGCAAGCCAGTAAATGGATCAAAACAATGTAATTTCCCTAACTAGTAAGCAACACCAGTAAGTAAACCAGTTTCCCAACAATACTAACAAAACAAATCCTCTCCAATCCACAGCCACACCCACACACACACCTCCAGCCTCTTTGTTGGCAGCCTTCTGCAGGTGGTGGAGGTGCTGGGACAGTCTGGGCAGCTTCAGACGTAGGAGATCTCTGAACACTGCCATGTCCACTGCACGCAAGAAAGAAAGAACAAAAGCCAGAAAGAAAGAAAGAGTCATGAAGTGGGAAAGGAGATGGGGTAGGTATCACATTGTTACACATTCCAAGTTGACAAATGAAGTGTTGGTTTGCGTGTGTGTGTGTGTGTGTGTGTGTGTGTGTGTGTGTGTGTGTGTGTGTGTGTGTGTGTGTGTGTGTGTGTGTGTGTGTGTGTGTGTGTGTGTGTGTGTGTGTGTGCGTGCGTGCGTGCGTGCGTTTACCTGACAAGGCCCGCAAGTTGTTGGCAAAATAACTCTCTGGCAACACCTTGTCAATCAGATAGATCATCACCTGTATAGAGGAGACAGACTTCAGCTGGTGCTCTGAGAAATGATCTGTTCACTTTGAATACAGTAAGCAAGAAATAAATCCATCTCAGTATCTCTCATTAGTTTATATGTACATCAAAGTTACTATACATCAAAACCCTTATGATAACCTGCAGTGTTATTTCATGACTGCATATTTTCCAAAATAAATGCAGACTCTACAGTGTAGCTTACAGCAGTGTTTTTAAAACGTTTTGCACAAATAAAACAAAATGAGGGTATAGAATTTGCTCTGTTCTGGGAAATTAGTGCCCACAAAGTACTGCTGTATTAAAATGTATTACAATGTGTCTGTGCACCTACTTTCAGTGCATCACTCTCATTGCCCTCTGTCACTTCCAGGATGAGTGCAGCCAGTACGTTGAATCCTTGGCAGTAGCCTACAGTTTTATTCCAGCGAGCGTAGGCCAATAGCACTCTTTTAAGCACCACCCTATCCTGCTCCCCCTCCTGGCCACAGTAGGAACTACAGCCTGTCCTGTGCAGGTCCTGTGGGGGTAAGGGCAATGCAACATCACAGTTGTCAGATGAAATGTGGTTTCTATTAAGCACGAGAGAAGCAGTTTAATCTCCTTTTATTCTGGAATCAAATTCAGGACAAAGCATCATAGAGGGAAAGAGGGAACTTCTTTTGTGCGCCCTCTTCTTTTGTGTGCTCTCTATCTCCCAAACATTATTCGGTTGAATCTCTGTGTCACTGAGCAGATGTTCCGAGTCACTGAGCAGCAGAAAAGTGATGTGATCATGTGAGGTTTTCCATGACGGAGCAGAAAATAGGTTTTCCATGCGCAGCAGAAAAGAGATGTGATCATGTGAGGTTTTCCATGATGGAGGCTCACACCATTCGGACGCACAATGCAAAGTAAACATCCTGCACTGGACACTGTAGTTTACTTAGGCTGTTAGGACAAAAACATCCACGGACACTTTATGCAGACATCATTTTAAAATGCAACTAACGCAAACAGTATCTAAGGCACGCTGTCCCGCATTTACCCATCGTTTCAGCTGACCGTGCATTGTTTGCAGATGCTTATGGGCAGCGCTATTTATCGCTGGCAGGCTGGGATGGCAGACGCGGAGGTATGTTATTGCCTAGGTCTGTCTGTGTTTGTTAGTTTGTGAGTCTATGGTTTGTTTTTGCACTTCGTGCTAAAACCAAGCTACCTTCCCAACACCATTCATAACCCAAAAGTAGGGCCTTTCCAATGAAGCCTGAATTGAGAGACACAGGTTTGTTGGTGGATTTGCAGCAAAAGTCAGTCAACACTAATTCATAAAAGATGAGATTAGATTGCTTACTTTTATTAATTTGTATGCCTGCTGTATGCAGTGGAACACTACTGGAATATTGAGGCTTCTACACTAGCAAATGCTGACTTAGAACATCTGCCTTGAGCACAAAGAGAGAGAGACCTGCCCCCGACACATAACAACTCATCCCATCCCCTGCTGTGTCCATCTGACCCACTCACATTAACAGCATTCTTCTAGTTACCTTGACGATCTGGATGCCCAGAGAGTCATCGTCCGGGTTACTGCGCTCATTAAAGGCAAAACGAAGCGTCTTCTCCCAGTCTATAGAAATACTGTGGAGGTATTGGTCTGCTAAGGTCAACCATACCTGGAGCAAGAGAAAGGTAAGAGATACATGAGGACTGCTCTAAAAGGTTCTATACAGTGGTGGAAAGCAACTAATTACATTTACTCAATACGGAATAGTATTTCCAATTTTTTATACTTTTACTCCACTACAATTATTTGATAACTAGTTATTTTGTACATTTTGATTATCATTACAAAACATACATTAACCACTTCAGTCCTATTTAAACTTTGGCTATTTTAAAATAGCTGATCTACAAGCTCAACGGGTTGTGAGCTTGTAGATCTATTTTCAAAAGATTTTAATACATTTTATACATATGATCCCTTGTAAAAGGGATATTCTGCATAATGAGTACTTTTACTTTTGGTACTTTAGTATATTTTGATGCCAACACTTTTGTACTTTTGTTCTTTTACTCGAGTAAATTTTGATTATCAGACTTTTACTTGTAACAGAGTATTTCTACATTGCAGTATTGATACTTTTACTTAAGTGAATTTTGTTTTACTTTTTCCACCACTGGTTCCATACTATATTGCTTATAAAGCAATTATGACCATAGCACCTTTAAAGGAGTGCCATGTTAGCCATATAAAAAAGGTACCAAGAGTAACAGATACAGTTTACTAAAAGAGGAAAGCTATAAACAGAGGAAAGCTATAAACAATTAGCAATAGATCCACCCACAGCCTTCCCATTCAAACATATGTTTGTATGCACCGTTTGTGCGATGACCTACCCTCTTCCTCCATTCCTTTGGGATGCCAGTTGCAAGCCTGGCCACTGCCTTGAGAGCATCGTTCCACTGTAGATATACAAAAATACACAGCCTTATTTTGTTACTTTTAGTAATCAATGATCCCGGTTTTAAATAAAAAATCTTCCGAAATCCAATGACAACATGTTTGGGTAGTTTAAAAAGATGTTTGGCTACAGACAATAAATGTAGTAAGCCTGTGTGTGTGTGTGTGTGTGTGTGTGTGTGTGTGTGTGTGTGTGTGTGTGTGTGTGTGTGTGTGTGTGTGTGAGAGAGAGAAGCAATGCCACAGTTTGAAAACTGCCAACACAATTTTGAAATACATTTTTTTTTAATGTAGTAAGCCTGTGTGTGTGTGTGTGTGTGTGTGTGTGTGTGTGTGTGTGTGTGTGTGTGTGTGTGTGTGTGTGTGTGTGTGTGTGTGTGTGTGTGTGTGTGTGTGTGTGTGTGTGTGTGTATATATATATATATGTGTATGTATGTATGTATGTATGTGTGTATGTGTGTGTGTGTGTGTGTGTGTGTGTGTGTGTGTGTGTGTGTGTGTGTGTGTGTGTGTGTGTGTGTGTGTGTGTGAGAGAGAAGCAATGCCACAGTCTGAAAACTGCCAACACAATTTTGAAATACATTTTTTTTTTAAATACATTTTTTACACAAGATGATTTCATTTGAGCCCAATGCAAGCCCACCAATTCCCGAACTAAGCCAGATGTATTTTTTATTTAGCCACAAATCTCACCTGTTGAAATCCATTCTTGCCCACTGAGGGTTCAATGGTGAACTTCAGCCTCGTGTCCACTCCTGCAAAACATACAGAAATGTGAGAACAGTGAGAAAGGTCTTGAAATCATACCCACCATGCATTCATTAAGCCAAACAAACACCAGACGACCTGTGGCCGTGGCTGTTGAGCAGATGTCGCTGTCCTTTTCCATGTGGTCCTGAATTCGCATTTGATCGCGTCAAATATTCGTTCCTACACACTTATCATCTCACAGCAGAACTTCTTTGAATATTTTGATATAAAACAGACTAAACGCCCAAACGGAAATGACTTTTTGATCCAAACTTAAAAAGGGAAACACGGAAAAAACGAAACAAAAAAAAACCACTGGGATCATGCGGCCATTTCTTTCTCTCTCTCCCACTCTCTGCATGTCGGTGTCGTTGTCTTTAGTGGATTGAGCTCACTTTCACATCAACAGTGAATAGATTTACAAACTGCTAATCTAGTTACTCTAGAATTTTACTTTTTCGATTAATTGAATACACATGGACCCCGATGGAAACAAGCCATAGCGCTTTCTTGGGTTTAATCCTATTTTAGCATCCCTTTGTATAGAAAGTTGCACTTTTCTGTGCTTTTTTAGCAAACTGATAAATAAAGTATTCAATCAATCAATCAAAGACAATAGTAGCACCTGCATAGTCCGTCTCTGTCTCTTTGTCCTGCGCCATTCTGCCCCCAGCAGCACCGAGCCTGTTTACTGAATCCTAAAGGATTACCTACAAAGCCCTCCTACTTCCTTTTCCACAGATCACATTTACAACCAGCTGCAGACCAGAGGGAAAGTCTGCTCAATATGACCAAACATATAGTTCCGGTTTTTATCAGACTGGCTAGTTTGCAGTGGTGTAAAGTAACTAAGTACATTTACTCAAGTACTGTAGCCTACTTAAGTACAATTTTGAGGTATTTTTTACTTTACTGGAGTATTTCCAATTTTCGGTACTTTTACTCCTAGCCTACTCCACTACATCTCAGAGGCATATACTGTACTTTTTACTCCACTACAATTATATGAAAACTTTAGTTACTAGTCACTTTGTAGATTTTGATAATTATTACAAAAAATACATTAACCACTTCAGCCCTATTTACATTTCGGTCATTTGAAAATAGCCGCCCTAACTACAAGCGCACAATGCCTCGCATTCACTCTAAAGATTTTGAGACATTTGAAAACTTGAAATGGGACATTCTACATATTGAGTAGGCCTGCTTTCTACTTTTGGTACTTTAAGTACATTTTTATACCAATACTTTGGTACTGTTACTCAAGTACATTTTGAATTCCGGACTTTTACTTGTAACGAGTATTTCTACATTGCAGTATTGATACTTTACTTAAGTAAAACATGCGAGTACTTTTTCCACCACTGCTCTTCAGCACCACAATCAGATGGACAGCGCCCCAACGAATAGACTGGGGGCTAGAAAATCTAAATGTCATTCGACCGCAGACTAAAGCAAGACTTAATTAGCATATGGAATATACGATTTTGAATTTATTCGCATCAGAAATGCAAACCTATTGCATCTCGATGGACCCGAACCATGACAGAACGTGATTTGGTATGGCTCCAACTCAAGTCGTAGAACTAATGCAATAGCCTATATAAATCACAAAAAGTACTTATGCATGGGAACCGAAATATACCCAAGACTTTTACAGACAAGAATATAGGCCTACAGAAACCTGTGAAATGCTAGAAACATTATGAAATACTGCAATGCCAGAAAATAGTCTGTCAGTGATGACAAGATATTTCACCGGATGGGGGGGGAAATAGTTATTCCACTGCGCCCCCTACAGATCTTGTCAATAGAAAATGTCCATTGACCAGATCTGTAGAGGGCGCAGTGGAGTAACTAAAACATTTTTCCATCCGGTGAAATATTTTCTTTTCAGGCCAAAAGGTGTATTTTAGACGTGAGGTAAGCGGCTCCGAGTGTTTCCACTAAGGACAGTAGGCTTTCAACATCTTAAAACCGTCTTTGTTTTGGTGAGTGGCGAAAGTGTATTTTTTTATTTTTACTAAAGACGACGCTGCGCAGCCTGCGCTACCGCGGGTGTGCTCGAAAGTACCATCGCGTTAAGGAGAACTACTTCTAACGCTATAGACCAGAGCTAGCCTAGGCTACTCAAACTAATTCGTTAACGAAGCGAAAATTAAGCTAATCGTTCACTCAATATTCTAGCCTAGGCTATCAATCGTTTTCTATAAGAGGCGGGTCTGTTTCTCAACTGAAAACAGACCAAATGAACAAATCACAACTCATCATCTTCCATACAGTATCTACCTAGGCTAATAGTACAGTAACTATACTAGTGTAGCCTACAATAGTCAGGCTATTCAAACCACACACGCGCACGCACCTGGCTCTAACGTGCACAGCAGCCTGGGTGCGCTCCTGGAGATGCCGTTGCGTTTCTTCAGCACATTGCTGATGATGTTACCGACCCCTCCCGAGCTCTGTGCGCGGTGCTTATTCCTCGACCTCCTCCCCGCAGAGACGAACCTCTCCTGCCTCATGATCTCTACTGTAGAGTCTACAGTACTGGGTCAGTCTGTTCGATCATGTCCCATCAATGGTACCGTACGTTGTTTCTCCTACACCGCTTACTCAATGTTGTTTCAGGCGATATAGGCTACCTCTTCTTCCCTCTATACCACTGTATGTGCAAAAGGCTGCACGACAACCCCCCAGCCTCCTCCAATTATAGCTCTGTGGGAAATGACTCAGTTGAATTGATTATTGTGTAGCTAGAGCTCTCAAATCTTTCGCCTCCGACGCTGCCAGAAACAATAAATAAGGCCTTCCGTTCTTCAAGTCCCCGCATGGCCGCGTCAATCTTATGGGAAAATAACGTCAGCTCTCTTATTAAGCAGCAACATTTAAACGTCTCGCTCTTCTAGATTAATAGATTAAATATGATTCTGAAGTGAGCGTCAAAAAGCTAATCGGTTTCCCTTAATCGGTTTCCCTGCTCTGAGCAGAACACACTGGTGGTGATGGTGCGGCTGCTGCCCTGCTGTTGATGCAAAAGCTCCGTTCTGAACGTCATGACGAGGCAGGGTGCATATGGAGGCGGTGGGATGGAGAGAGAGAGATGCGGGGAGGAGATAGAGGAGGATGAGGTAATGCATGGTGCTGGGAGAGGAGAGCTGTGCAACAAGTATGGGAATACTTATTATTTTTCAGCTTGCTCAATGCATTCAGACTGACTAAAGAATATTTGCCACTAAGGCTTTTTGGGACAGGATTTTAAGCATCAACCAAAAAAAACAAACAGTTAAGTGATCAGTGGTGTAAAGTAAAGTAGCTTACATTTACTTACTATTACTGTAAGTACAATTTTGAGTAAATATACCTCTACTCCACTACATCTCAGAGTCAAATATTGTACTTTCACTCCACTACAATTACTTGACAACTTTAGTCACTAGTTATATTACGTTATATATTTGGATTATTATTACAAAAACGATCTACAAGCTTGTAGATATATTTTCAAAAGATTTGTATACATTTTATACGTTTGAAAACTTGTGAAACTGGACATTCTGCATAAAGAGTACTTTCTACTTTTGGTACTTTAAGTATAATTTGATGCCAAAACCTTTGTACTTATATCAAGTGAATTTTAAATAACAGACTTTTACTTGTAACAGAGTATTTTTTTTAGAATGTTGTATTGATTATTTTACTTACATTTGATTACCTTTTCCACCACGTAAGTGATAAGGCCATTTTTGGAGGAGAGGCGCAATTAGGCTCATGGATATTTACTTAGGCTACTATTATTGTCACTAGGGGGGCATCCAGTAGACACATACATTGCTGCCCATTTTGGTTTGTGAGTCTACGCAACTTTGTTTAAAAAAATCTAACCAAATGGCTGCAAAGGAGGACAATTAGACAATTAGCAGATCTCAGCATAAATCTATAGCTACTAACATGATCTTGAGGTTTACAGATCCAATTTGAATGGAAACTAAGCTGTGATTGAACATTGTACATCCATATCTGTAAGCATAAATTATACAATAGCAAGCAATATTGTTTTATGAACAGATATGGATTATGAGGGTAGCAGGTTTGGGTTATTAAAATCACCTCGGAATCTGTGTAGTAGGCCTTACTCAATATTAATGTGTGACAGTGACAGTCAATTTTATGTGGCTTGTTAATTGTTATTGCACTCCGTAGAGGGCATAATTCCGCCAGGCCAGGTGGCCTACCCAGGACTATGCAAGTCATGGTTTGCAGCCGTCAGGACCCGAAGAAGCTGCGGGGGGGGGGAATGGTGTTATACTGTATGACATCATGTCTCTACAATAAACAGTGACATTTGTTGCATTTGTGGTGCTATGGGTCTAAGAGAAATTGCTTTTGTGTGAATTAAATATTTTAATCAAATTTTGGTTCAGAACGCTGCATTTATGTTTTGGGGCATTTTGTTTTACATATAGGCCCCTCCTGCAAACCTTGGAAGCCAATTATAGCCAATCTGTATGGAAAATCAAAACTCTGTAATACATGTCCATCACATGAGAGATTTGGACAAAGTCTGAATGAGTTGTGACAAAAAGAAAATGTAAAATGTCTGAAAATATAGTACCATTCAAGAGTTCAAACAAATCATAACACAGGCTGGTATAGCACCACCATGAGGCAGATTTGAAAAATTTGGTGAAAAAGTGTGTTTCTTGGCTTATTGTAAGTTTGTTCTTTCATTGGTAACATTACTAATAGTTCCTCTTTCGTTGTCACATCTGTGAACACCATCCTGATAAAAACGCACATAACTGTGCTGTTCCAAAGTGTCTCTCCACATTTCTTAGGAATAGCGAAGGTAGCGTTCGAATGGAACGTATTGAAAGTAAAGATTGCTATTGACGTTGGTTTGCGCACTAGTTTTGAGAACAAAGGTTTGCATTGTGGGTTTGCCTACAGAAGCCATGAGTACAGAAGACAGGCTGCTCTTTATGTCAATCCACCAAGTCACCTTTATTCAAGTGGCAGATGCCATAGGGAGGAGGATTTTGAAAGACACGCAATCTACTGTATGTGTACCTGCATAGCCTTTGTGATCAATTGGTCGACTGCAATCAATGTATTGGCACTCCAGTAGATAGAGGGTAGCACGGTTAAAAAAAAACGGGCCCCAAACCGAAACAGACCCGGTCTCAATACCTGTACTGGACCCGATGCTCAGTTAATGCTAACTGTGATATTCAGATTAGCCATGTGTCAGTCACCTCCTGCTCCCCCGCCCCAACAGAGTAATCACAGACGAGCCTCAGCTGCGGCGTGCGCTCTGCTCTGTGTTGCAGACAGACAGAGAACATTTTCGCCGACTTTATACCGCCCGTCCCTGCAAATAATATCGATAAACATGCTCCACACAGATGACGTTCCAACTTGCATCTTCCCGGTGGCTTTTGTTTGAGTTTCACCTCGCTAAAAAAACTCCATAGTGTTCAGCAGCAGTGCAGTCAGTGCGCTTGAAATTGGCTGCGTTTCGGTTAAACGTGGCCCATTCAATATGCAAGAGCAGACGATATGGATTTGGGAGCGTAATTACAACGCACATGTCTCATTTTAAAACCAAAGGTTAGAGAGATGAATATAATAATAAAAAGAGCTGGTCGTCGGATCCTCACAGGTCCATCCATTTCAAATGGACCGACCGAGAACCGTGGCAATTGAAATGGATCCGACCTGTGCCCGACGTACAAGTCAATAGTTTGGCCCGACCCGGCTCGGTTCTTGGCTCGGGTCTTCAGTTCCGTGCGGACCTGTGCTACCCTCTACTACTATGTGCACAAAAGGTTGGGCGCTGATCTGTCCAGCTGTTTGCCAGCTCCAGACTCACACACAAACAGGGGCGAAAACATAATCTCCGTCCCTCACTGGCCTGGCAGAGATAATGCTATTATAGATGCTATTCTAAAAGAGACCATGGAATTCAAAAAAGCAATGGCTAGACAAGAATGACTTCACAAAATGAGAGATAGCATCTCTTTCTCTCGCTGGCTTTTGCATGTCTCACAACCTTGAGCATAGAGAATAATCTGATAACTAAAAAGCCTTAAGTTAATTCTGTGTGTCACTTACAATAAGTGAGAAATGTTTAAAATCTTTAAATCTAAAAATAACAGTACTACACATTGTCATCCAAATGGGGGAAACTACCATATGACCTCGCCAAGCACTATAGGATGCTGAGCTGATTTAGCTGAAAAAAGTCTGCTACTGTACTCCAACATTCTTTGATTGACCTTACCGTGTCTAGCAACAAGGGATTTGATCAAAACTTTGCAGCAAATTGGTTGGTTGGTGAATAGAAACAAATGGACAAAACATCCCTTTGGAACAATCTTGTCAAACCTGTTGGTTTAGCTAAGAAACATCCCAAAAGTAGCTGGATCACAAGACAGAGCCCCTTACGTCGTTTCTGCGAAACGGCTTGAAGGCACGCAGTGATGATGTCATAGTTCTTCTGGAGTTTGTGGTGAAGCCGGTCACGTCTCCGCAGCTGGCGGAGAAGCTTGGCCGACTGCAGGCCTGTGCGATATTTAACTTCCTGGATGATCGAACGCAGCTCCTCTGGATCTAAACAGGTACAGATTGACAGAGCCAGACAGACAGACAGACCACATTAGACATTAAACGGCATGAAGTTTATTTTCCAGTTAAGGTTAAAAACTACAACAGAGGCCTGGGCCGTAGCGTGACGGTCCAGGCACCCAGAGGCTGCAACGCCAGCCTGACAGCGTGTCGCGGGCTCGACTCCCGTTCCCGACAACCGTTGCTGCGTGTCACCCCCCCCCATCCCTCTATCCATTTCCTATCAGCCTACTTTCCCTATCCCTCTCTAAAGTAAAGGCATAAAAAGCCCCCCAACAAAATCTTTAAAAAAGTTTAGAAAAAATAAAAAGGCAGGCAAATAAGCAACCTAACTGCAGCTAATAAAATGAATAATGGGTGCGTTAGATTTAGATGTGTCCAGAGCCATGGCCGTGCCACTGGTGACTTTCACACACCAAAACTCATTATTAATCTCAATAGCTACAGCTGTGTTGCTTACATCACAATGGACTACGTTAAGCATTATGCAGCCTGACACTTCACTTGATAATCACATGCAAATATCCAGGAAGATACCTGCCACACACACACACACACACACACACACACACACACACACACACACACACACACAGAGCTCTGAGAGAGTATGAGTTAAAAAGATGATTTAACTGTGTGTGGTTTGGGTTAGGGTCCTGTTGTCTCAACTCCAGACACTGTCTGTAATCAAAGTGTCTAGGGCAGACCTAAGTCTTTCCCATACTGCAGGCAAGCAAAAACTATTAACCACGGTGTGCAATGCCACAGTCAAATCCACTTTTACATTCTCAGAGGTAATTTAACACTGAGTATTTATCTACATTGCCTTACCCCCATTACATGTCTGACAAAGGAAACTTTGCAGTCAAAGAGTTCCTTGTGTACACAATCATTACAAGGAATAAGACAAATAAAATGTAAATACAACCTTCTTTAACCACCCTATATACTTGGTCATATGACGAATAGGGATAACAGATCTAAAAACTCACAACATGAAGCGCTGTGAGCTTGAAGATCTGCTATTCTCACTATTTTTGAACATTTGGAAAATGTTCAAAAAAATTCGGAAAGATTTTGCCTATAATCCCCAACATTGGGACGCCATGTCTGGCAGGAAACAACAAACTACAGATAAGTCTAAGGCCAGACAAAACTGTTAAAAACTTCCAAGCTGAAGAAACAGAAGCAGAACCATGATGACATCAATGGCTTGATTACCTGTGGTTCACAAACGTTTTTGCTTCGAGCCCCCCCCCCCCTTCTTACATCTGACAAAGCTGAGAGCCGCACATGTGTGCGTGACATTTTAACCACTTAAACCTTATACTCATATGAGTATAGTATATACTAATAGAGTATATATGCTTGACAACCTCCAAACAGACAAGCCCCCCCTCCCCATGCATTCAATTGTTTAATTGGAAATATAATTCTTATCAACACTTGTTAACAGCCGATTCATTGTTAACATCCCTTGTTCTGATCATGTGTCGTTTGACTTGGAGTAAACCGTTGCATCCTGAACCAAAATGTCAATCTACTGTAGTGTGTGTGTGTGTGTGTGTGTGTGTGTGTGTGTGTGTGTGTGTGTGTGTAGTAGGAGGGCAAACAGTGAAGACACACAGGTCTACACAATAGGTTTATTTAACAGGAGGATTCCAAAGGTGCAGAAGAAAACAATGGGAATGAATGAGAACGTGCCACCCACCGCAAAGTGGGAGAGGCTGCAATTGTCCCGTCAACACACAACCTGTGTGTGTGTGTGTGTGTGTGTGTGTGTGTGTGTGTGTGTGTGTGTGTGTGTGTGTGTGTGTGTGTGTGTGTGTGTGTGTGTGTAAACTAATTACTTGTAAGGTCAACTGTCAGTCTGGCTTGTGAAACTGTTCAAATAGTTTTGTCTTCTTAGACCTGATGACCCGGTGACCCCACAGACAGCTATTCTAACCCAACACGCAGAAGTGTGGAGCTATGGTCCATACACATAATTAATGATACAGCAAGAATGCACGTAATTATTCCGCCATTAGACACAAATATGTAGCACTCTGTTGTTCTTATATAGCTTGAAATTAATTACAGTGAATAGATCACTATACCAATGTATAATTACTTGGGCTAGTACCTACCTACAATCATTTTGAGCTGATACACACATGCCTTGGAACAATTGAACACACACACACACACACACACACACGCACGCACACTTCACCTTTCTTGGCCAGGTAGTTCATCTGATGTCTCCTGGTGTGCTTCTCCTGCAGCTCCTGCAGAAAGCTGGAGCCCGTGTTGCTGCGGCCCAGGAAGGCGTCGGAGCTGGACGCCTCGGTGGAACTGTCCAGACTGTCCACTCTCCTCCTGGCCCCGCCGCTGTAGGTGTCATACAGCTCCACCAGCAGACAGTCCACGATGGAAGGGCGCGGGGCCATCATCCGTCCCCATGAGTCCACCATGTCGTCGGTGCCACACATCATGCTGGCAGCGGTGGTGTCATGCCCGTTGGGGACCTGTTGGCACGCAGCAGTGATGTAAAGTAACTAAGTACATTTACTCAAGTACTGTACTTAAGTACAATGTTGAGGGGCGGCCATAGCTGAGTGGTTAGTGAGCCTGCCTAGGGAGCCAGAGGCCCTGGTTGCCCCAGGTTCGATTCCTGGCCAGGCCAGCATTTGTGTCGATGAAATGAAATTTGTCCCTGAGCAAGACTCTTAACCCCTAATTGCTTACAGGTTCTCATTGGAAATAAGACCGCAAGGATTTTCATGAACGACCTGTTAAAAGGAATTATCCGTATTAGGTATTTTCATATTTCCCAATTTTCTGTACTTTTTACCTCTACTTCACTACATCTCAGAGGCAAATATTGTACTTTTTACTCCACTACAATTGTTTGAAAACTTTAGTTACTAGTAGTAGTTACTTTGTAGATTTAGATTATTATTACGAAACACACATTAACCACTTCAGCCCTATATACATTTCTGAAAATAGCCAATCTACAAGCTCACAATGTGTTGCCATGCAACGGATTGTGAGCTTGCAGATCTGCTGTTTTCAAAAGATTTGTATACATTTGAAAACTTGTGAAAATGGGACATTCTGCATAAGGAGTACTCTCTACTTTTAAGTACATTTTTATGCTAATAGTTTTGTACTTTTACTCCAGGATTTTTTTATTCCGGACTTTTACTTATAAGAGAGTATTTCTACATTGCAGTATTGATACTTTTACTTTTACTAAAACAACAAATTGATTACCTTTTCCACCACTGCCTGTTGCAGGCAGTGGCTGATCGGCGGAGGTGATGAGGATGATGATGTGTCCTTCGGTGACTGATCTGAGCTCCACTGCTGAAAGGCACTGAAACCATCCGAGACAGAGTTGACAAACACTCCGCTCTCGTCGTCGGAACACATGTTGTCACCCTCCTCGACGTCGATTTCCAAAACTTCTACCTGTTGCGACGCCATTTTATTATTGGGCTGTATTAAAACGAGCCAAATCCCATCATGATCGGATCCTGTTATTGTGTTTTTGAGTGATCGCTGGTGCTGTCATTTCACTCCAGCAACAGAAAAACTAAGTGCATTAAAGAGGATATTGTTCCGGGTAGGTGGTGCATTCCACTCCCAGTGGAGGTTAGAGCTGTTCAACTGCTTTTAGTTTCCTTCCTCAAAGTTCCTACAGGCACTTGTCTTACTCCCCTGTAGGCTGGATATTAGTCCAACCCACTTTGAAAGTTGGAGGGCATCAGCTGAAAGTTTCCTCTGGAAGTGGCAGTGCAGCGCAACAACAGGTGCACAGCACAGGTACTGACTTGACCAATCAACAGGCGCCAGACGACCAGTGCTTGTCAAACTTTTTCATGTCAAGGACCCCCAAACTGATATGTATTATATTTATATACATATTTTGTTCCAGGGACCCCCCAGAAGCAAATATTTCAGTTACAAATGTTCGCTTTAAAAAATATATGTATATATTTAAAGATTTGCACAAATGATGTCCACGACTGTATATCTGCTATTTTTGAATAGCTAAAGTATAAAATAATACTTAAAGTGGTTTAAATGATTGTGATGCTATATTAACTCATTTTGCTGGGGACCCCCTGGTACCCCCCCACGGACCCCTGGGGGTCCCCGGACCCCACTTTGAGAACCAAGGATATAGACAGATCACGTTATTTTGGCAAGTAATTGGCAGTGGTGGAAGTAGTAGGCTACTCCGATATTTTACTTAAGTAAAAGTAGCAATACCACACCACAATGTAGAAATACTCTATTACAATGAATTAGGCCTGTTAGGAAATACTCCAGTAAAGTAAAAAATGCCTCAAAAGTAGGGAAGTATACAGTACTTGAGAACATGTACTTACTTACTTAGCCTATTACTTTACACCATAGGTAAATAGGCCTATATTTATAATAGGACCCCCATAACTCTAGTGTTCAATTTGGTAGGTGGGCACCAAGGAAGAGTGGGAACCTCGGTGTAGAGCCAATACATGATTAGAACATGCTTAGACATTCGACAATTAAGGTCTAATATGTCTACAATTGCTACAAATTGCTACAAAACCTGTATATCCAGTCATTTTGGGGCATAAACAAGAAGTTGAAGGATAAAGTTAAGTCTGATATGTACCATACATTTTTGTCCAACATGTTTGGACAAAATGTCCTATTTTTTTTACGCCAAAAAAGTGTGTATCATTTACATAGGCCTATTTGTATATGACTGTAGGCAATTTATTCTAACTCTTTGGGGGAAAAGTAGGCCTACAGCATGCTAGTTACTGTACTTTACACAGCCTGAGAGGGTTATTACATTATTTCTTCCCCGTAATGCAAAATGAATAAATGTAAAACTCATTGCCATGTCATTGGTTATAATGTAATGGTAACTGTTTGGAATAGAAATTCTATTCTATTCTATTACAGAATAGTATGGTGTTTGTGTTTCCAGTAGTGGGCGATATCACTCTACAATTATTATTATTATTATTATTATTATTATTATTATTATTATTATTATTAGTAGTAGTAGTAGTAGTAGTAGTAGTATTAGTATTAGTATTACTATTATTATTATTTTATAATAATAATAATAATAATAATAATAATAATAATAATTATTATTATTATTATTATTATTATTATTCATGTTTAATCATTTAAAATAAACCAGGGACGAAATGTATTTCACAATTTCAATTCAATGTATCATAAGTATTTTAAACTTTAATTCAAACATAATTTCCAATTTCCATCATATATTTATTATGGCATAAGTTCTAATGATAGCTACAGGATGACATCATCATATTGTCCTCCTACAGATCAGCTGACTGGGGCTTCCGTAGCCAGGCAGCACATGACCAGGAAGCAGGGAAGTGCTGTTTATGGAAGCAAAAAAGGCCGTCCTTCCTTCATTTGTCTTCAGTCCGCTGTCGTAGGGACTATTTTATAACATTAATCTGTCTCATCGGTGCGTCAAAGAGCTGAGACAAAAAGACACCGCTTCGGTTGTTTCTGCATTCGGTGCTGAAAATGCACTTATTTTCTCTTTTCTTCCTCTGCGTCACTGTGTTGACTAACCTGAGGGGGGGTGTTGTTGTTGCCAGGTCTTACCACAGACCTAACATTGTTCTGATCCTGACGGATGACTTGGATATTGCCATTGGAGGTCTGGTAAGTGAAACGGACTCAGATCACGCATCTATAGATCTTAATCTGGTCTAAAGTTTGGTCAGATGTCTTTACATCATCCAATAGATTGATCTCTACTATCACACTAGCCTTAGCATTTTAACCACTTTATCCATTTATATGTTGGCTATTCAAAAATAGCAGATATTTGTAGATCTGCTATTTTTGAATGGCCAACATATAAATGGATAAAGTGGTTAAAATGATCGTGATGCTGTATTAACTACTTTTACTGGGGACCCCCTGGAACCCCCCTATGGACCCCTGGGGGTCCCTGGACCCCACCTTGAGAACCAATGCAATAGATTGATCAATACCATCACACTAGCCTTGGATCAAGACTATCATAATATGTGTTTTATCGAGTATCGATAAAATACATCCATGATAGTCTTGATTCAAGGCTACTATCATACAAAATCCATTGTGATTTGTTTGAGGGAATAGCTTTCTAAATCCTGTTTGAACTTGGACTTCTATTTATTATACAATCTTACCGTACCATATTACTTTGACCTGGATGTGTATGTTTGTCAATTAACCTATTTATTTTCTCCTCAGACATGGAACTTTTATCAGACCCTTATTTAATGGTGTGGGAATTGCTGAAGAGCAATAATGGTTGGCCTAATTGAGTTGGCACCTTGGTTGTTGAGGAGGACACATATTCTGACGCTGCCCTTTCATATCTATTTTTTTCAGTCCCCATTGAACAAGACAAAAAAACTCATCGGGGATGCAGGGATATCGTTCACCAATGCTGTAAGTAGTACCAACATTGCAATCGTCATTGTCCCTATAATCAATGATCAACCACTGACAGGCTAAGACATTAAGACAAGAGAATATTGATCCTGCTTTTCTGGTGACATAGCTGATTTCCTGCAGTGCCTTATCGGTAAAAGACGGCAGGAGATCAGCTACCTGCAGTTTCTTCTTGGACTTTGACATAAGACAGAACATTTTGTTGTGTGTGTGTGTGTGTGTGTGTGTGTGTGTGTGTGTGTGTGTGTGGACCCGCTTGCACATGCATGCTGTGTGAAAAACCTAATGCCTCATGAAAAGCCACAGCCCAGTTTGTTCTAAAGCCCTTTCTTAATTATCCAGCCTTTGACAACAACCCTACACGCTGTATCTCATAAACTATTCATTCATTCCTTCTGTTCTCCTCTCTCTGTCCCAACTAAGCCTGTATGACAGAGGAGGCAGAGAGTAGATGAGATAAGAAACTATTCATCCTGGGTGGGAAGTCAAGTTAGGTAAACAAAAGACACTGTGCCTTAAACTGACCCCATATTTTGTTATTTCCTCCCCTTCTATCTGTCTTTGCCCTCGGTTTTGTTTCTCTCTCCCAGTTTGTCGCCAGCCCGCTGTGTTGCCCCAGTCGAGCCAGCATACTGACAGGAAAATATCCCCACAACCACCATGTCATCAACAACACGCTAGAGGGGAACTGCAGCAGCAAGGATTGGCAGAAGAGCCAGGAGCCTCAGACTTTCCCTGCCTTACTCCAGAACTATGCAGGCTACCAGACCTTCTTTGCAGGGAAATACCTGAACGAGGTGAGGGAGTTGGAGACTTCACCTTGCTTTCCCCTCCAAATGATCTAATCACAGCTTAGGCCATACAGTTTAACGTATATATAAACAGCTGATTTTCCTGTTAATGGACTTAGACAGATATTCACATTTTAGTTTGTTTACATTTTTCTCATAGTCATTCAAATGTTACCAAACTTAACAGAATATTTGAGTCAATTGTTGGATAAACATCAGGGAATGTTGCAGGAATTGTGGAGGGAGAAGGGGAGTGGAAACTTCTGAAACAAAAAAGTATAATTGTTTGATGCTTCACTGCATCATTGGACTGAAAAAAGTTGAGGTCAGCTCAACATTGTTTCACTTTGTAGCTTCCATGTCGCTGGCTTCCATTCAAAATAACTTGTAGGCTGTTGCTTTTTTGCTGCTATTGTGAACACAGTGAGTCTAAAACCCCCACTGCCCTTCAAGGCAGTGCTGCCCTTTACACCAACCGGAACAAAGTAGTTTGAACCGATGAAAGTCTCACTTGTGGGGCTACCAATGGAAACCAAAAGATGCCAATGGAAAAAATGTATTATTAGGGGCAGATGTAATGTAATTTGTATATAAGAATAACATATTTAAAATGCACTGAATGAGGTGCTAGAAGAAAGGTCATGGAGTCACTCAAAATATTTACTGTAGCTTCATCCTCCAGGATGAAGGTGCCATTTCCATGGCATTCCACCATGTAGTTTTAAAGATATGTTGCTTGGTGGTAACAAAGTGGTGGACAGGCAGACCAACCTCCAGTACTGGCCGACAGTCATCCTTAGTGACTTGCTGCTTGCAGGGTTAAAAATACAAGCTTACAGAAACAGGATAGAAATATGTGTGTGTCACTCGGTCTATGTGCATTCTCTACCTCTAATCAGTATTTATGTTCACAGTCAGAGTCATCCAACAGTGCTTATTATATACAGTACATGTCAGCAAATAACCTGGGCTGAATATATAGAGCGCATGGAAGCTGGTACACAATATAAATTCCTAGTGGTTTGGCAAAGTAGTATTTTCTCACAATAGTCTAATCATCAGAATTTGTCCTTGTGGTTAGTGGTTCATTGAGTTTTAGAATTCAGTGATTCAAATCTGGTTGCAACACTTGATATAACAATGTAGTGTTTGACTTCAGTGTGGGTGGAATGTTTAACAAGCAGCCTGTCATAAGTTCTGATCACAAAGTCATAAGATGTACTCCCAGTATACCATTGTGATGACATGAGTCATGGTCCAATGGAAACGAGAACTGACTTTTGTGTGTGTGTGTGTGTGTGTGTGCGTGTGCGTGTGCGTGTGCGCGTGTGCGTGTTCGTGTTCTAGTATGGGAACCCAGATGCTGGAGGTGTGGAGCATGTCCCCTTGGGCTGGGACTACTGGGTTGGACTGGTAAGAGTAAACGGCACATTAACCTTGATGTCACCTTCTCATGCTTAAGGTCCTTTTACCTTGTGGGGTAATACAAACAAAATAGGCATGAAAGAGGAGCTAAAGAGCAAGGAGATTACAGATTCAATCTCATTAAGCTTGATGACAGTTCTATAATGCCAACAACCACTGCCAGACATTCCTTCTGCTTGGTGTCCAATGTGGGCATCGCATGTAAACCTGGGGAAGAGGGTGGCATGCCGCATGGCTCAGTGCACGTGTGACTCAAAACATAAGCAAACTCTGATAGAGCTTGTGTATGTAGTCGGGCTGGACATCGATTATAGACTGATCGTGATATAAGACTAGACATTGTCTAGGTGTAGGATTTCGGTCTAGATCTATTGTCTAGGTCAAGGAGTTTTAATGGTTTAAGCCCTGTTTTATATTTTCAAGAATGTTAGAAATGTTCACCAATACCAAGAAATACATCACTGATGTTTCTTTTAATCTACAACGTGTTGTGACCTTGTAGATCGTCTATTTTCGCTGTTTTTGAATTTTATTTTCAATAAGAAAAACAGAATTGATATTGTCATCACAATATTATCATCATCACAATATCGATATCGAGGTATTTTATGAAGAAATATATCGTAATATTAGATAATGTCCATATCGCCCAGCCCTAGTATGTAGTATTATCCATGCTTTTGTAGCATTGTTATGCATACTGTATGTTTATCTAGTATGGTGATCTGAGACCACTTTGTCATAAGTTATAGTGCAGTCATATGAGTCCGCTCAATTTGTTCTGCTTTCTGCATGTGGAAGTAGTCCGACAGACATGCTAAACTTAGACTTGAAATACTGTACATGCTATACGACTGACTCCCTCAGTCAGGACATTATATAGACAAGAGGTCAGGTCTCAGTCATAAATATGACCACAGACTACCTCATCTGTACCGTTGACTTCTGTATAAACACACTTGAGTTAGAACTAGGCTCATGACCTAAGAGCTTGTCAAAAGTTCATCAAGCTTTTTCTATTTGGAACTCAAAAGATTTTGTAGTTCTTGGTTCCCAGGTCCCCCAGTCTTTTTTATTATTATTTTTATTTATTATGCCTTTATTGATAGGATAGTAGTCTGAGGGGAAATGGGGAGAGAGATGAGGAGTGACATGCCGCAAAGGCCTTCGGGATCGGGACTCAAACCCGCGACGCGCTGTCAGGCTGCTTTGGAGCCTAGGCGCCACTATGCCAGCGGTCTAGGCCAAGGTCCACCAGTCATGAATGGGGGGAGAATTTTACTGTGTTGTGAACTGAGAAATGTGCCCAGATGTCTACTTTCAAAATACTGGGAGTGTCTTGTTGCAGATCTCAGCCTACCCTCATATCTCTCCAGTAGCGTTGGCCGAGCATGTTGCCTAGTAATTTAGAAAATAAACCTTATTAGGCTACATTGGATTAGGGAATGTCACTGCATTGAAGCAGAATCGTCCACGCCTGCATCACGATGCAGAATCATCACGATGCAGAATCGTCCACGCCTGCATCACGATGCATCTTATAATTGATACATTTCCACACCTCTACTTTATAGAATTGTGTGAAATCGATTAAATTCAATTGTGAGTTCTAGATCTAGATGCCTCCAGAACTAGAAATGGAATGATATGTCTGCCATTTAAACAGCTTGGTGAATCTCAAGAATGAAGAATGAAGAATGAAGCTCAGACTTGATCACCCTGTAGCTGGCTGCCTTTGATTAGGGTGTATAGTGTTGAAAGGGCGAAACACCCACTTATTCAAAGGCACACTGCTGATGATGGGTGCTGAAATGACATCCTAAACCTAGAGATGCACCTCCCATGCCACTCTTAACACATTGGCTGCTAAAAACGCAGATCTGCGTTCTATTGAATACCATCACTTGGCTGCCAAAGACGCAGATCTGCGTTTTATTTTTTTTTTATTTTTTTATTTGACCCAAAGATCAAGGAGATATGATTTTTCGAAGATTTAGACTCCCTTCCACTTCCTTGTTAACTTAAAACTTAAAAATTCTGTATCTCGGCTGCAGAGCACCTATTTGCACAATGGACATTGTCGAATGAATCAAGCAAAGGAAATTTGTCTTGCAATAAAAAGTAAACGCGACTGGATCTAACACAATCTGTAATGTTTTGCATTGTATTAATGTATATTTCTGCGTTTGCAGGAGCGGAACTCAAAATATTACAACTACACCCTTTCAATCAATGGAAAGGCCCAGAAACACGGTGCAGACTACAGCAAAGATTACCTGACAGATGTTCTGGTGAGATGACTGATAAACATTCAAACACTATTAATAAACTTCACATTGACTTTGATTTGTTACTGTTGCTATTTTTCCATTCTTTATAGAGAGCGTATTGCCCACAAAATATCTTAACCCATTGAATTCGGGGACGCATAAATGTGTCATTTTCGATTTTTTTTCTATAAAATAGCAAAAATAGCAGATATACAAGCTCATAGGGCGGCACCGAGTACCGCACTACGAGCTTGTAGATCAGCCATTTATTTTGAAAAATCGTGGAGATTTGTGCAAATCTTTGAATATATGTTTTCTAAAGCGAACATTTCTAACTCTAATCTTTGGTTCTGGGGGTTTCTACAAATGTCTTCTAAATCCTAACATTTCTTTTCCAAAAAAAACTGTTGATGTAATCTCAGTGGTTCTCAAACTTTTTTCATGTCAAGCCACCCAAAATGATGGGCCGCGGACCCCCCCCCCCCCATCTAAAAAAAAGCAAAGATTTGAGATTTGAGTTAAATAAAAATGTATATATCAAATGGGTTTAGGTATACTGTACATGTACACAGATTATAGGTAGAAATGAGCCTACTTTGATTAGATTCTCTTCCTCTCCATCTATCCACCCTCCCTCTATCTCTCAGGCCAACATGTCTCTAGATTTCCTCCAGTATAAGTCCAACTACAGGCCTTTCTTTATGATGATATCCACGCCGGCCCCCCACTCCCCCTGGACAGCGGCCCCTCAGTACCAGGACATGTTCAGCAACACTAAGGCTCCCAGGGACCCCAACTTCGACATTCATGGCAAGGTATAGGTCCACTTATTCAATTTTCTAACTGCTTGAAACCCTGGCATCCCTATTCTGGGGGGAACGTTTGCCAAAAATAGCAGATCTACAAGCTCACACCCCTAGTTTATTCCCTACTTGCTCCGTTTACTTCCTCCAGGACAAACACTGGTTGATCAGGCAGGCCAAAACGCCCATGACCAACTCCTCTGTGGACTTCCTGGACGACGCCTTCAGGAAAAGGTCAGTCTGACTCCTCTTTGCTCTTCTCCTTCATTATCCTCCACTGTTTAACCCATTCAATCCGGGAACGCATCTACACATGTCTTCTAAATCCTAACAGGTTTCTGAAAAACGTATGTTTCTATATCAGTGGTCAACCTTTTCATGTCAAGGACCCGCAAAATGATATAATATATCATCAATAATTATATTATGTTTGGCCGCCGAACCCCATATCAAAATATTTAGTTCCAGAGACTCCCAGAAGCGAAGATTTGAGTTACAAATGTTAGCTTTAAAAATATATGTATTCAAAGATTTGCACACATTTTCACAATTTTTCAAAAATAGCAGATCTACAAGCTCATAATGCAGCACTCTGTGTAGCGCTATGGGCTTGTATATCTGCTATTTTTGAATAGCCAAAGTATAAAATAATAGCTATAGCTAAAATCTAAAATGACACCGATGCGTTCCCGGATTGAATGGGTTAACTCAAATAGTTTGTAGCAGGATGTATGCTTTGTTTTGGAAATAAAAGTGTTTAATTCCTCTCAAATCCTCTTCAATCACTTACTGACATAGATCTAGACTTCACTTGTACCACTTCTTACATATAATATAACAGCTTTCCTGTGCTCTCATTGGCAGTAGCACGGATCTGCCCGGGGTGCTGGTCGCAACGCTGTTCATATTGTATGATTTCCAGTCGGCGACAGTGCCAAATATCAAACATGTCAGATATCAAATATCAAACATGCAAAAATCGTGCATTGTGAACCTGCCATTACTCTGATCTTGTGCTTTTTAAGTCGCTCTGGATAAGAGCATCTGCTAGATACCCTAAATTGTAAATTGCATCACAATTAGCCCTCCAGGAACACACTGACAAAATTCACATACAGTATGTGAGTTTGAGATGCGCGGAGAAATGGAACGACTCACGTCATTGCAGAATTGTTGCATTGTGTCCTCCCTTCCCGCAGGTGGCGCACGCTGTTGTCAGTAGATGACTTGGTTGAGAAAGTGGTAAAGAGTTTAGAGCTCAGAGGTGAACTGGACAACACGTACATCTTCTTCACCTCTGATAACGGATACCACACAGGTACGCTCTCTGGCACTCTCACATACACACATACTCTGATGTTAATCACACACACACACACACACACACACACACACACACACACACACACACACACACAGATCACTCTGTCTTGCTCTCCTTTATCATTTTACCTGGTCTTTTCTTTATGTTGTGTCTCTCTTCTCACAGGTCAGTTCTCTCTTCCTCTTGATAAGAGACAGCTGTATGAGTTTGACATCAGAGTTCCTCTCATGGTCAGGGGACCCAACATCAAGCCCAACCAGACCAGCCAGGTACACACACACACACACACACGGCAGTTAAAAGATCATGCTTGCGTCCTTTGTGTTAATGGTACAATAAGATACCAGGGTTGTGGCTCTTTCGGAGCGGGAACTTTGGGGGGGTGGGAGGGGTAACATACATTCACTGTTGTTGTATGCCTTTTGTTATTGACCTGTATGTGAAAATATAAAATAAAAAAACCTTGAACAAAAAAAAGATCATGCTCGCACATCCAAGTAAATTTCGACAGGTGCTGGATAAAAAAATAAAGTTCTTGTATGCTCATTGCTCCCACTGTGTATTTATTAAACAAACAACGTTAACGTTTCATCAAGCATACACAGTGGGAGCATACAAGATGGTGTGTGGATCATTGGTTTTGTATTTTTGAACACACACACACACACATTTTTATGAAGATTACATTATGGCTCAGCTCTCTTGCGGACGCAAACTGAACTGAGCCTTCTTATTTCTTATTTCTCAGCTGAATTATACTTAGAAAGGTCTTTTCCATTGTGTTATCAGATGCAGGTGGCCAATGTTGACCTGGGTCCCACCATCCTGGACATGGCAGGCTACAACGTTAACAACACACAGATGGACGGCATGTCATTCCTTCCTGTCATGGTGACAACAACACTTTATCTCTTTTCATGTGTTTTGTTTTGTCCTTATAAGATCACAATATCAGCTGTGTTGTAGTGATTCTTTTGCTAATCATGTGTATGAATATTTCACACACATTTGTGCAGTGTGTGTACTTGTATTACTTACTATACTTGTGAGGGACAAATGTCGCAACAAGTATAGAAGAATTTGAGAATAGACATTGTGAGGAGTGTGGACAATTGTCCTGGTCCTCACAAGACAAATGGTTGTTTTATGATTACAAAAAGATTTGGTGAGGGTTAGACATTTAGCTAGGAGTTTTGCCTGAATTACTACATAGATGGAGATCAGCTATTTTTGGTAGTAATACACGCATGTGTGTGTGTGTGTGTGTGTGTGTGTGTGTGTGTGTGTGTGTGTGTGTGTGTGTGTGTGTGTGTGTGTGTCCATGTGAGCAGGAGGGCAAGGTGAACGGCAGTAGTTGGAGGACAGACATCCTGGTAGAGTATGAGGGAGAGGGTCACAACACATCTGACCCTGCCTGTCCTGTGCTGGGACCTGGAGTATCGGTACGGATGCTAATAATAATGATATCGTCGCTATCAGGTGGAAACCTTGTACTGTATGTCCCAAACCGTTGTTTTCAGGAAATGGGAAAAATAATCTTGTTTTATCCAATGTAGTTGTTATTTTTGTCACAAACTCTCGTTAATACTTTTCATTGATTCAACATTTATACAAACCCACAGACAGACTTAACTACTACAAAATAGTGAAGATAGCAGATGTATAAGCTCACAACGTGTCGCATCGTGACACGTTGTGAGCTTGTAGTAATCTACTATTTTCACTACTTTTGTGGAAACAAGGTTTTGCCAGACAGCAATGATATACATATATATAAATAAAATTACAACATAATTGTTATTATGATTATTTCCTCTTTTTTTTTTCATTTTATACTTTGTAGCACAATGGTGTCGTGCAACAATAGTGAAAATAACATATCTACAAGCTCGCTTGTAGATCTGCTATTTTCACAATTTTTAAAAAAATGGACAACTTTTCAACTATAATGACAACCCCAAAATAGGGATGGATTATTAATAGATTATTTTTTGGAATTGTTGATTCGTTTTTATAATAGATTACTCGATTAACTGTACCACCCCTAGTCGCAAAGGCTTCTTGTCTTCTGAGGAGTCTGTTTTCCACCTCTCTCCAGGAGTGTTTCCCAGACTGCGTGTGCGAGGACTCTTATAATAACACATATGCCTGCGTGCGCACCATCGCCTCCTCTGCCAACCTCCAGTACTGCGAGTTTGATGACAATGAGGTATGGAACTGGGGGGGTCTGTCCTAAAAACGCCCTACACTATTGTCTTTGGCTCATTCTGTCATGTCGGTGTGAAAGAATCACTTGGATTAAGTAAGAGGGTCTTTGCAAACATGCCACTCCCAATATATCAAGGAAGGAAGCTGTTAATTTAATCATCTGTCCTTCGATTTAGGAGTTGAGCATGTAACTCCAATGTATAAGGCCTACATATTTTGACAGACATTTATATGGAATGTCTGTGGTTAACGGAAATAAGTAATAGGGTTTCAGTTAAAGATTCACTCCACCCAAAATCATTTCTCAGTTTTCTGAGTTTTTAATGTTTTTGAAGCTTATCTATGAAAATCCTGGTGGTTTTTAGCACTCAACAGGGGGTCCTCAGAGTTACTACAGGGGGGGCACCAAATCTTTGTGTGATGGGAACTTTTTTAAATTTACATAAACCACTTGAACCCTAGCATGCCTTTTCTGAGAGGAACATTAGCCGAAAATAGCAGATCTACAAGCTCACAACGCCTCGCAGGCAATTATTTTTTTTGGCAAACAGGTTTGGTGTAGGGGGGGGAAAGATCAGACCAATTACAAGTGTTCTAAGTATTGAGGTTTAAGTCTAAGTTTAAGATTTAAGTCTGTTAAAAAAAAAATGACTGTAATGTAAGTGATCAACTGTCTGAAAATACATTGACATGAACACAACACTACACAAGTCTATGAAGCTATCTATGAAAAAGTTTAATCTGTGACACAATTATATACAATATGCAGTGGGGGTCCCTGCTTCATCTCGCTCTCAGCTAAGGGGTCCCTGCTCTCTGAAAGACATTGAAGACCCCTGCTCTAAAGCCTTAATAAAGATTTTTACATCCATAACTGGCCTTAAGACCGCTCTCTCTGTGAAAAAGCAGGTGAGACAAGAAATGTGACATGAAATTCAGGTACTGCCTTGGCATCATCAGGGACACGCCAATCACGTCCTCTTCAATGGCTCTGATAAACATCTGACGTAACAGCAATGCTCTGCATAATTCATGACTGTACTCAGCCTCTGATTGGACAACAGACCCACTGTCTGAGCAAGAGCAGGAAGCAGAATTGGTAGGAAGTAAAAAGACTATAGCATTGGTTCTCAAAGTGGGGTCCGGGGACCCCCAGGGGTACTCGAGGGGGTTCCAGGGGGTCCCCAGCTAAATGATGGGTAGGAACCAAATGGACCCTTGTGGGTCTGTAACTCTGAGAGCGTACAAATGGAACCAAATGGACCCTAACGGGTCCATTTGGTTCCATTTGTACGCTCTCAAAGTTAAATCTAACATTGATTTTACAATATAAATTGGGGTCCCAGGCATATAAATGCCATTAAATGGGGGTCCGTAGCCTAATGCATGTCAAACTGGGGATCCTTGAAATTAAAATGGTTGAGAATCACTGCTAGAGCCGTAAAAATCGTCTCTTATGGGGGGTCCCTGGCATATCTTTTCAAATGAGGGTCCGCGGGCTAATAAATGTCAATTTGGGGGTCCTTGACATGAAAATTATTAATTATTAATTATTAATAATTAATTATGAATTAATTCAAATTATTATAAACATACATTAAATACTATGTTCAAAAGGATGAGCCATGATAAGGCATAATTAGTCTAATATTGCATCCTGCCATAGTGCTACATGTGTATCACCCTGTCAAGAAAAATACTTGACAGGGGCATTATTGACAAACATTTATATTTCTGACCAAGTTTGGATGTATGAACTGCAACTAGAGGTTGAATTGTATGTACAGTATACTGGAAATACTAAGTATAATCTGCATTACTAACATATGAATATGCTGTATATTTAAAAAAAAACGTAGAAGCCATATTCAACAAAAATATCGAATGGTGTGCCACAGTGTGGCTCCAATGTGGATCTTAGGCTTCATGTTGCGAGCCTTTGGTCCTGTTTTTCAGTCTGACACGAGCCCCATTGACTTATATCCATTATGAAAAAAACATTTTAATATTTCAAAAGTATAAAACGTGAAAAGCCTACTGGCGGCCTTCATACAATGTTTGGTGTTGATCGGTCCAGCGGTTTGCGAAATTAGCTCTGGACACACGCACACCGATCCTCTTTATAGATGGCTATAGCTATGGGAGAGCCACGCCGTAAAGATGCTTAGAGGTTGAGTGCTAAAACGGATATCACCGTGTTTCTCTCCAGGTGTTTGTCGAGGTTTATAACATAACAGCAGACCCCTATCAGCTGACAAACATCGCCAAGACCATCGACCAGGAAGTGCTTGAGAAGATGAACCACCGGCTGATGATGTTGCAGTCCTGCTCTGGGCAGTCCTGTAGGACGCCTGGGGTGTATGAAACACGGTAGGTAAAGCCCGAGTTATGCTTGGTTTTGCATCGTGTCAAATGCTGAAAATAGCTGATCTACAAGCTAGCAACGCATTGAAGCACAACGCGTTGCGCGTAGATCAGCTATTTTCGGTGCACAACCCCGGTGCGGTCAGGGCTTGCTCATGCCCTTGGTTCAACACAGTATACTGTGTACAGCTTGTACAAATTATATCAATCTAATTTAAATTGTATTGAAATCGACAGACCTTATTTCCTGTCCTCGTAGTGTGAGGTTCACTTGGAACTAATTTGACCAGTCCACACTCATCCCTGTGATATTAATATACTGTAGACCAGTGGTTCTACGCGCAGCGTTGCGAAGCTTGTGGATCTGCTATTTTCACTGCTTAAAGGTTATTTTTTATTTATTCATGGAAATGATTAGAACACAGCATATACAGTAGCTGTGTTCAGTGTGCACTGCAAGTGCATCTCATTGTCCACCAGAGGGTGCTGAAAATATTGTAAAGAATCGATGCTGATTGAAGCTTGACACCTCATGGATGTGATACTGTGTAGATACTGAACAGCTGTTCAACAGACTTGGTGATACACTATTTTCTCTCTTGCTCTCGGTCTTCCTCCATCTCTCTTTTTCTTTCTCTTTTCCTCCCCTCTCTTGCTCTCTTTTTCTTTCTCCCCACAACATGGTTCTGCACATACCATGCAGCTGGTAGCAATATTGCAGGCAATGAAAATATTGTACTCCAAGCTTTGAGAGCAATGAGATATCAAATACGGCATTTGGGGTATCTGTACTGTATCTGATCTCAGTACGTTCTCCCACGGCTTTCTCTCACTACTGCTGCAGTCTGGCATGGAGCTTTATTGTGGGTATTTAAGGAAAATAATGAAAATAATAGATTGTATTTAACGCCACTCCACTCAATCTCTCAGTCTGTCCCACCAAGAGTGAGAATGTGTTTGTCCCATAGCAACTCATTTAATTTCTCCTTATTGCACTCTTGTGTGTGTCCTCATGGGAATCATTACAACTGAACGTGGGCAGGTACAGTAGAATACGATGACAAAATATGTCTGAAAAGTGGGTTTCAGAATCTTTTTGAATAGTGGCTGATATATTAGTGGCTGGTTGCTCAGTCCCACATAACCTGAACTAAGACGTTGTCTTTTTCCAGGTTTAAGTTTGACCCTCGTCAGATGTTCCCTGGCCACAGACCCGGCATCAGCAGACTGAGGCGCACACTGAAGTAACCACAGATCAACAGAGGAAGAGGCAGGGACGAAAGAGAAATGGAGCAAAAAGGAGAAGATGGAGGAAGAAGGGCTGTGTTAAAGGGGTTTTCTTTTCAGTCTTTTCCTGCTGTTGCTGCCTTGTACCCAGGCATCCTTTGCCAGTTCCCCTGGGGGTCATGTATTGGAATAGGTTGCCCTGTTATGCAGTTGTTTTAAATTTGGAGGCCTTTCAATGCCTTTCAAAAGTGCAATGCCCACTATTTGAGTGTTCTTAGGTGGGCCCTGTTTCGTCATGTGTCACGGCCCGGGGTGTTCAACAAGCTAGATTATTCAGACCGGTTGTGAAGGCCAGATTACCAAATGTGATTTTCCGAGATGAGTATCTGTCTGTGTGCACCATGTTGAAACGAGCTGGTGTATTAACACTGAAAGTCAGCAAGGTTGTTAGACATTAGAGCAGGCATACTGAAACGGTTTTAAATCATTAATAGACAACGACTATTTTTCCACAAACAAACATCTTTGCAAACGAGCTAGATCTTACTGTACTGTACGTTTCGAGATACCTCCTCCTTTTTGCCTTTGAGAATATAGTGAAGAAGAGGACTGTGTTCAGTTGATCCCAGACAGAATGATGTGCCTAATGCACTGCTGATAATGAGCTCATAGACTGAGACCCAGAGACACATATGTGTCTGAATGTTTTTGCTTCGTTGCACCTGGTTCATTTCTCAGCTCAGAATGATTGACTGAGCTGATTTACAAAGTTAATGAAGTCTTTGGATCTGCTAGCAATCAAACTACATTTCCCCATAAATTCTTCCACACTGCATTGCTTATATGAAATGACACGACCTCTGTCATGTATGGAGCACGCACATTGTTTTAGTGAAACATTTTAATACATGGATTTTTTTTGTATTTTGCTAGTTTGTGTGTGTCATGACAGGGGCAGCATCGGTTTCATTCATATAAATGTTGCCTCTTTTTTTATATATATATTCATAGTTGATTTTCTCCCAGTTTGACTTTTCAGTATGCTCATTTGTCCATCATCCCCGGTACAATATTGCCGATACAACTACAAGTAAGACGCGCGAACGCTGGAAGCGAACGCAGCTCGAAAATATTGTGTATTTACGGACTGTGTGTGTGTGTGTGTTTTGACTGCACTCTGGCGCACTCTGTTGGTTGCACACAGGCAGTGCAGGCAGTGCACACATACTGCACACACACACACACACAGAGACACAAGCCGAGCAGAGTTCCATAGTATGCTCCACTTGGGCGGAGGCGCGCCTCCTTCCGCGTTCGCAATCACTGTTATTAACAAGACAATTCACGCAGACACACTACTGTACAGTCCTACTGTACGCAGGGAATGTTGCATAGTGATATTCCACTGGCAACATTTCATTACCGATCAATTTAATTGATACTTTCACCGCTTTGTGGTTTCATGATTGTTTCCACTCATCAGGGTTGTGGGCCGTTCACTTTCAATTTAAGCAAAATGTCAAATCTTAACAACGAAATTCAGCAATTAACTGTTAAAGAATTAATGATCAACACTTCCTTTTATGAGCTCTATTGAAGAACATTTTACGGTATAGCCACTTCTTAACCACCTATAAACTTCATTGACCGGGGTCACCCAGGGCTTCTTTCCCTTTACACCAAAGCTCTCTGCTGAAAATAGCCGATCTCCCTTGTGACCTTGTAGATCTGCTGTTTTCACTGAATGTTCACCTCGGCATTGGGACACTGGGGTTAATGTGGTTAAATTGAAAGTAGACTGACCACCCCAACACCATTATTTTGTTTTGTACAATGTGAATCCTGTAAGAAGCTTTTTGTCCTGTGTAATGAATATGGAATAGTATAGGGAAAGAGTGGGATAACTTGTATGAGGTCTACTTCAAGGGAAGTGATTTTCACTGCCAGAAAACTAGCTGGGTTGGTTTTCTACAAATGTTCTTAACAAGTTGGTCAACCTTTTCATGGGTTGCTATTTAAAAATGCAGCAAAAAGAACCAATTTTAAATCCTTTGTGGCCGAGATCTGGTTGAGTATTTCTTCCTTTATAGATAGCACTCAATACTAGCTGTGAGGAGTTAGAAATAAGATGTATAGCTCCTTATTGCATTAGCCAAAGATTCAAATTCAAATTTTTCTACAATGCCCCAACATTTGGTTTCCATGTTTCTATTATTATATTTTTATTTTATTTTTATTCACCAGCTTGCAAAATTATCAACATGAATCAAGCATAATCATCAGATATTTCTGGGATGAATGAAAGTTGTTTTCTTTTGTGCATAGATGAAACATCAATATTTGACCTAAAATTCAAGACGTTTAATGTAGGTCAGAAGTAAAAGACCTATAACAATCTCAAAGTATTTTATCTTGATTAGATCACCTAGTTCTCGGAATGGGGAAAATATATTGGGAGTAATATCTACTTCAGCAGAATGTCTACCCAAAAATATATTTTTGGTGGAACTGAATGCTCAGCCGGTGACTTTTGTGAAAAAAAGCCTTCAGCTTTCATTCATTCAACTGATGGTTTATCTCTGTGGTCAAAATGCATCAATTTAGTATTTGTTTTAAATACCTGATCATTCTTTGTCTTTTTTTTTGTTTAACAATTTCTCCACTGTGAACGATTGTTTTGTTACATAGCAATTTTCTTGCATACAAAATGTGACAGTAGTATACAAGCTCATACAACATTAACAAGCATACAGACTGGGCAACTATACGTAGTTGACCATTCACAACCAAAATCATTTCCACTCATAATGCATTTCACTACAATTCTGTGTTAGTTCTCAGACACATTGGACTGAGATTACACCTTTTCCTTGAATAAAACAAGGCCTAACACAGTAAATCCACATATGTGACAAAGTCTGCTAACTATCAAGAACTCCATGCAGTATGTGAAGTCTGATTTAAGGCTAAGTCATTACTTTGTCAGACAACCAGATGTCACTCGACAATTTCAGTTGATATTGTCATTTCTGTTCAGCGACACAGTTGTACAACGAAGAATAAATTGGCCTTCAGGGTGGTTCTTCCTCCATTTCTGGAACTTGTTGATGGTCGCTATGGGGAAACTGAATTCACTGATGCACTTTCCTATCTGTCAGAACTGTTTTGTTGTTTTGGCACCTGTTATTTTAGTTTATTTTTCCAAGAGTAGTTTTATGATGGTGTTTCTGGCTTGTGTTTTTTGTCCAAATAAATACTCTCAAATCAAACAAAAGCTTATTCTATTTATCTTTTTCCTCCTATTTTCTTCTCACACATTTTCTGTACGTACATATATACATGTAAAGAGATCAAAATGACCAAAACATAATCTTTGTCTCTAATATAATAAGAACACAGATCACAAGATTTTTGGCCAGGATGTCCTTGTTCAGTAAGAATGCACTGAGGACACTAGCTGTAGCACTCATCCACTGTCGTTTTTACCTATGCATGCACCGCATGGTACTCTAGCACCTCAAAGGCATTAAAATCAAAACTTAAGACCTCTCAAAACAAACGGATCAGGTTACTGCTAAACCTCACACCTAGGACTCACCTAACCCCTGCTCATTATGCTAGGGTGGGATGGCTCAGGGTAGAGGACAGAGTACAGCAACTTGCAATGGACCTGGTCTTCAAGATACTCAAGGGACCAGTGCCCATGTACTGTACCTGTCAAACTAACGTTAGAGACACCCACAGGCACGCCGCACAACAACAGAGGAAGCTCCACTGATCTCGTTCAACCCAGATTCGGCACAAACATGGGGTTGAATTTGTTCTACTGTTGACACCAAAATGTGGAATGCCCTACCACCAGCCATAAAAAAGTGTGACTCCCTAGCCTCCTTCAAAACCACCATAAAAGAGCACCTGTCTGCAATTCGCAACTGGTTCTAGACAAGTCTTCTAACCTTAACACCAGAACCCCCCACCCTCCCCAGAATGTTTTCTGTACATACTTTTATTGCTCCTAGTGTTGATGATTTCTTTTATGTTATTGTGCTATATCCATTAGCTTAAGGGAGGACCAGCCGTGCGGGCGGACCTCTGTCATCACACTCATTACACCATCACTCAGCCATAGCCATATAAATAGTAACCAATGCAGCTACGCCCAAATATGGAGTGTGTTGTCTAACCTCAATGTGTTGTGATGGCATCAGCAAATACATCAGTTCCATCAGCTCCATATATGGGCACAAAAGGAGGCATGCCCATATATGGGCATATACTGATGACATCAGGGATCTCCATATATGGGCATAAAAGGGACTGACAGATACAGAGATCCAGTTGTCCAGAGCCACAGATCCGACCGCTATGCCCATACATGGTCATGTGCATATATGGGACGACCGACTTCAAACTCGGCCCGGACAGCGGAAAGGCCTCGAGGGAGTGCGGTGCTCGCCGAGTAGTTTGGATATCCAGTTGTCCAGAACCGCCGATCCAACCAATAGGCCCATTCCAATATATGGGCATATACTGATGACACCAGGTATCTCCACTTTTGGCAATTTGTTAATAAAGTATTCAATCAATCCAACAGATGTCATCTAATATTTTATCTTGTCTTTATTTTATATTCTGCTAGGTCAGTTATCTCTTGCTCTTGATACAGCTGTGTGAGTTTGATAGAGCTCCTCTCATGGTCATGCTATAGAAAAACGTATATTAAACTTAAAGCATCTCTATCAGTTTCAGATAGGCCAAGGTCACTGCTTCAGTCTACTGATTCTGTATCATTTACTTAGGTCACAGATGATGCACAGTTCAGTGTGTGCATGTTTCCCCCTATTGCCTATGCCCCTTCCAAATATGGACATCTTCCACTGCCACGCCCAAATATGGAAGATGACTCTACATCACGGTGACATCACAGTAAAAATCGTATAAAAGGAATGGAAACCATCTGGCATATCATTCAGGCTCAAACTAATTTATTTTTAAGTACATAGTTCCTTACTTAAAGTGGAAGATGGAAGACGAAATTGCCGCACTGGTTTTTGACAATGGATCCGGTATGCTCAAAGCCGGATTTGCTGGAGACGATGCCCCTCGTGCTGTCTTCCCTTCCATCGTCGGTCGCCCCAGGCATCAGGGAGTGATGGTGGGTATGGGCCAGAAGGACAGCTACGTTGGTGACGAAGCCCAGAGTAAGAGAGGTATCCTAACACTGAAGTACCCCATCGAGCACGGAATTGTCACCAACTGGGATGACATGGAGAAGATCTGGAACCACACATTCTACAACGAGCTGAGAATTGCCCCTGAGGAGCACCCTGTCCTGCTCACAGAGGCCCCTCTGAACCCCAAATCCAACAGGGAGAAGATGACCCAGATCATGTTTGAAACCTTCAACACCCCTGCCATGTACGTTGCCATCCAGGCTGTGCTGTCCCTGTATGCCTCTGGTCGTACCACCGGTATGGTCATGGACTCCGGGGATGGTGTGACCCACACAGTGCCCATCTATGAGGGCTACGCTCTGCCCCACGCCATCCTTCGTCTGGATCTGGCTGGCCGTGACCTCACAGACTACCTCATAAAAATCCTAACAGAGCGTGGTTACTGCTTTACCACCACAGCTGAAAAGGAAATTGTGCGTGACATCAAGGAGAAGCTCTGCTACGTTGCCCTGAACTTCGAGCAGGAGATGGGCACCACTGCCTCCTCTTCCTCCCTGGAGAAAAGCTATGAGCTGCCTGACGGACAGGTCATCACCATTGGCAATGAGAGGTTCCGTTGCCCAGAGGCCATCTTCCAGCCAGCCTTCCTTGGTATGGAGTCCTGTGGTATCCATGAATCCACTTACAACAGCATCATGAAGTGTGATGTCGACATCCGTAAAGACTTGTACGCCAACACCGTGCTGTCTGGAGGTACCACCATGTACCGAGGCCTTGCTGAAAGGATGCAGAGGGAGCTCACATCCCTGGCTCCATCCTCTATGAAGATCAAGATCATTGCCCCACCAGAGCGTAAATACTCTGTCTGGATTGGAGGTTCCATCCTGGCCTCCCTGTCCACCTTCCAGCAGATGTGGATCAGCAAGCAGGAATACAATGAGTCTGGCCCCTCCATTGTCCACCGCAAATGCTTCTAAATAGAAGCATTTGCTTTGACCAAAGCCCAATTAACGAGTTCATCTTTGACTGCAACGTAGATTCTCACACACTCAGGCACACAGAGCTTAGACGACCAATGAATTGCCATTGGTATGGCTTCAGTTACTGTTGGTGCTTGACTCAAGGAAAACAAACAAAAAACTAAAAAAATGTGGATCTCGGACTTCATGTGGGCAGTGTATGACATCAGTCATCTGTGACTTATCTTTGACGTATTCCTCCATATTTGGGAAGGTTCTGACTTGAGTCCACTCCCATTGACTTTCATCATAAGAATAAAGTTAAATATATCCTTTAAATGTGTGCGTGTGTATCTGTCCTCCGTACATCTCGAGAACCTCCCGACTAATTTACTTCCAACTGCGTATTAGGTATAGGTAGTGCGGTGCCCTGCGTGAAGTCGGTCGGATCGGCGGTTGTATGCCCATATATAGGCATACATCCAGTTGTCCAGAACCGCCAGCCTGACGATATGCCCATATATGGACATATACTGATGACATCAGGCATCTCCACATATTAGCATAAAAGGGACGAGTACAGACAGATCTCCATATATGGGCATAAAAGGAACACGGGCAGACAGACACGACAGATAGAGAGATCTCCATATATGGGCGTAAGAGGGATACAGACCGATGATGCATACCACTGGTACTCTGATAATGTGTACAAACGAGTATTGCATAACCGGGTGGAGCATGCATTCCAAACTTGATTCATTTTCAAGTATTCCAGTGCAGTATAGATAATGTACTTAAGGCAAAATGCAATGCATGTAATTCCTTGGCCTACTGGCAGCGTGCACAAGGAAATTGGCACTTATCGGGTCCAGCAGGTATGCAAGATTAGCCCTGGACAGATAGACAACCCCATTTTAGACGTCTTGCCGCTTAAGCATGATTTATACTTTGTTGTGTTGCGCTCTCTAGTTAATAAATCAAAAAAGCCAATCTACAAGCTTACAACGGCGTCACTTCCGTGAGCTTGTAGATTGGCTTTTTTCAGCATGTGACACCAGCGCGTGACAGATCATAAATTGGGCATTATAGAGATACACTGTAAAAAAGAACCTGTAATGTAATACTGTAATGTTTTTCATTAAGTAAATATACAAAATATACAGATGTATCTGAGGAGTTTAAACAATGAATGTATGTTGTTTTGTTTTATCTTTTGAGTCTTTCCCCTTTTTTGTTAAGTGCGTTATTCACACATTCCAAATGTCTACCACATTGTGCAGACACTGAAGGCTATAAGTGGTTGGCGCCTATTCTTTTTATTTTTATTTCTTTTTTTTTCAATAATGATTTTCATGTATAGACAGAATAAAGACAGGTTGTAGTGTAGTACATTTCTATCATGGTAACTACAAATTACAGTTATATATAAACTTGCTGCCGCATGCTATCACTTGTAAATTATGTCTGGATTTTTTCAACCATGAGCCTTAAAACTTGGCACTGTTATTATATATTTTTTATTTATTTCCTTTTTAACCTTTTTTTTTGGCCTCACGAAATGAGCGTACAATCAGATTTGATATTAAAGCGCTCATGTGTGTGTTTCCATGAGCATACTGTATGTTTGCTGGTACACACAGAACTCATGTGTGCTCTGAGACATTATTCTTTAAGCAAAATCTATTACACTAGTGCCAAACCTCACTAACAAAAAAAATCATTTACCAACATCTTTCCAATAAAATGAAATATTAAAAAAGGAAGCCTGTTCAACTTCTCCAACTATTGTTGGGCTTGTAACACGGTTGTGTCTGGTTCTCCACCTCACTCCTGTAGGCCGTTAGTTATCAGGCCTATCACTGTCGTGTTGTGAGTGAACCTGACCACTAATAGGTTGGAGCTGTGCTGGCCACGCTGTCGTGGCTGAACAGGAAGAGGACTCCGAACTCAGCCCTGGGGGGCTCCTCTGTTGAAGGTCAGGGGGGCAGAGGTGTTGGAGACCATCCTCACCCCCCAGGCATCGCTCCGACAGAAGGTCTAGGATCCAGCCGCACAGGCTGTGGTCTAGAGTCTAGAGGAAACAATGGTGTTGAATGCTGAGCTATAATCTATAAACAGCCTTCTCACATACAGTTGGAGTTCCTCTTCTCCGGGTGGGAGAGGACAGTGTGTAGTGTTGTGGCTACGGTGTTGTCTGTAAATCTGTTTAGCCTTTTTTTTTCTTAATTTTTTTTCGGCATTGGGGCGATGGTGACTTGGATTAAGTTCACATTTTAGCAATATCTAAACTGATATTATTTTTATGACATGACATAGCATAACCCATTTTCAAAGTATTACATTTTTTTATAAGGCTTCATGATATCCTCAAAAACAGCAAAATGTACACAACAAAAAACACTGGCCGTTGTGGAGTCCATAGGTGTACCCTGACGTTGTCGATATGACATCAGGGTTAGGGTGATACTGTATCATAATACTGAAGTCATTGAGTGGCCTAGACTCCATATTTGAGTATGCCTGACACGGAACTATATACTATATATGGGCACTAGGCCTACTCGTTCCCGAGTAGGCCTAGTTTTAGTCAATCAAATACCTGTATGATATGACATCACAGAAAAAAAATGACATCACATCAAAATTGGGTCCAGCTCCAACGGCAGCAGCCAAGTGGGGCTATCAGCAGCACCAGCAGAGGAGACCAGCCCTCTAAGCATCTTGGAGGACGACGTGTGCACAGCCTTCAAACGGGTCAACATCCAAAAGGCGGCGGGATCTGATGGGATTCCAGGCCGGGAATAAAAACGAGCTGGCAGGTCTTCGCTGCGATCTTCAACCTCTCCCTCTCCCAGGCTGTGGCCCCCGCAGGGTTCAAAATGTCAACCATTATATATACATCTGCTGCTATGGTCACGCACCTTTATATCTTATCTTTATATCTTTTCTGATTCTGATCTAACAATACACCCCTCCCCTTCCTCCATGAGAACTTTTATTATTTTGTCACAATATGGATTTGTACTCCCAAACCTTCTGGCACCCCTCCCACCATGGTATCCAACCAACTTGTTCTTTTTTTGCAGTGTTGGATACACAAAACATTACCTTCCTACCTTGAACATACACACGCAGGCACGCAGGCAGGCACGCAGGCAGGCACGCACGCACGCACGCACGCGCGCGCGTGCGCACACACACACACACACACACACACACACACACACACACACACACACACACACACGCGCTGTTTATGTAGATATGTAGATGTTATGCACCAGCTTCAGCTGTAGTTGAACTGACCTGGCTGCCAGAGGGAGCCAACCCAACTGCTGGAAATGTTGTTTGCTAACATGGTCCCTTGCAGACAGCCCCAAGACAAGCCTGACCAACCTATTTTGAGAAACCTGCAACTTCTCTTTTAGGGCTTTGTTTAGGCCACCGTACCATGAGCCAATAGCATAAACGAAACAACAAAAAAACAGTGAGTTTGAAACAGAACAGAAGGAGGTCAGTTCTTCGATCAGTGTCCTGTAACAGAAACACTAACAAACAATGATGAAGATTACGTTTCTGTATGTCATGGTTAAGAGAATTATCACAGATATTTTAGAAAGCAAATACAATCACAGTCGTAACTCAACAGTGGCTAATAAAGCCTAATTTACACACAATCCTCCTTATTATTCATACGATTGTAAATAGCGATTTTCTGACATGGTTGTTATAACGATCCAATTAAGATCATTATATTAATGTACTTTATTCCCTGCACCTGCGGTCATGTTCCATTTGTGACTAACACTATTATACCGTTATTGGACCATAGAAAAGTGACCCAAACGGGACATTTTTGCACCCGTCCGGCAATAAGCCACATTTAATATATAACATGATATAATATAATATATCATAATATATCATATCATATCATATCATATCATATCATATCATGTCATGTCATGTCATGTCATGTCATGTCATGTCATGTCATGTCATATACCGTTATAAAGTTAAAGATCACCTGTGAATTAAAAAAATGAATTCCAGTTTCAACCTACATGGATGTTCCTCGGGTGTGGCTAGAAGGAATAGTTTGCCTCAAGTCCATATTTGGGCAAAATGTTGTGCTACATCTGTGTTACGTCACGGCATAGGCCTATATCATGATGTACAGCAGCTACCAACAGCCAGTAGCTATTGTATTGCAAAAGTTAACTGATCTTTGATACTACTACAGAGGTATACATTGGGTATCAGAGAACTAGGGCCAACTGTTTATTTCAAACCAGAAATCAAAATGGGGGCCTGTTTGGCTGTATGTTCCCTCGCCAATTGTGCCTCCTGTCTATGTGGATCGGCAACATACCTGCTGTGTGGCTGCTGTCCCTCCAACAATTCCACCCTTACACGCCTCATTTTCTCTTTTTTCTTGCTGTTGGGGACTGCAGCGTCCGTCCTTATGATCTTCCCTGGAATGGAGACATATCTCCAAAAAATCCCAGGCTTCTGCAGTAATGGAGGAACTACCATACCTGGTCTAGAGAACCAGGTGAACTGTGATGTCATTGTTGGCTACAAGGCTGTGTACCGGATGTGTTTCGCTATGGCCTGTTTTTACTTCCTCTTCTCTGTAATCATGTTGCGTGTCAGAAGCAGTAAAGACCCACGCGGCGTCATCCAGAATGGGTTCTGGTTTTTCAAGTTTCTGATTCTGGTTGGGATTTCAGTGGGAGCATTCTTCATCCCAGATGGAACATTTCATACTGTGTGGTTTCACTTTGGAATGGCGGGATCCTTCTTCTTCATCCTCATCCAACTCGTTCTCCTTATTGACTTTGCTCACTCATGGAACAAATCGTGGGTGGAGAAGAATGAAGAAAGTGACAATAAACGCTGGTTTGCAGGCCTGCTGTCCTTCACAGTCCTCCACTATGTCCTGGCCTTCACTGCGGTGGTGCTCTTCTGTGTCTACTACACCCAACCGGATGACTGCACTGAGCACAAGGTCTTCATCAGCCTCACTGTCATCTTCAGCGTCATCGTCTCCATCGTCTCCATCCTGCCCAAAGTGCAGGAAGCCCAGCCAACTTCTGGTCTGCTCCAGTCTTCGCTCATTTCCCTGTACACCACGTACATCACCTGGTCCGCAATGAGCAACAATCCAGAAAAAAAGTGTAACCCCAGCCTGCTGAGCATCGTAACAGCCACCCCCGGAAGCAGCGGAGGACGTGTGCAGTGGTGGGACCCTCAGGGCGTCATCGGTTTGATCATCTTCGTCTTCTGTACCATCTATGCCGTTTTCAATACTTCCAGTAAAGCCAAGGTGAGCAAGCTGATGTCGCTGGAGGAGGGTGCCGACTCCAGCGACGAAGGTGGGGAGGAGGTGGGAGAGGATGGACTGCGGAAGGCCGTGGACAACGAGCAGGAAGGAGTAGCGTACAGCTACTCTTTCTTCCACTTCCAGCTCTTCCTGGCCTCACTGTACATCATGATGACCCTCACCAACTGGTACCACCCAGAAACTTCCACCCAGGCTATGCAGAGCACTATGCCAAGTGTGTGGGTGAAAATAACCTCCGGCTGGCTAGGTCTGAGTCTCTACCTGTGGACCCTCATCGCCCCACTCATCTTCCCAGACCGCGATTTCAATTAAGCCAGGGATTCTCAACCTTTTTTATTTCAAGAACCCCCAGGTTTATATGCATTAGGCCACAGACTCCATTTGATTTATTTTTCCTACAACGACCACGGCCGGGCAAGGGAGGTTACCGCAGTATCAAGAGCAGCACCACCAGGTTCTTGAACTTTCATCCGGCTGCCGTCAGACTGCTGAACAAGGCTCATGCGCCTGTCATCAGACTGCTGAACAAGGTATGAGCCTTGTTCATCAGCCTGATGACAGGTTGTGTCGTCGGGCTGGTCTCGGACCTTTGCTCTTCCTTGGACCTACCGGTGGATTATACCAGGGAAAAGTGACTTGACTATTTTTCTTTGCTCTTCCTCGTGGACCTACTTGCAGATTATACCAGTGTCAGTCTACCTTATGTGGATTATGCGGTCGACACGCACTGACATTTTGCACCTTAATCCCATGTACAACTCACTGACTTTTGTCTTTTTTATTGTGTGTTTTTCTAGCACCTTAACTAACCTTAACTAACGTCCATAAATATATCATGCACAGTATACATCTGCTGCTATGCTCACACACCTTTATATCTTATCTCAGGTACCATGTGTAAATATGTAGATAACTTGTTTTGTTTTTTTGTTCTCTTGCTTGATCTCCTTTCCCCCCTTTGCAACAGACCTGTAAAACACATGGCCAGTAGAGGGCGTATTTGATTGCTTGGTTATTTGAGGTGTTCAGTTGTGATGTGATCAATAGACGGGTTTCATGTTTGTAAACATTGAGAGGATATGACCGCGCAGAGGAGGGGGTAAGCCAACTAAGCCTATAGAGGGCGCCATTACCCGCAGCAGCTCTGGTCAAATGTCCATTCATAAAAGAAATGATCTTCACCGGGTTTAATGAAAGTAGATTAAATTATGCAGTTTGTAATACCTTGTTTACTCAATAAAAATGATTTGTTGGAAGTTGGATCTGTTTGTATATAATAGCAGCATTATGCCTATTATGCCTATAATAGCAGAATTATGGCTAGCTAACTCCCGAATATAACAACAGAGTGAACGGCGCAACAATTCGTTTCCCCCGAGCATGCGCAGATTGCGCATTCTGCTCTGTGATGACGTCGCGCGGAAATCCGTCTATGCCACGCCTTGTTATCTAGCATCCTAATGCACCAACCACATCATCAGACCTGATCCGTGCATTTTCAGATGGGTCAACATGATCTACTGCCACAGTGCCACCATTAACACAGTTGAACTAGTTGTAATAGTGTTTACACCACACCTCAGCTGAGTCAGCTATCTCAACCGGGCCAAATGCACCAGGAAGTACTAAGATAATGATAATATAACATTAAAGACGGGGTGCCGTGATTTTCAGTGACCCCCCCCCCCCAAAAAAAATATAATCATCAGGTATTATGGTTATACTAGTAATAGGAAGATTTTTTTCAAAAAAGTGTACAGAAAGTGTTAAAATTATGTTTTTATGTGGACACGCCTCCAGTTCATTAAGTATACCTGGTTCTCACCTTAGCACCTCCTCCACCATCCTCCACCACCTTAGCACTGCCCACCTGTCTAGTCCCTCCTCCTCCTCATGCCCACACCTGTTATACTGAGGGGGAGGGTATAATTTTACTGCGTCATTAAAGTGCTGTTTTTCTATTGGCACGTTTGACCCTCAAGGTTTCAGCCTCCAGGAAGAAACTCAAAATAGTCAGAGAAGACATACAACACCATAAAAACACCACCAGGGGGCTTAATGAAGTTCTATCAACCTCATAGACACATGAAAAACAGAAAAAGTGCAAAACCATGGCACCACCTCTATAATATTAAAAAGAACACAAGCGATTGATTGATCATTAAGATAAACTCTCTGAAAATGCACACCCATCTAATTGAATTCAATTTTATTAAAGTGTCAAATCACAACAAGTTGTCTCACAAGACACTTTACATGTAGAGCAGAGACCCGACAGTCCCACCCTGAGCAAGCAATTTTGTGACAGTGGCAACGAAAAACTCCCCCTTAACTGAAGAAACGTCAGGCAGACCCTAGGCTCTAGGGTGGGTGGCGGCAGACCCTAGGCTCTAGGGTGGGCGGCCTTCTGCCTCGACCGTTGCGGGGGGAAAGAAGAGAGAGAGGAGACAGAGAGAGAAGTAGTAGCAGTAACAATAGTAGTAAATATAATAGTGTAAGATAGTGTATGATAATATAATATAGTACAACAATAATGTGTATACAGTATATAATGGTATAACATAAGCATGTTAAGATAATATACTGTACAGTATAGTGTAGTGGTATATACCAATTATTTGTTTACCAACATTGAGACTGAACACACAGGTGATTGTTTCATGCAATCAATTCCCAACATGGTGCTGGACCTGCGCGCGCAATATTGGTTCCTATCGCTTGCAACCAGTGTGACGTCGTCTGTTAAGGGGTCTATAGTGTAATGTAGTAGAAATCCACGGTCGTCTGACCACTTAACATGGCGGCTGCCGTGTTAATGAACACTTTCAAATGGGCCCCTCCCACTAAATCTGGAAGCCAATTACAGGTTGTGTTGCCGTGTCTGCTTATTATTAAGCGTCTTGGGGTTTGTTTTTCAGGAAAGTTGGTTGTAAATATTGGTAAATATTTTTTATAGGTTGTCATAAAGTGTAGTTACTTATTTGGACTTATTTATTATGTTGTCCCTAAATGTTGTTTGGGAACCAGTGGTCCCCAAACTTTTTCATGTCAGGGACCCCCAAATGAATATGTATTTGGCTGCAGAACGCCAAAATATTGTGTGACAGCGATCTGCATACAAGATTTGTGATGTTAAAATGGGGTTGATTGGACAATGGATAATCTCCACCTCCCAGCCTTCCGGCCTGACGGAGGTAACGACCTTGCTAAGGAGTTAGATGAGTAGATCAACTGTATTAATGGCCTAAACTACAGTAAGTGAGGAGTTTATGTTGCCTTGGTTTGGGTTATAGGTTGATGACTATATACAGTATTCATTGTCTCTTCATTCATTGGTGGTCTTCAGGAGAATCTGGACAGATATGGTAGGCCCCACCAGTTACAGCAGAAAGTGACAAATGTAATTTTCCAGAGAAATCACCTCTCCATTTTCAGGGGAAAAGGAAAAAAAAATCCAGTGTCTTTTTTCTTCGATTTGCTTCTGTAGACTAAATTGTTGCTACTTTCTGTTGTATACACGTCATTTGGCAAAACCCACTTAACAGCATGATCCATTCACATTACCACTATCTCTCTCTCTGATTCAAAGGCTCAAGGCTGGGTCAGCAATTTAATATCCAAAAATACTCTTTGCAAAAAATACTTTGCAAAGTGTTCTATGAATGTAAGTTCTTCTTTCTTTTCCCCATAAAATTGTTACCCATTTTCAAGACTTCAAAAATGTGAAACAAGAAAAAGTCAACATTGTCCGTATTTATAACCATACTGTACGCACACACAAAACCTTTTTTTGTTTTTACACACAGAGGAGAAAAAAAAAAAGAATTAACATAATAAACTCTCAAACCTTTTGTACAGAATGGAGAAAATGTATTTTATATTAGTCCATGTTTTTAATCCTCTGAATGAGCTCCTGTGTTTTGTCATTAACCACATTAACCCTAGTGTCTCAATTTTGGGCATGTCATTATAGAAAAAAAGACGATTTCAAGTCATGGTGTGATCGATTTGATGGCATGTATTTGTTACATATGGGATTTGCTTTCATTAGTTTTTACTCAATTCATGTATTGTAGTGCATAATAATCCAAATAAATGAGGTTGGGCTAAGAAAAAAAAAGAAGAAAAAAATCAGAATTTGCCACTACTCAGCCTAAGTAAGTGACTACTACTTCACTCTGTCCAGAAGACTACAGGTTAAACTGTTCACTCTACGTCTGAACAAAAAAAAAGCGATATGAACTGTAACAGGACTACAGTTAAAGACATGGACAATTATAGACATGTTCAGATTTTGTAGTGCCATCTCTGATACGTAGGCCTACTGATTTTTTATCGTATTTTACAACGTTCACTTTACTTGCCACCACTGTAGCCACTTGGCTATGTGGAAATATATTGCCTTTTTTTCCATTTTGTATCTGTATTACATACTGTTGATGAAGGTTTAAATACAATAACGCATTAACGCTGCAACCATCCGTAAAGTTTGTTTAGGTGATAATAAACACCTTGAATTTTGAACCTCATCAACTACCATGACACTGAAGTAACCCTTCTGTACAGTATACAGTGGATAGTATATGTGTACATGTGCGTTTATGGGTTGTTGGTATGAATGTGTCAAGAGTAGGCGAGTCTAATTCAGGTGTTTTGAATGCATGTATGTGTGTTAAGAGTCTCTCAGTGTTTAAGCCAGTCCGAATCCCTCTGAGCATTCCTGAATGGCCAACAGCAGCATATGTCTCAGCTTTTCATATTTCTCATAGGCTGGGAGGTCCAGCTGGTTAAAGCAGGTATGAGCAGATGGCAGACGGTCAGTGGAGCGGTCATCGCGGTGGATCTGGAACTTCTGGATGCCATTCATGCCCTCCAGAGAAACGAAACCCTGCAGGGGAACCTTGGACGTCCCTGTAACAAACTGTAGGAACTTGGCCCGGTCTGCCTGGTCAAAGGAACGTAAGGCCCTCCAGAACCACTGGATCTGAATGGAGCCGGACTGGTATTTGTGGTACTCTGTGTTGGTTTTTAGGTCTTCGATGTCAATGGTGGGCAGGCCAGAAATGAGCAACTCCAGCTCCTGCTCTGTGAAGATTGAGATCAGCCTCTTGGGAATTATCTCATAAAAGCCCTCTAGGAAGGCAGCCATCTGCTTACGGATGGCACCTGTCATCTTCATCTGGCAGACAAGGTGTACATATTCTTTCTTGTTTTCCTCTGTGACAAGGATGTTGGTTCCATTCGGCTTGAGATCCCTCACTTCACACACCCCAAACTCCTGGACTTCTGTGCTGAATGTCAGCTCATACCCCAACGTGGACACATCATTCTCCAGCAGGTACACCAGGCCCTGGAAGAATGGGTAGTCCTCGCTCTCCATGTCTGTGTACCTGACACTCTTGCCCAGGATGTGATTGTAGAAGCTGCGTGTGAAGTAGCAGTCGAGGAGCCGGTTGTCATAGACTGCCTTGGCCACCACGCGGCCTACAAACTTGAAGTAGCTGAGATGGTTGGCGTTGCAGTGAGAGGAGGGGTTGATGGTGTTGGTGACGCGGTCACCTGGTGAGGTGCAGAACAGGGCGTACATAGGGTTGAACATCTCCCTGGAGATGATCATGTACCACTCCCTCAGCAGGCCACCGGCATCCTGGCCCTCTTCTCCTTCAAACACAATGTACAGACGGTTCTTCATATCCTCTAGGCTCTTGCGGTGCAGCTCCCTGTAGGAGTCCTCAAACACCTGGTCTCTCCTGACGTGCATGGGCATGTCCTCCTTCCTCAGGCCCTCATCTAGACGCTCAAGCGCCTGGCGGAAATACTTTCTCTTGACATCGAAGTCAAGAATGCGGATGTGGTCGACCAGCACAGAAAAAGGCCCGTCAGCCAGGTGAGTGGTGGACTGGCGCAGGATTTGGTTAAGTACGGTGCGGTGTGTTTCGGCAAAGCGGAGGAATTTCTGGGTGTCAGGGGTCAGGTTGGAGATGTGCATGGAGGAGGGCTCTCTGGAAAAGAAGGGGTCCAGGGAGGAGGATGTGGCAGGGGTGAGGGGTGCTGGGGATAGGGGTGGAGGTATGTCCTTGATATGGGACAGCTGACTCTCCCGGGTGTCCCTCACCAGGGGTTTGCTCTCCAGTTCTGTGGCATGAACCAAGAAGAAGGCCTCCACTGCTGGCTGGAGAACCAGCACAGCATGCTGGTCATGGGACTCTTCCAACTCTTTCAGGGACTCCCCGAGCATGTCCCACAGTTCATCTAAAAGCAACTGCTCACTCAGCAGAGGGAGGTCTGGGAGCCTCTCCTCACTCTCGGACTGACTGTTGCATTCTTCATCCAAAGCTGGAGGGTCCTGCTGCAGAGGGGACGGCTGGTCCACATCCATGGGAGAGTCATCATTCTGTGCTGCCTGGATCTCTGACACTGACTGTACCTCCAACATGGCAGTGCCAGCAGGGGGGGCATGGGGAGCCGCCAAGGAAGGTCCTGCAATGGTGACGGAAGAGGCATAGGTGGTGGGTGGTGGGGCCTGCTGGAGCTGGCGTGCCTGTTGGCCCTCTCTCACCATCTGGATGATGGTATCAGCCTCCGCCTCTAACTGACGCACCACAGCCTGGATTCTGTCGCCGGAACCTAGTATGGTGGAGCCTGAGTGTCCTGTCTCCTTGGCCTTCTTGTTTACACAGCGTGTATCCTCGCGGAGTTGGATGATAACCTGCAGCATGCGCAGAAAGAACTTCTGCGTGGAGCTCTTGGAGGTCAGGGAGCTCATGCAGGGCAGCTGCAACTCGCGCCCCTCCAGGGTCCGCTTTTGAGCTCCCACGATCACTACACTCTCTGCCCCATCAAACCTGCTGGTCATCTTTCCCATGAGCTTTGCGGAAAAGGAGGTGTCCTCTGGAGGGGCATCAGGGGACTGGGCATCAGCCTGCGCCCGTCTCTGCTGCTCCAAGGTGTATTCTCTAAGCTCTGCCAATAATGTGCCAATCTGTTTGCAGAGAGTGTATCCGAGATGTCTGGCTCCACTGAGTAGTAGTCTGATCACTGTGTCTCTAGTCACTCCATCTCCCCTGGACAGCTGAAGCAGGATGCTGGCAGCATCTTCTAGACCCTCCTCTGAACACGAGTGAGACGTTAATACCTCCACCGAGAGTTGTAGTTGTTTCTCAGTGAGTCCAGTGGAGGTCATCTTGGCATCACTCTCTGTGTTGCTAGAAACATCGCTCTTCTTCCCTGTGGAGTTGACTCCAGTGGGCGTGGGTATAGACAGTGTTGTAGATGAAGAGGTCTGGGAGGTTGCTAGGCCAGACTCTAAGGATGAGCCCTGTGCTCCAACTCCCACAGAGTCCCCTGAGCTTCCTGCAGCAGCCTGGAAAGAGTCAGCCACAGCTAGACCCTGGGTGGCAGCCATGGCTGTGGCCACTGTGGCAGCAGAGCTGATGGTGGTTGTGCTGGGATTGGCAGCCAGTGGGGTAGGGTGGCCAGTGGGCACCTCACCGGCCTTGTTGTCGGGCAGGGCAACAGAGATGAGGGAGAGCAGCCTCAGCAGCTTCTCTGTAAGCAGGGAGCTGCGTCGTATGACGGGGTGGGAAAGCATATTCATCAGTTGGCCAAGCGGAGAGGCCTCCAAGCTGAACTGGGCCCCCTCAGCCTCAGAATTGCCCCCCAGAGGTACCATCTTTGCCAACGCTTTGCCCTTGCGGCTGACATTCATGTTGTCCAGCTTGACCAGCAAATCCCAGAAGTCGGTGGAGATGCCCACGGACTGGGGTGTAACTGTACATGAGCCCAGGGAGTTCTGGGTGTTGGAGAGGTTGGTGCTCGGGTTGTTCTGTGATCCTGACCGTGAACTCCCACCTCCCCCAGAGGAGCCTGAGCACACGTGAGAGTCCAGGTCTGAAGAGGACAATGAAAGATCCTTACAGCACTGCTGCGTGAATTGGCTGGGGAACACCTTGGCCAGTTGGATGAGTGTGTCCAGTACGTGTCGACAGACCACTGGAGCAGCCTGAGGGTGAATGTGCACAGTGGAAACTCCACTCCCAGCACACGTGACCCCTGCTGATGCCCCAGACATTCCTCCTCCTCCTCCTAATACTCTTGGTCCTGCTGAGCCTCCGGCAGAGTGACGGTCAGCGTACTTCCTACTGGACGCTCGCTGAATCTGGAAAATGTTCATGCGGCAGCCCAGGGCTGCGTCCATGGAAACCGAGAGCCAGGAGAGCTGGCTAGAGCTGCGACACTCCATTTTGTTCAGCAGCTCCAAGGAGGAAGATGACGATGAGGAAGAGGACAAAGACGAGGACAAAGACGAGGACGAGGAGGAGGAGGAGGAGGAGAGGGAAGATATGGCAGTGGCCAAGCCTTTCGGTCCGCACCCCCCCTGGGTGCTCCTCTTGCCCCGCGCCCCATCTTCAAGGCGCAACGTCTCCATGAACACATCGCTCTCGCTGCTGCGCTGCAAGATGGAGAGCAGGCTGCGGATCATCCAGCCACGAGTCTGCAAGTGGGTGCACAGGTTCCGGAGCACACGGTGCAAGCAACTGGTGTTCAGCTTGGGCTCATCCACAAACAGCAGCACCAGTAGACAGGACAAGGCCTCGTGATCCAGCAACAGCCGGCCATGCAGACGTAAAGAGTCCACGCTGGAACTGGATGGTCTACTGTTGTTGGTTCCTCCTCTCTGCACAGCCAGCCGGGTGTACTGAATGCGGCGGTTGGTGCCTAATCGGCTGGCGAAGGCTGGAGAGCGTAGTATGGCTGACAGGGCTGAGGACGAGCTGTGACCAAACAGCCTCTCATGCATCACCTGCCTCTGGCGGTGCTCCTGTTCTCTGCGTAGTGTGGCCGCCTCTGTGGCGATGTCCGGGGGCATCACGGCCAGCACACTGTCCTCCATGTCCTCCAGGACACTGCGACGGAGCTCAGAGGGAAGCGTCTGGATGAAGGTTACCGGGTCCAGAGGAGCGTCTCCCTGGAGAATCTGTTGGGAGAGCTCCCTGCGCTGCTGCTCTGCCCGTTGCTGGGCCAACACCTCATTCTGGATGGCTGGAGGCAAGGCTGCCAGGAACTCAGGGCTAACATCCGTGACCCCTGGCCCTTCCAGTACAGAGGAGGCAGGGGAAAAGGAGGGTGGCCTGATGCCAAGCTGATTCTGCAGGACTTCACGACGGATATCCTCAGGAAGTGCTGCCAGGAAGGATGGGTCCACACCCTCTGGCAAACAAATGCCTGCCAGTGGGTCCTCCCCCTCATTGCTAGTGGATGGGAGGGGCTCCCCTTGGATGACCTGGGATTGGCTGTCAGCACTGTCTCTCCTGGACATCGTTTCCCCGGGAGATGAGCCAGAGCTGGAGCCTGTTTCTTCATCTGTCTGCCGGTGTGTCAGCCCACTCTCTCCACTGCCAGGCAGCTCCTGGGACAGCTGGGTGGTTTGGGCAGTGTTGGGCGTGGCTTCTTCCTGTGTAGCAGAGGCAGGGCTGCTGGTATCCATGGGTGACCACTGTAACCGACACTCACCAACTGCTGCAGGCTCTGAGGCCACCACAAAGCCTGGACTTTGGGAGGCTTCCCTGATTCCATGAAACGCTCCTACACCTTCTCTCTCACCGATTGTGGGCACTGCAGATATTTCCATCTGGGACACCTCTGCTTCGTTTCTGGCCCCATCAACTGCCGACAAGGGTGGAAGGTCCACTCCCACTAGAATGTCTGGTGAACTGGCACTTAACTCAGCCAGCAGCCGTTCAGCGATTGGCTGGTGGACCTCCTGGCTGATGGCTGTCTCCAGGGAGACCAGGGCCTGTTCATGGGGAGCAAGGGTGGTGGAGGTGACTTCTTCCAATGGGGGAGTGGTGAGGATTTCCCTGGGCTGGTCCAGACACAACACCGGACCACCCTGGGCCTGCTCGCCCTCTGCAGTGCTCTCTGTGCCATTAACCGTCACAAGTCCAGAACCCTGCAGTATTTGTTCCCTAACCTCCTCTGCTCTACTGGTTCTGCTCTCATTCTGCTTGGCCTCCTCCTCCGCTAGCTGCCTCCTCCTCTTCTCCCTACACTCTTCCAGCTCCTCGTCACGCAGACTCTCCAGGTGCTGCAGGATGGGCACCTTCACCACTGCTACACAGTCATGCATACTCTCGGCATCCAACACTTTACACTCGTCTGTCCATCTTGTTAAGGCAGTCGGTATACTAGAGAGGTTGGCTGCTTGTCCACTTGTGCTGCTCTGCTCAGGGAAGATGTCATTAAGATGACATTCATTTTGAGCACAGGTGATGATGTGCACATCCTCAAGAAGGCGGGTTTGGCCACGGGATGGTCCCAGAGAGCTGGACAGCTGCAGGAGGTCCGCAGCAGTGCCGGGACCCAGTAATCTCTGTAGGATGAGTGGGGGGTTGGGCAGGCGGTTGCTGGTGAAATGGCGCATTGCACGCTGGCTCCGGCCAATGATGCCTTGTGGCATGCGGCTGCTAGTGCTCACCGAGGCCAGGCTGAGGGAGCCTTGGTTGGGAGACCGCAGCATCAGCGGGTGTGAACTGGGGATACATTCCCTAGAAGGGTCGTCGGCAGTGCGGTAGTAGCTGTCTACCTCTATAATGAGATCATCTTCCCTATTATTGTACCTGTGAAAGATGGACTGGGTTGGGGCGTTGATGTCAGGAAAGTCCTCATTCGGCTCCATTTCTGAACCTTCATCATCATCATCATCATCTTCATCATCCTGATCCTCTTCCTCATCTTCCTCTCCCTCCTCCTGGCTGTCCTCATCATCGTTGCTACCACTGGAATCTTCCTCCTGTGAGTGTTCCTCATCCTCTGGCTCCAGGATGTTCATAGAGTCTTCGCGGTTGGCCTGTAGAGTGGAGGAGGCCTGGCTAATATTGGAAGGAGTCTGATCCATCAACATATCCTCCTGCGATTCATCCTCACCGCTGCGTCCCAGCATAATGGCACCACCATCTCTCTCCAACAATTCATCAATCAGATCAACAAACTCATCCTCCACCTGCATGTCCTGTGTGCTGAGCACCTCGGGCTGGCCAGCAATGACCACTGTGTCTCCCTCTGCCTCTCCTTCCATCAGATCACTGTCTGTACCTTGCACCCGGTGGCTGCCCTCCATTGGCTCTGCCTCGCAAGACTCCCCATGGTTTTGTGTATTGCTGTTACTGTCCCTGGTGGAGCCCACTGTGTCGTGTTCGGCCCTGGTCTTGCTGGAGCCTCCCTTTCCACCAAACAGACTGCTATCCTGCAGAATGCGGGACAGGGTTTCCAGGGGCTTCAGGGCTGCATTAACCGTTTCGACCATGTTGGGACTAGACAGATCCAGGCTGTGAGGTACACGGGCCAGGTCATTGACCAGGCCTTTCTTGAAGAAGAGGCGGATGATATTATTCATGCCATTGTGCTGCGTCTTGGCTGCCGCTGTGTTGTAGAAGCTAGAGGTGGAAGGACACGACTCCATGATGGTACTGATGATGCACAACACTGCCTGCAGTCTGGCATGTTTTTCAGTGCCTTCTGTCATAGCTAGTGCCCGACTGAGTGCAGCCTTCACCTCATTGACCAAGGCCACCTGAACATCAGTAGTGCCTGTGCTGGCAGCAGCCAGGCTTGCCAGGAAGAGGTGGGCCGCTGCTGGAGTGTTCTTGTCCTCAGAATTCTGTGTAACGGGCAACAGGTGGTCCATCACAAAGGCCAGGACACTACAGTCCTCCTTGATGAGCTCAGACTGTCCAGCAGTGTAGCAGTAGGAGGTGATGAGGGTGGCGATGCCCACATAGGAGCGCACAAGCTCAGCCAGCAATCTAAGGATATTGGAGGTGGGCATCAGAGGTTTGCTGGCCTTAGCTGCTTTAGCTTCCTCTGAGCTGGCACCTTTATCTCCTTCCTGCTCCTTCTCTTCCCGCATCTCCTCTGGTGTAGAGGTTTCCCTGCCCTGCTCAGTGAGTCTGTACTGCTGGTAGTCATCATCCCCAACATCTTGTAGGATCTGGCATGAGTCCTGGCCATCAGACACTGACACTGCTTGCTCCTCTGGCTCTTCGGGGACATGGTAGGCAGCCAGAGCATTGAGCATGTCATAGATGACCTCTTTGATGGTGTCAGGAAAGGGGGGCACAGGGGACGGTTTGAGTGGGGTGGTTTTCACCAGCTGTACAGCATTTGGCCCCTTGATCTGCAGGTTCTCAAACTCATCATCAGAGACTGTTCCAGCTCCGAGGGATGCAGGTAGAGCGATACGAACACAGTTGTTGGCCGTGTCAGTTAAGTATTCGGGGTTGCGACAGGCAGCCGGGCCAAGGACACGCAGGATGTAGTTGATCTCCCTACTACCTGACAACATACCTGATGTGGTGCTGCCAGCTCCACTGGTCACTGTAGACCTCACCACCTTCTCCATGGTGTGTCTAAGTGTGGCTGGGTCCTCTATGATGTGTCTGAACAGCAGTGTCACCAGTGAGATGAAACCTTCAAAGCGTGAGTCTTGTGTCAGCCCAAAGATCATTTGTGTGCTCTTCAGCTCAGCAAACATCATGGCATAGTCGTGGGTGCGCGTCAGGCGCAGGCAGAGACGTAAGGTAGCGTGGAGTGTGGCCGGGTCCACAGGCACGCTGATCATACTGACGCAGGCTCTGATGAGGACGGTGGTCATGTCCTCTGTCAGGCCTTGGACCACAATATCAACCTGTGGTTGGTCTGGATCCAGGGAGGCGGCAGGAGTGGAGGAAGTAGGTGGCACAGATGAAGCCTCCTTCAGCTGGCTGGAATTGTCTTTCGAAGCTCCCGTCACCCAACCTGAATCTGGGTCAGGTTGGGTGTCTTCTCCTTTGCTCCTCTCTCCGTCGTCTTTCTCGGACTGAGTGTTAATACCCAATTTGGCAGGATTGGGTACACAAGGTACTCTCTGGACGGTGAGCATCACTGGCCTCCTGTTACCTGTCTCCTCATTCACCTGCACCATGGTGTTGAATTGCACTGTGTATCTCCTACGTCCAGCTGTGATGCGGACACAGCTCGCCCCGCTCTTCCAGGCTGAGTCAATGGTATTATTGTTGGAAGTGCTGTAGCTGCTCCAGCGACCAGAACGGTCGTCGAACCATTGCCAGCTGTTACCATTAGGCTGCAAGAGTTTGTTCATTTGTGCTCTGCGCTTGGAGGAGATGGCCATCTTCTCGTAGAAGTCAATAATCAACAGCACTGGGGTGATCCATTTGGGTGTCTGTATATCCTTCTGTTCTTTGGCAGCCTGCAGACAGGGCTGTACAACCTCCAGCAGCTTAATCAGTAAATTGAGAATCCCACTGTTCTCCACCATTCTGGCACACGACAGCTTCAGCTCCTCTAAGAGCAAGGTGAGCAGCAGAATTCTAGTTTCAAGTTTGGAGGCCTGGGGCAGTGTGGCCATCTGCCTGGTCCACTCAGTCACCGTCTTTGTGTCGCTGGTGGTTAGAGGCACGGCAGCCTTGATCAGAGCATCTGTCGCATTCCACACCTGGTCAATGACCTGGCTGAGGATGAGGTCTCGGTACTCCGGGCCACTCCTCTTGATGGCCGTCATCAGCAGGTCACATATACGATAGATGGTGATGGGAAGCTCGTCCAACAGGTGGAGGCAGCCGGGCAGCATGGAGTCAGTGAAGGATTGCAACTCTTGTGGGTCCAGGGGCTCAGCCTCCATGAAGTGTTCCAAACGGCATGCTTCCTCCTCCCTGGCTTGCCTGTCTTCCTGCTCACATCGCCGGGTAACTTCCTCAGAGTTGTCAGAGGACGGCTCCGTGCTAGTCTCTTGTCCCAGTGACATAGCGATGGCCCTCATCATCTGGTCCTCTTCAGACACGGTCAAGTCACTGACAGCTACACTGAGAATGGGTGGAGGGTGTGTCAGCAGGTACTCAGTTGCCTGCTCCATGGTGCTGGTGTTGACCAGGGCCTCCGTGGCATGCTCCCTTGAGAAACCCATATCCATCAGCTGCTGGACTTGCTGCTGGTGGACCTGTGGGTGCCTCCCTCTTCTTCTTCCTCTTCCTCCCTGTATGAGCTGGGCCTGGTTGACCGGGACCGATACCTCTCCCAACCCTCCCCTCATTGCCGATACCTCTCCCAACCCTCCCCTCATTGCTTCAGTCAACCCTCCCCTCATTGCTCCTTCGTCCAGCACCATCCCAGCCACTTCTATTCCTGCTTCCGATGGTGCAACTACCCCGGGGGCGCCGCTGCTGGGGACAGCGGGACCCGATGTGGTCCCTTCCTCATCTGGATGGACCATGCCCTCCCTCTCCTTGGCCAGGCGATGCTGGATGAGAGACTGCCCTCTCAGGATATGGCAGAGGATAGCCAGCATGGATTCAGCCATCCGGCCTCCATACACTTTCAGAGGTTTGCGGTTCCACAGGCTGCGGATGCAATTGAATGCAGCCTTTTGGGTCACAACGAGGAACTGCAGGGCACTAAACTGGGGCGTGGTCGGGGTGACACCAGGCGCCTTAGCTGGAAGGGAGTGGGGAGAGTCCAGCATAGTGATGGGGTTCACCATCTTCTCCACCAGCATCAACCAGGCGTCCAGGAACTCCCCTGTGCCATCTGGCAGATCAGTATCTTCCAGACTCTCGGAAACAGGTCCCTTATCACCCATGGACAAGGCCCATTTAAATGTCTCGAACAGGGCATCATGTCCACCGGAGCAGAAGAACTTCTGCAGCATCAGATGGTAAGGGTACTTTCTCTCATCAAATAGCATCGGAGATGTGAAGCCCACAGAGCAGATGAAGAAAGTCAGCCTAAATCGAGGAGTGGGCGTGGAGGTTGGGGGCTGCCAAATCAGGCCCTTGGTGAGGAGCTTGGTGAGGGAGGAGGCAGTGGCGTGGGCAGCAGTTGTGGGGGCCGCGCCCGTGCTGGTGACATGGTGAGAACGGCGCTGTCGCACTGGGGAGCCCACGCACAGCTTGACGAGTAGGCCAAAGAGCTCCGCCAGAGCCCTACCGAGCCGGGACGAGGCAGAAAGCAGTGGTTTAATCTGTTTGATGCGAGTGGCCAAGGCTGGGGTGATTTTGCACTTGGCCTTGGGGTTGGTGGCAATGGGTCCATCAGTCTCCATTGGGGAAAGCGTGTCACCGTCCAGCCCCATACCTTCCAGCAGGACCCCAGCAGATGAATCGACAGACACTGTCCCAAACTCAGTTCTCCTAGAGTCAGAGGATGTGCATGTTGCAGAGTTGCCAGATTGCTTCTCTTCCTTGGGCACAAGTTTTTGCATGTCAGCCTGGCCAAATTCGCAGCCTGGAGGCAGACTGTTGGGTGTGCAGAGAGCGAGTAGCACCGTGCTCTCCCATACTAGAGAACAGTAGAGCTGGCTAAGCTTGTTGAGGACACTCAGGCCAAGCTGAGACCCCCACTGGTTCATTGAGATTGACCTGATCTCACTGTGGCCCACCCTGCAAGTATAGGAAAACATGAAGATGTAGGCATGCGCTGCTGTGACTGCATGCAGCAGGGGTGTGGCATGGGCAGACAGCGTGGTGTCAGTGACATGACCGGCAGTGGCTAGCTCTCTGAGCAGCACAGAACCGCCAGGCACCTCAATGGGCTGATGGAGAGGCTCCAGGGCTGACAGGATTCTGTCCAACTGGCAAAGACCCTCCTGGAGAACCTTGGGTTCATGAGCCAGGGTCAGGATGGACTTGCAGACATTTGCCACAGCCTGGCAGGCAGCTGAGGTGGGAAAGTCTATGGGTAGGTTAGGCAGACCCAAGATAGAAACCAGTGGAAGCAATCCCTTCTGGTTAACAAACTCCTGACAGTGGTCATCTGTAGTGTTGGTGTTGAGAATGGACTCTACAAATTTCATAACATTCAGGATATAATCCATAAGAGGAATGGGTATCCGCTCCTCAGTTCCGACCACCAGTTCAAGTGGCACTGACTGTCTATTGCTCTCCGGGTCCCCCTGTTGCTGATTGAAAGTGTGGAGAGCCTCCTCCTCATCTTCGTCCTCACTGGATGCCTCCTCGGTAGCGTGGCTAGAGCATACCGGGGGTGCCGCAACTGTGCTGTCCATCTTCTGGATGGATGGCTTCTGGCAAAAGTACTCTGGGGCTCGGCCCAGGTTACAAATCTCCTCGAGAAGCTTGATGATGGCAGTGGTGGCGTCGGTCTTCAGAGTGGGCTGGTGCCTCATCAGGTCGCCCACGGCGCTCCCCAGGTTTGATGCAGTGTCACCTACTGGGTCACGGGTGCGACGTCGCCGCATGGCCGGCAGATAGTCAGGGGACAGCAACACCTTGAAGAGACGCTCAAAGGGCTGGCACTGAACGAAGGAGTGCAGACCTCTCGCATTCAGACACAGGGCACTGAACACATTGGGCAGATAAGCCAGCACCTCGCGGGTTGCAGGAACGTCTTTGATGAGAAGGGCATGCAGAATGACATCAGTGAGACCATTATCCTGGAGGGAGGAGAGCAGGGACGGCTCCTGGAACACAAACACAGTAACAACATCTGTCGCCAATAGGAAGAGTGAAGGGCCATAATACTCTGGATTACTGATGATGTGCTTGAGTGAGGTAGGCAAGGACCCATCCATCGCATTGCGGATACCATCAGAAAAGGAAGGATCCTGGATAGCTTTCTTTAAGAAGGTTAGCATTGACTTCAACAGAGCCGCCCTCTGGGGGCTACACTGCATGCCTGTGCAACGCGTGTTAGCAGTGCTGCTCTGCACTCTGTGGTCCACCTCTGGTCTGGAACCAGAGTACGTGGAAAGGCTAGCGCTGCTCTCCATAACTTCTGACATTTGCATGTCTGTGTCCATGTCTTCAGACTCCACAGCTGCACTCGGCCTCTGGATCTTTGGCTTGATGACAAAGGGGCACTCTTTTCTTGACAGGTCCACTTCACGCTCCAGACGGCAGATAAAGATGGTAAGGCCACTGTGGGACTGAAAGGCAGCCATGTCCAGGTTAGTGATGAGGTCCACTACTCTCACTGCCCGCGTCACAAAGGTGATCTGGTCCTGCCCATCCCCTAGGAACTTGATCACTTTAAGTAGGGCTTCTATCATGCTACAGGATACTAAAGCTTCTCCTCCTTCATCAAAGGTGGCCAGGTGGTACAGGAAGGAGAAGAGTGCTGTGGCAAACTGGTGCGGGTAGGGTTCCATCATGGGGTCTATCATGACTTGTATACAGTTGCGCACCAACACAGGCAAGAAGCCATGATAGGAGGCAGTGCCAGTACAGTCGATAATGTTGGACAGTTTTTGTGTCTTTCCCAGATAGACGATGGAAGTTAAAGTGCGCAAAGCTGCTGCCTTTATATCCACAAGCTGTTTGTCTGTTATTTGCAGCACATCCACAAGCTCCTCGATTAAGCCATTGTATAGAATACTGTTGGCTGGCTCCTGCAGTGCATTCAAATACACCAGTATAGAGATGGCATGCAGTCGGGCCTGCACAGCCTGCAACCTCTTCTTGTGATTTGAGAAGCCGTGGGCCAATCGGATGTGTGTGAACAGCTGGGTCTGCTTGTCTTTAGGGATGTTGTACATTACCGTCAACGACTCCATGATCTCAGATGGACTCTCTGACATTTTGTCAAGCTGCTCAATGTGAATATATTGTAGAGTATTGCTACTGGTTTGCTTCGTCTCTCCTTTGACCTCAGGGCCCGGTTCAGCATAGAACTCAAAGTGCAGTGTGGTGGCACTGGGGGGGTATGTCACAGGCAGGTCCCTGCAGCACTCCGCTAGACCAAAGCCATTCTCTTTTCCACCCCAGCTTTCTGCAAGGTGTTGCAGGCGGTCCAGTAGAGGGGTCCTCTTGTCAGAATCTAGTCTGGTGATGTATTTGGAGCGCTTGCTGAACACATAGAGCAAGTTCAGCACAGACAGGACCACCTGCATGTCACATGATGCTAGCAAGGTAGTTAAGTGCTCTATGGAACTGTAGAGGTGTCTGGAGAAGCTGTACTCGATGAGCAGTGCTGTGAAATTGAGCACAGCCAGCAGAAGGCCTTTGAGCCCATTGTCTGGCCGGTCACACACCAGCCACCAAGACATGTTCTCTACAGTTTGGCCTGCGTTGCACAGAATGCCATCGAAGCGGTCCAGTAGGTCCACCCAATGGTACAGCTCACACTTGCCAATATTCCAGGTCTTGATATGCTGCAGTTCGAACAGCAGTTGTTCATCGTTGCATGCTTTAAGCTTCTCTATAAGGGTCCTGCAGTCGGCAGGAGCTTCGGTGGGGTTTTTCTTTAATTTACTTCTGTCAACTTTCATTATTGCTACTTTCTATGGACGCTTAGCAAGTGATTCTCTTCTGCTCAATGCCAACGCACACAACCTATGCACTGAGCTATTCCTTAAAGGAGCTACGGTATTTATGTAACAATTGTTTCTGTGGCAACACATTTGTTTATCTTCATAAGAATCCAAATATGGTCACTGTAGCTGCCTACTAAATTTAAAATCACATTTGCAAGAATCCAAGCAAGTTTGCCATTATCTGCAGGTTCACCACTTAAGCCCTTACTCTTCATCTTATGAAAATAGCCAATCTACAAAACAAGCTCACAAAGCGTCATGATGATGTGAGCTTGTACAGTATTTTTTTTTTCAAATTTACAATAGGCCGGTGTCTGTTGTGCAACAATCTACTCGGGGCGATGCAAGTCGGGAACGATGCAAATTGGAAGTGCATGCCCCACCCGGTAATGCAATATCCCTTGTGGTCAGAGTACCTGTTGCACTCGTCTGTCTGTGTCCCTTTTGTGCCCATATATGGAGATTTCTGTATCTGTCTGCCTGTGTCCCTTTTATGCCCATATATGGAGATGTCTGTATCTGTCTGTCCATGTCCCTTTTATGCCTATATATGGAAAGCCATGTCATCAGTATATGCTCATTTATGGGCATGACCATATACAGGCATAGCGGTCCGATCTGTGGCTCTGGATAACCAGATCGCCATAGGATATACCTATATATGGGCATCGGACGGACGAGATACGTGATCATGCATTTATTTATTTGCGAGATAGCCTATAATAACATGCTGAAAATAGAGACACTAAGCCACCATGCCGGTGGGAGCCCACGCACAGCTTGATGTGCAGGCCAAAGAGCTCAGCCAGAGAGAGCACAGCTTAGACAAGACGAGGCAGAAAGCAGTGGTTTAATCAGTTTTATGCGGGTGGACACATGGCTGGGGTGATTTTGGACTTGGCCTTGAGGTTGGGGTTGGTGGCAGGCGTGGGAAAAGCGTGTTACTGTCCAACCTCATGCCTTCCAGCAGGACCCCAGCAGATGAATCCACAGACACTGTCTCAGACTCAGGTCTCCTGAAGTCAGAGGGGCAAATATTGTTCTTACTCCACTACAATTATTTGAAAACTTTAGTTACTGTTTACTTTGTAGATTTCGAATATTATTACAAAACATACAACTTCAGCCCTATATGCATTGTGAGCTTGTATATCTACTATTTTCAAAAGTTTTATACATTTGAAAACTTGTGAAATGGGACATTCTGCATAATGAGTACTTTCTACTTTTGGTACTTTCAAATACATTTTGATACCAATACTTTTGTGCTTTTTAATACCCAAGTAAAATTTGTATTCCGGACTTTTACTTGTAACAGTCAGAGTTATATCTACATTGCAGTAATTGCCTGAATGTGAGTCCTTTTTCTGTCTGTCTGTCTGTCTGTCTGTCTGTCTGTCTGTCTGTCTGTCTGTCTGTCTGTCTGTCTCTCTCTCTCTCTCTCTCTCTCTCTCTCTCTCTCTCTCTCTCTCTCTCTCTCTCTCTCTCTCTCTCTCTCTCTCTCCCCCTCCCTACGCAGTACGCACACAATCTAGCTAGCAAGCACGTCGCTACGTGTATAACAACATACGTTTCCGTGGCAACGACATTGTTTGTCTTCGCAAGAATCCCAAGCCTACTAAATGTGAAGGGGTTTAATCGCTGAACAAAGAGGTAATTCATTCAGTTAGTTATACTACTGTTTTGAGATAATATCTCAAAAGCCTATTGCCCTTACACACCTGTTTGAAAATTAGGCTACGTCAATATTGTATTCTGTAGCGTTGTAAACGTTGAACCCTACTCCAGCATGCATATTCTATAGGCTATCCTACGTTGTGAGAACAGTGATGGAAGTACTCAGATATTTTATTTAGATAAAAGTATCAATACCACAATGTAAAAATACTCTAGTTGTTACAAGTAAAAGGCCTGTGTTCAAAATATTACAAAATATTATTGGGACGCATGGTGAGCTTGTAGATCTGCTATTTTCTAAAGTTTTCAAATAATTGTAGTGGAGTAAAAGTAGCCTACAATATCTGCCTTTGAGTGGAGTAGAAGTAAAAGTACTGAAAACTGGAAACACTCCAGTAAGGTCAAAATACCTCAAAGTGGCCTACTTAAGTACAGCACTTGAGTAAATGTACTTAGTTACTATGCCGAGATCGAGATGTGACGCATTGTGAGCTTGTAGATCTGCTATTTTCAATTGGCCGAAATATATATAGGGCTGAAGTGGTTAGTGTGTTTTGTATTAATAATCAGTGAAAGTACAATATTTTCCTCTGAGATGTAGTGGAGTAGAAGTAAAAGTACTGAAAACTGTAAGCACTCCAGTAAAGTAAAAAATACCTCAAAATTGTAGCCTACAGTACTTGAGTAAATATACGTAGTTACTTTCCACCACTGGTTTCCAGCCATGTCGACCTCTTCTTCGGACCCCTCGGCAGTAGATGGCACCATGAGAAGGTTCTCTCCACTGCCTCCTATTCCACACAGCCGTCAGGACGAGGATAGAGCCACGGGGCTGAAGGTCGCCTCGGGTCATAAGAGGACGCTGTTGTTGAGGCACAGGAGGAGTAGACACCAGAGAGATGAACTCCATAAGATCATGTAATGTAGACCAGTGGTTCTCAAACTTTTTCATGTCAAGGACCCCCAAATTGACGCTTATTAGCCCGCGGACCCCCATTTCAAAAGATATGCCAGGGACCCCCATAAGAGAAGATTTTTTACGGCTCTAGCAGTGATTCTCAACCATTTTAATTTCAAGGACCCCCAGTTTGACATGCATTAGGCTACAGACCCCCATTTAATGACATTTCTATCTCTGGGACCCCAATTCATATTGAGAGTGTACAAATGGAACCAAATGGACCCGTCAGGGTCCATTTGGTTCCATTTGTACACTCTCAGAGTTACAGACCCATAAGGCTCCATTTGGTTCCTAACTATCCATCATTTAGCTGGGGACCCCCTGGAACTCCCTCAAGGACCCCTGGGGGTCCCCGGACCCCACTTTGAGAACCAATGATGTAGACAGTGATGGAAGAAGTACTCATAATATAAAGTAAAAGTATCAATACTGCAATACTCTGTTACAAGTAAAAGTCCTGTATTCAAAATCTACTTGGGTACAAATACAAAAGTATTGGCATCAAAATATACTTAATATACTTAATATACTTAAAGGGATAGTTCACCCCATAGTTTTTTCTATCGATTGGTCACCCCATGGAGACTTGGAATTCATGGATATTTTTTAGATATGGAACAAATTGCCGCTGAGGTGCCCACAATGTTTAGGTGCCCATTCAACCTGTGGTCCATGTGGTGTAGGTGATGTCATTTGTAAAAATAAAAGTAATTTTGTATTCCGATTGTAGCCTAAGTATTGATAGAGGGTTTGTTCAGTAACAGGGGTCTCTCTGTCTTTCCGGTTCTTTAGTAAACTGCAAATAGGCCTTCTTCAGGTGGGGATACCAATTTGATCCAATCATAGAGAACACCACAAATATGGCTTCAATTGTTTAAGTCTTCCTGCTCCATCAATTTTGTTTGCATATTGTTTGAAAAAAAAAATCTGATTAATCACTTCCAATTTCACTTCTTTATCCTGTTTAGATCAAATTAGTGTCCTGACCTGAACATGTATATTCTGTTTACTGGAGAGATGACGATTGTTTCCCCCACACACTTTCCAGGGTTTCCAGTGCAATGGACACCTACAGAGCAAGAAATGACCGAAGCGTGGTTCCTAAGACACCTGAACCACAATTCCCATCCACTGTAAGCTATCTGTCTGTCTGTCTGTCTGTCTGTCTGTCTGTCTGTCTGTCTGTCTGCCTGTCTGTCGTAGAGTATTTATTATGGGTCTCATTCCTGAACATTGTGCATTTTCTTAAAAAGGCAATTTAGATTCCATCATAATATTGAATAATGTCTTTGCTTTACAGATGTACAGTGAAGATCGTAAGAGGCGGGTGAGTGTGGTTTTGTAATCCTACAGTAAATGTATATATATCTATATATATATTCTCCATTCAGAATAGGAATCCGTTCCTATCACTTGAAAATCTCAAAAGCGTTCACGGCCCACCCATCTGACCACATCATTATGTGATCAGGTGGTCTGGCACTCGGTACTGCGCTATGAGCTTGTATATCTGCTATTTTTGAATAGCAAAAATAAATCTTAAAATGGCACAGACGCGTTCCCGGTGGGTTAAGCTCTTATAGCTATCGGTATCACAATGAAAACGCACTTATATTTTCTTTAACTATAAATTATAAATTAAAGTCTTAGTGTTTTGCCAAGCATTTTGGGGGCCCCACTTGCAATATCCTCACGGCCAGGGCCCACTGGTTGAGAACCACTGCGTTACTCTCCGTTTGGGTTCCTTTTTTTGCAGATGAACTACATGTTTCTGAAGCAGTGCGTGGAGAGCCGTCCCATTGCGCCAATCTCCCAGCAGTGGCTGGACAACGTGCTCACTCGCGTCCCCCCTCAGCTCAGAGAGGGTCCCGGGAAGGAGCGACTGCTGCAGGATCTCTGCAAGGAGGTCAGCCATGACTTCCTCAGTCAGATGGTTGAGCATACAGGTTTGTCTATTAATAACCCGCATTCAATCCGGGAACGCATCTCTGTCATTTTGGATTTATTTTGGCTATTCAAATAGCAGATCTACAAGCTCATAGCGCGGCACCGAGTGCCACACTATGAGCCTGTAGATCTGCTATTTCTGAAAAAAAATAGTTTCTTTGAATATATATACGTTTTTTAAAGCAGCAATTTTATTTCAAATCTTTGCTTCTGGGGCGTGGGGGGGGGGGGGGGGGGTCCCTTGGAACAAAATATTTTGAGATGGGGGTCCGCGGCCAAACAATGAATTTTGGGGGCCCTTGACATGTGTGTGTGTGCGCGTGCGTGCATGTGTGTAGACATTATTTTAACAATACATCATTGCGATTTACTTATTCCCTGCAGTAAACACTGTACTGCAGAAGCCAGACATTAAAGGAGCTGTTCTGGAGAAACAGAAAGATGTAACACCAAGGTGAGAGTAGCAACACCCACCAACTAGTACACAACCTAATCAAATTAAACTAATAATGTGAAGTGAAACAGTATATCAGACACTGGCTTAATTAGTTCTAATCTAAACCATCCTTCATCTTCATGTTTTTTGCAGAGTTCTTGATTTCTCCAGACCCTGGCATGATAGCTTCATTAGGAGCCGTAAACAAATAAAGGACAATTTACACGTCCTTCATCCGGTCATGAGAGCTGTTTTGGATCTCGGCTACGTGACTTTTTCCCCCGTGCTCCTGGCTGATCTTTCAGGCTGCCGGTAAGACGTTACTAAAGCAACGGGACTGACATAACAAATGGCTCTTTTCGACTATGAAGGGAAACCCAGAACAGACCTGCCTGAAAAGAGCCAAAAACAGAAACTAAAGGAGTCTAAATGTAGTTTTGAGATTCTTTCGTGCTTTGCTTCCTGTTCGTCCAGGCCTTCAGGACCTGTGGACTGTGAAAGCCTTAAGAACAAGATGGCTGTCGAGTGCAGGAGGATTGAAGAGCGCATCATGAATTCCTGGTTTCCCAAGATCATCCACCTGCTGACCAGTAAGGAGATGATGAAGGGAGTGAGAGCTGAGAAACTGGAGGCTTTCTACAGCTGTGTAACCACACTCATCTCCAATCAGGTCAGATGGTGCTGATGGGAGGGGTTCATTTTAATTCAGTGTTAATTCAGTGTTAATTTACATCTGCGAGTGTACAATTGCATAACAACCCTGAGGTGCAAAGTCTTGCTACACAGAAACAAAATAAATTCATCTGTAACTAATTGAAATTGGTCAAAACAAGTTTTTTTTTTCAGGGGATTGGTTACTGACTTTTGACATGGGGTTAATACAGCAGTTGTTACAGTAATGTTAAATATAGCTTGTCAAGGACAGCTTGTATCTAAATAATGTTTATATCAATTTACATGTTTGTCTTCTGAAATCCACAGTTGAAATCCCTGCTTGAGAGAAATGTGGAAGAGTTTGCCAACCTGTTTGATCCAAGCAATACCCACCACTTGCCACTATTCCGTATGGACCTGACGTTTGATGATGAAAAGATGGAGCTTTATCCCAGCTTTCAAGCCCTTGAAGAGACTGTTTTGGAAATTCTGAATGTCATCACAGATACTCTGCAGGTCCGATAACAGAAAACAACATTTTATGTATTAGTCTTAACTTGTTTTGTTTGATTATTGACAGCTATTCTTGATCTGTATGAAACTGATCCACAGAAAGTCCAGACAGTCCAGTCATGGATGACAGAAACCACCACATCGTTTGTTGATGCCAAGTTGGTCGATCATGTCCTTGCCTGGGCTCAGACCACTGTAAAGACTGCTGTGAACAAGAACCTAGAGGAACCGGGCAAACATTTCCAGAAGTATGGTGAGATACTGTAATTCTCAAAAGATGTGTGTGGCACGTTCAAACCATAAGTACTAGGTTCCTGACAGAAAATAAATAAATAAATACACTATGAAAAAATATATATATTCATGTGGATCTCAGACTTCATGTGGCCAGTCTATGATGCCAGTCATCTATGACATATCTCTCACGTATGACTTCATTTTTGGAGTTCAGCCAATGATGTCAGCAATGATATGTAATGGTATACACACTCATTCGTGCTCAAATTTGGACAATCCAAGCTTCTTTTGACTTCCATAATAAAGTTAAAGTTATAAAAAAATCACACCCAGTGTGAAGTGGGCGGTGTGTGGTCATCACAACATGACTCACTTTAAAAAAAGGATAACTGACTTTTTTTAAAGTCCATACTGCTATTCATAGGGCTGCACATGTGTCATGTGTTTCGCTAGCCAATCACAGTCCTGAATTTGCAAAGTCAGCCAATCACATTACAGTTAGTGGTGATGACACTAGCTGTAATGTGATTGGCTGATATGAAAAAAGTATCGATTTGCATTAACAATGGAAGGGTTAGGGGGTACACAAATGTTTTGGTCGGTGTCCAAAACTCACTTATTTTTTTTGGGGGCTACACCGCCCCCAAAAAAAATACATCCATAGCAATACCACTTGTAACGTTTCACGCATAGATTAGCTCTTCATCAGACAAAGGGGAGAATACGGAGACTCACACCTGTACACAAACACCTGTATACTGTATTCAGACACTGTAAAATCATTAATGCTATTTTACTCAGAGTGTACAAATGTAAGGGTCCATTTAGTTCCTAAAACTGAGGACGTTATTGTGTATTAATTGCCTGTTTTATGTCTGCAGTTGACAACTATGACTGGCTGGTCAATGGAAGAGCCCAGGCTCAAGTGGAGAAGTTCATGGAAGAGGAACATTCATTTATTGAGTACACTGAGGTATAATGTTTTACATTATATTCAAGCAGGTTGTCAAGCAGTAAATCATATACTCGTATATTTTCCACTTTAAACAGGGCATTTCACTTAAGCCTTGTTAGTCAAATGCTTGATACTGACACTAATTGCTTTGTCCAAGCGTTAACGGATGCATCCGATTGTTTATGTGCTTTGCAGGGAATAAAAGTGCCATTATAATATGTATATCCTGTAATGTAAGTTATATATCTTAACAGGATGTTATTATTATTATTATACTATAATTGGAGGTGGCTTGTTTGCATTGTTGCTCATGACTGTACCCTCAGTGTTTGTAAATGTAAATGTGATTGTGAATGTTTCTCCTAGCGTGTGGAGGAGTTTCGTGTGCTAGCCAGGGAAGTTATCAGCCTCCCAGTTATGGCCCACTTTACAATGGTCCACCTGCACTGTGAGGAGCTGAACCAAGGGCTGGCCAACAAAGCCAAGAAGTTTGCTCAAATTCTTTTGGAGAAGCTGGTCACCGACCACCGACAGCACAATCTTCAGTCAGTCACAGCCTCCTCTTTGCACACAACTTATTCTCCCCTGAAATATGATTCATGCTGAATGTATAATATGTATGTGTATGTGTGTGTCCTCAAAGGATCTGCCGTGAATTTGAAAGCATCAAAGAGAAAGCTCTTCTTGTCCCAGAGAACACAGAGGGCATGGCTGAGATGATTGCTTACATCAGTCACTCAAAGACAAAGGGTATTGCAGAGCTAAATCACGAGATAGCGGTACGTGCCATTTTTACACTCTATTATAGTTAAATGAACACTAGTATTATACTGTGTATCCTTAGCAAATACATCCATGTATGATTCATATAGATTCCTGGGCTATGCTCAACCAACTTTGTTATCTTCTGACAGGAAGCCAATCACACATTGAACTATCTCCTGGACGTGCACATCTTTGACTCAGAGGATTTGGAGCTGAATTCCACTGTCCTTCTCTGGCCGCAAAACATCCTCCCTGTCTTTGAGCTCAATGATAAGGTACAGTTCAGTCAGACTGACACTCTTGTCAAGATGAAAACCGTTTATTGCACTGACATTGCATTGTATTTCATGGTGTGGCTTTGCTCCACCATCAAATTCTGTAGCCCTGGGTAGGCAACCTGGCCTGGCGGAGATCTACACTCCGATCTGCTTACAAATAAAGTGTTGGATGATCAGACCAACCAACTGACCAACCGATCGACATAACCACCATTTTCTTTCTTAATTACTTATTTACTCTCTCCCCAGCTGATGGAGGATGCTACACACAAAGGGGAACAGGAGCTTCTGGGAAGAAAGGAAAGGTTGACAATGGAGCTGGAGAAGCTGGGGCGCAGGATGGAGGAGTTTGCAGGATGCTCTGAGCTTGACAAGATGCAGCAGGTACTGTGCTGTGCAGTCGCAAGTGCACATGGTCAAACAAATGTCTTTTGAATTTAAAACCTTAATCTGGAAACATCTATAGATACGCTGCTATAGAACAGCATGTTATGGTTATCTAAGAAAAGTAACCTTTAACAGTAGGTACTCATCAGATATATGAATTCTCTTGTCCTTTGTGTTTTCATTTGGGGGGAAATCAAAAACTAACTTGTCATGTAACTTTTTTCTTAATTGGGTTATATATGAGGCAATGCAATGATATATGTTGTTTATGTATGCAATGAATGCTTCTGTCAAAATCCAATAATCAAACGTTTAAAAAAGGGGGAAATTAATGAATTCTATGGTCAAGAACTATCGAGGATAATATGGTCAATCAATCTTTTATTTCCATTGTGATCGGTACAACAGTAGCATTAAAAACAGATCTTTGTAGGTATATTCCTTTTCATTTGAACTTATGGCCATGCTATAGGTTCAGATGATTTAACCTGTATTTGAGCTTAATTAAACTAGCACCTTTGGTTAATTTAATTTGAAGCTTATCTAAAAAGTTTTTTTTTTCCTGCTGTGCTCTGTGTGTTTACACTTCTTGTTTTTGGGCAGTATGTGACAGACATGAGGACGGTGCAAAAAAAGCTGCAGGATTTGGAAGAGGCCATCGTCTTCATAAACAAAGAAGAGGCCCTCTTCAAGTGGGAATTAACATGTTACCCTGAGGTGGAGATCATCAAAGAAAACATTGAACCTTACCAGAAGTTCTTTGGACTGGTGCTGAAATGGCAGCGCACCGAGAAGAGGTTTGACTTGGACTTCATTTTGTATTCCACTTCACTTGTTTGTTTGAAATCCTGCTCTGATCTAGGGGTGCAACAGTTAATCAAGATTTGAGTGGCATTTTAGAACATAGCTTTTTTCCATTTTCTCTATTTTTGTGTGACACTGGTGTATGACAAGTATTAAATAAGGCTAATCAATATAGTCGATTATAAAAAAAAAGATTACACTGTGCTATTTATTACTTTACAAAATATATGTAATTATCAAAAGAAATTGTGCTTCTCGGTTATTCAAAAAAAGTAATAAACTAGAAAAAGTGCTCCTCGGAGCACAAGTCTCCGCCAGGTCAGGTAGGTTACTGTGGCCTCCTGGTGGCGCTATAATAGGCCAATGTGAAAAGGGTGGCATTTCTTTTTAGGCCTTTTACGGCAATCGGACACTGCATTCATGATTTGAGGCATTTTGTTCCAAAAATGTGTTTTGTTAAATTAGACCTGCTGGTGGCGCTATAACAGGCCAATGTGAAAAGGGTGGCATTTGTTCCTCGGCCTAGTGGGAATGTGCGTGTGAAATTGCACGGCAATCGCACACTGCTTTCATGATTTAAGGCATTTTGTTCAAAACGGACCAATCCTACAAACTTTGTAAGTCAATGTTAGCCAATTAAGATGGAATATGAAATATCGGACACATCTGTCTTGATGACATGACTATAGAGATACTGTGTACCGATTTGCGTGATTTTTGGACAGAATCTGAAGGAGTAAGAGCAAAAAAATGTTTTTCAAAAGTCGGCCTCCTGGTGGCGCTCTAAAAGGCAGATGTAAAAAATGCAGGGCAAAGGTTGTTCCTTGGCCTCTAGGGAGTGTGCGTGCCAAGTTTCACGCAGATCAGTGCAGTTACAGTATAAGTAAAAACGTGAATCGGCCTGTTATAGCGCCACCATGAGGCTGATTTTAAAGTTTTGAAGTGGCATTTGTTCCTTGGCATAGTGGGAATGTGCGTGCACAATTTCACGGAAATCGCATGCTGCGTTCATGATTTGAGGCATTTTGTTCAAAACGGACCAATCCTGTGAACTTTGGAAGTGAACCTTAGGCAATGAGGATGGAATATGGGAAATGGGACAGATCCGTGTTGATCACATGACTATAGAGATACTGTGTACCGATTTGCGTGACGTTTGGATAAAATCTGTAGGAGTAATGTAAAACAATTTGTTTTGCACAAATTGGCCTCCTGGTGGCGCTCTAATAGGCCCATGTGAAAAATTTGGGGCAGAGGTTCTGAATTGGTATCCAGGGAGTGTGTGTGCACAGTTTCACAGCGACCGGGCTAACGGTGCCGTAGATTAGTCGCTCGCAGACAGATGGACACACGGACGGACGGACGGACAGGGGGTAAAACATACTCTCTCGCCATGCCTTCGGCCTGGCGGAGACAATAACACAATTGCTAAGAAAATATTAACCAATAGTTGCGGCTCTGCGCTGATCATCTTTTGCGCAGATGGACGGACGGTTCCTTCCTGGGCCTAAATGGTGAAAGCATGGAAGAAGAGGTCAACGACTTCTTCAGGGAGACCTACAAGACGCTGAAGTTCTTCCAGCAGAAGCAGAAGAAGGCGGAGCAGGAGAAGGAGAGTGTGACACGGCGGAAGGGAGAGGATCCCAGCCAGCAGGACAGTCCCACCACACTGATGTGCTCCAAGGTTATGGGGCAGATCAAAGAGTTCAAGGTAGCTATTAGTTCAGCCTAATACCTAATAGATCATATTGTGGCCATTTTGCTCTTATGTTACAATCAGGAGGGTGGGTCAATATCTTTGCTCTTAACTCAAATGTACTCACTATTAATTGTAATAATACTTAATGCTTTTTGTTCTCAATTTGGGGTCCTTGAGGGGGTTCCAGGGGGTCCCCAGCGAAATGAGTTATAGTGAGGAACCAAATTTAATTAATATTTTATTGATCTATTTCAACTTGAAATAAATCAATTGTGTCCTGAGTTTTTATGTTTGAATTTGCAATAGAGTGGCATTACAAATGCTCTTGTAAGAAGAGCTTACAATGTCATTGATTTGATTCTGTAGATTGAGGACCAAGAGATAAAGATCATATTAGATAGGGGCCCGTAGCCTAATGCATACAGGGTTCTTTAAATGGATCGGAATCACTGCCAATATGTCTCAGAAAAGGATCCATTATACTTAACCACATGAATGAACCCTACCATCCATATTGTTGGGCGAACATTTTCTGAAAATAGCAGAAAATATTACATCTATAAGCTCACTTGTGAGCTTGTAGATTGGCTGCAGTATTTTCTACCAAGAGAAAATATAGACCCCTGGGGGACTCTGATCAACCAATTATTATTATGCATTGTTTGTGATTTTGTTGGTTTTGTCAACAGGAGTACATCCCCTTGGTGTCCATCCTGTGTAACCCAGGTATCAGAGCTCGCCACTGGGACCAAATGTCAGAGATAGCGGGGCATGACCTCACGCCAGACTCTGGCACCACGCTGCGCAAAGTTCTCAAACAAGACCTATCTCCTTACCTGGAACGATTTGAAACCATCAGCACCTCTGCTAGTAAAGTGAGACCACCAGAAATGCTTTCTTTTCTTCCTGCAATCTTTTCTTTGTTCCTTTATACAGTGGTGGAAAGTAACTAAGTACATTTACTCAAGAACTGTATTTAGGTCGAGTTTTGAGGTACTTTTTACTATAACATGACTCTGAAGAAGATGCTCCTGGCATCGAAACGGTAGGTATTAGGTTGGTATCTAGCACCTTATAAATAGAAAGGCATTTAACAGATGCTCCAGTGCTTTCCTATTGTGTACTTTTACTTTACTTGAGTATGCCCATTTTTGCATATTGAGCTTTTATTTTTGGTACCTTAAGAATATTTTTGATACTTTTACTCAAGCAAATTTTGTATACGTTACTTTTACTATTGTTTACTTCAGTAAAACAAGACCAGGAGACCTGGTTCTGCCAGACCCAGAATAACCGAGGTCCCTTTTATGCCCATGTATGGACAAAAGGGGGACGAAATTCTGTGTCTTTTATGCCCATGTATGGACGAAATGGACCGAGGTCCCTTTCATGCCCATGTATGGACGAAATGGGGACAAAGCCTCATGTAGGCCGACCCCTTGGGTCTGGCAAAAAAAAAAAGAGTACTTCTTCCACCGAATTAACTGAGTGCTGAATGCTGTGTGTCTCAATGCAGGAGTTTTCTCTGGAGAACTACATGAAGACTATGGTGGAGGTGTGGGACACTGTCTCGTTCCACCACCACCCTTACAGAGAAACTGGGGTGTCCATTCTCACAGCTGTGGATGAGGTTCAGACCATGTTGGATGATCAGATCATCAAGACGCAGACCATGAGGGGGTCGCCCTACATCAAGCCCTTTGAGAATGAGATCAAGGTGGGCACTGTAGGGTTTCAATAACCCGGACTCAGGTTAATATACAGAATCACAGACAGCAGAATGGGGCAACAATTATGGACGGAGAAAGAATCTGGGGAAAGTAGATAGATGATGGGAGGGATAGAGGAACGGACGGACGGACGGACGGACGGACGGACGGACTGACGGACTGACGGACTGACGGACTAACGGACTGACTGACTGACTGACTGACTAACTGACTTTAAAAAGTCAACACATTTAAAACTTTCCAAAATAGCGTAAATAGACAATTTACGTGTTGTTAGCTTGTAGATCGGCTGTTTCCGCTATTCGTCGTACTACAAAGTATATAGGGCATACGTGGTTAACCGACTCTGCAACACTCTGTGTGTGTGTGCCTCAGCTATGGGAGGAGCGCCTCATCCGTATCCAGGACACCACAGAGGAGTGGCTGAAGGTGCAGGCCCAGTGGCTCTACCTGGAGCCCATCTTCTCCTCTGAGGACATCATGCAGCAGATGCCAGAGGAGGGACGCCTCTTTCAGGCCGTGGACAAACACTGGAGAGAGGTTATGAAGCACTGCGTCAAGGAGCCCAAGGTAGCTGGAGAAGCCTGATTTCAGTGAAACTATCCTTTGGAATTGTGATGATGTATAAACGATGGCGTATATGATGACGCCATCGATACTGAACTCCAGTGGAATCAAGCTGAAATCTTGCCCAAATATGTAATCATAAGTCATAGATACGTCATAGATAACTGGCTTCTACATGAAGTCTGAGATCCACATGAAGCCACACAGTAATTAGACCCCATCTTGCCATAATATATCTGAATGGTACATAATGTAGATGTGTTGTTCAGCCACCTCACTGCTTGATGTGTTCAAATGTGTTGCTATGGTAGATTCTCTCAGCCACCTCACTGCCTGACCTGCTTTTAAAACTCCAAGACTCCAACAATCTTCTGGATCAGATCATGAAGGGACTGAACGTGTACTTGGAGAATAAACGTCTCTTCTTCCCTCGGTAGGATCAAATACTTTTCTAATGTCTATTCTTTGTCCTGTAGCTTTTGTTGATTTAACTCAGACTTCCCCTGTCTTCCACTATTCCTGACAGGTTCTTCTTTCTTTCCAACGACGAGATGCTGGAGATTCTGTCTGAGACCAAGGATCCACTGCGCGTGCAGCCCCATCTGAAGAAGTGCTTTGAAGGCATCTCCAAGCTTGACTTTTTACCTGACCTGGATATCCAGGCAAGTTAGGCTTACTTGATGTTGTCAGTGCATGACCACATGATCGATAGACTGTTATTACTCATTATTCCACTCCCTGTCCAGGCCATGTACAGCAGTGAAGGGGAGCGTGTTGAACTCATCCAGTTGATCTCCACCTCGGAGGCAAGGGGAGCTGTGGAGAAGTGGCTGGTGCAGGTGGAGGATGTGATGATTCGAAGTGTCAGAGATGTGGTTGCTCGCTCCAAAGTGGTGAGATCCCCTCGCCTCTATCTGTACAACACACAGTTCATTAGGCCTTCACCATGTACAAAACCACCGTCAGTACGTTTATATCCTACTAGACCATACCCGGTGAAGGGCGCAGGCAAAGTACAGACCTTGCTGCTTGTTTCTCGCACGAAACCTGGCAACGTTATCTCCCATTGTTTGACACATAATGGCTAATAAAAAGCTGAGATTTGATGAAATTGAGAAACGGGCTTCGCAGTTAAGTTCAGATGGTAATGGGCAATGGCTGTGTGCAAAATCAGATCAAGTGCTCCAGACAGTGAGGAGAAACGTCTTGCTGACCAAGCCACCATGGCCACAGAGGTTTGTCAAATTATAGGAGGATAACGGTCCATTTGTAACTAATACTGCGTCATTGTTTATGAAAATCTATCTATTATAAATCTGTGTGAATATCTGGATAGTTTGAGATGCATCACCAAAGATAAAATCAAGTTGGAACTTTTCATACATCTTCTGATTTAATAAGAATCTCAATAAGTGAGCTGATTGGTTGGATTTGGTTGTTTTGGTAGGCTTACTGTGAGACTCCGCGTAGCCAGTGGGTAAAGGAGTGGCCTGGACAGGTGGTGCTCTGCACCTCTCAGATCTTCTGGACGCTGGAAGTACATGAAGCCATCAAAGCAGGAGCTGGTGTAGGTTTTCTTGTTTACGTCCAAAATTATCCATATTTGTTGTGTGAGAGATAAAATGAAAGTTAATGAAAATTTTACAAGTCAGTTTTTTGCTTGCTTGCTAAAATTAGAACAAAGTTGAAATGAGCAAAATTGTGTGTTTGTTTCATGCAGGGTTTAAAGAGATATCACGAGCAACTGCAGAATCAGCTGAATGACATTGTGGAGCTGGTGAGAGGAAAACTACCCAAACAAACCCGGATTACACTGGGGGCATTGGTGACCATCGATGTCCATGCCAGAGATGTGGTTATGGAACTAAGCGAGAAAGGTACACTATGTAATTAGTATTATTTAACATATGGCAAACTGTTTTGTTGTGACGTGATTGCACTATTGCAATGACGCTGACTGTCTGTGTGCTTATGTCACTCTAAAGAATCAATACACTATTTCATAATCAAATCAAAAACACAAGGCCACCAAACTGCATATTTTAGATCTCTAACTTGCTATCCGACAAATGGTTCAATTTGGTGGTCAAAAATCAAGCTTAGTGATGAGCAGCTATGCACACCTCTAGGTTGCCCTAGTTTATAATGTAATGTTTTATTTCAGGACGAAAATTGGTCATTCCCTAGTCAAATAAAGGTGAAATAAAAAATGTAATATAATTATACCCTTTTCAGGTGTATCGCACGAATCAGACTTCCAGTGGCTAGCTCAGCTTCGTTACTACTGGACCAATGAAAACGTGCGTGTTCGCATCATCAACTGCGATGTCAAGTATGCCTATGAGTATCTGGGCAACTCAACCCGCCTGGTTATCACCCCGCTCACTGACCGATGCTACCGAACCCTGGTAAGTCATCTATGCCCCAAATAGGGACGGCAGATTTAAAGTGGTTATATACGTGCGTGGACAATGATGTGGAAATAATCACTGAAATATGCCTATAAGACTTCTGTTCATTTCCTCCTGCTGTTTTTATACTATTCTTCTGGTTAGGCTAAATAATTTCAATAATTTCAAATAATTGCGAATCACAGAAATACAAGCCGTGCTGTTAATTCACAGCACCGATATCTTGTTTTATCTCTGATGTTTCCCTGCAGGTGTTATTCAGAACAGTGGCCATGATGGTCCCTAACTATGCCCTGATAGCGGAGATCTCTCTGTATTCCTATGGCTTCCTTAATGCCAAACCCCTGTCGGTGAAGATAGTGATGACCTACAGGCTGTGTTCAGAACAGCTGTCCTCTCAATAATTCCTGACCTGTGTCTTAGATCGGAGCTTTCTACCTGAGTCTGGGTGGTGCGCCTGAGGGTCCAGCTGGCACAGGGAAGACTGAGACCACCAAGGATCTGGCTAAAGCCCTGGCTGTGCAGTGTGTCGTCTTCAACTGTTCTGATGGACTCAACTATCTCGCAATGGGGAAGGTGATTACAATTCTATTCAATCTGGTTATATTTCTTTAATGTAATGGATAAGTTACAGTATGACTCCAAAATCGGTACAGGTTCCCAATTTCTTAAAGCTCAGAATACAGGACTTTGAGGACAGGTCATGCAATCTCAGCATTGGTTAAATGCTGTCCCAGACCAACCACACCAAACCATGCCTAAACATAACCAATATTTAACATAATGCCTAGACTTTTTATTTTATTAATTTGTTACCTAAACATAACCTTCTCAATCTCTGTTAATATATTTTGACCTTATCGGCTCTGACTGTTCACGCTGTGCATTGTGGAAATTATACTGCCACTATTTTTCAAATGCCTCATTTTTCACATACCGGAAGAATTGCTTCATGGATGTCAAATACAATCTGATGGGGACATATTAGACGGTCCTTGGAAAGTGTTTAAAACACATCTAACAACTAGGAAAGTGGAGGTCAGGTTGAACAAATAACTTTCATCATGTCATGTCGGTTTTTAGCACAGCAGCTTGCTCACAGTTCTTCATTCTCTCAAATATATTTGTCACCAAAACAGTTTGACTGCAAATAACGTTTGGGTGACCAATTATTTTCATGTGCCGTCTCATCACAGTTTTTCAAAGGCCTGGCATCATCAGGTGCGTGGGCGTGTTTTGACGAGTTCAACCGCATCGAGCTGGAGGTGCTCTCTGTGGTGGCCCAGCAGGTGCTCTGCATCCAGAGAGCCATTGAGCAGAAGTTGGAATACTTTGACTTTGAAGGGACCAGGCTCAAGCTCAACCCCAACTGCTTTGTGTCCATCACAATGAACCCTGGCTACGCAGGACGCTCCGAACTCCCAGACAACCTTAAGGTCTTTCTGCTTTCTTGGACCAGCAGTTTATCAGACATTCGGTTGTTGGCTATATAGGACTGGCACGATCCAGACATTTTAGCAGACGATTAATTGTCATACAAATAATTGCGATTCATTATTTAACTGTGTTTGCGGCATTGGACGTAAAATATAAATACCTGTATATATATTTCTGTTTGCCTGTCAAAAATTGCACAGGGCAGATATGAAAATGTACTTAAATATACAAAGCCTATTACTGAAATATACAAAGACATGACTGACAATGACTGGTACCAATAATCAAATTAAATAATGTACTGGTATGTATGGCCAAATTATTATTTTTTAATTAAAATTTCTGATGTTTCCCTGCAGGTGTTATTCAGAACAGTGGCTATGATGGTCCCTAACTATGCCCTGATAGCGGAGATCTCTCTGTATTCCTATGGCTTCCTTAACGCCAAACCCCTGTCGGTGAAAATAGTGATGACCTACAGGCTGTGCTCAGAACAGCTGTCCTCTCAGTTCCACTACGACTATGGCATGAGGGCTGTCAAAGCTGTGCTTGTGGCCGCGGGAAACCTCAAGCTCAAGTTCCCTGATGAGAATGAAGATATCCTGGTACAGTGTGTGTGTGCTGAAATGATGATTGCGTGTATTAAAAGTCTTTGGATACTCCTAGATCACTAACCGCATCTAAGATTTGTGTGTCTTTTTGTGACGTCGTCACACGTTTACTCTCCGTGACATCCAGGTCCTGAGGTCGATCAAAGATGTGAATGAGCCCAAGTTTCTCTCCCATGACATTCCACTGTTCAATGGAATCACCAGCGATCTGTTTCCTGCCATCTCCCTTCCAGCGGCTGATTATAAGGTTTGTTTATACTTTTCACGTGGTACATTAACAAAATGCCTGTGTAGATACACTGCAGGTTTTCACTCGTTGCGCCCATTGTCTCTTTTGCAGCTGTTTCTGGAGGCTGCTGTGGAGTGCTGTCAAAAGACCAACATACAGCCAACACAGGTCTTCCTAGAGAAGATGATCCAGACGTATGAGATGATGATAGTCAGGCACGGGTATGCTACAGTACACTATACTTCACTTCATAGCACTTCTTCTTCTTCTTCTTCATGGACCTTAGATTAGATTAGATTAGATTAGATGTCTTTATTATCCACAAGGGAAAATGGTTTTGCTCAAACTGTACCTTTTTTACTGCGTGGCTGTGTAAGAGACTAGCCATCTTTGAGAGGGACTGTGTATATGTGTCTGCCTGGAACTAATCTCACAAACCCACTGGACTGATCAGCACCAAACTTAGTGTGCATGCTGCCAGTAGGCCCCAGAAGATTCTACACATTTTCTTAAAAATCTTTTTTTTAAAACATTAAAACGTTAAAAACACTTACCGTTAATAATTTTTTAACAAGTCAATAGGGCTGTGATGCTGCTGAAACCTTGGCCAAATTTGGAGCCATACAGCATCTGTCATAAATAACTGATGTCATCGATGACTGACGTCACAGGCTGGCCACATGAAGTCTGAGATCCATATAGGAGCCATGCCTTTCTATGTGGATCCTGGGATCCACATCATTTCCAATTATTTTCAACAACTTTTAAATAAATCCATTTTGGATCAGATAGAGTAAAATCAGGCATGCATGCAGGCTGAAAACATTCCACTTATATCTGATATGACATTTCTGATCTGCTCTGCTGTTAACTAAAAAGGAAAATGGAGCTGCTAACTCCATGGGATGAAGTTACCTTATATGCTGAATGTGTATCTGCGTTACTCTCAGACAGCCAGATAAACATAAAGCCTAATGCACAGGGCAGTAGTAGGGTGCATATCTCCATGATTAGAGCATCATAAAATGTACTCTACTATTCCTCCACCACATGACATAATAGATAATACAAGCAAAAGAAAAGTGAAAAAATACTAAAGCAGGTGTGTCGATACATTCCAAATTCCCACATGTCATGTGATGATGTTTTGCATGTCAGGTTTATGCTGGTGGGGGAGCCCTTTGCTGGGAAGACCCAGGTCCTACATGTACTGGCTGACACTCTGACTCTCATGAACCAGAGAGGCTACAATGAGGAAGAGAGGGTCGTCTACCGGACAGTCAACCCCAAGTCTATCACCATGGGACAGCTCTTTGGACAGTATGACCCAGTCTCTCATGAGGTGGGACAACACCTACAAACATCTGTCCAATAATAGACCCTTTTCCAGTGATGTAAAGTATCTAAGTACATTTACTCAAGTACTGTACTTAAGTACAATTTTGAGGTACTTTGTCCAATCAGTATGGTAGAGTATGTTAATACAATATAACTGATACAATTGGGGTGGTTGTATTTTGTCTCCCTGTCATCACTTGCACAAGAAACCTGGTTCAAATCCGGGGTAGAAGAGGACAGTTACATTGTGCAGCTCTAACCACTTAAACCCCAGCATCCATATTCAGAGGAGAACATTAGCCAAAAATAGCCAATCTACAAGCTCACAATGCGTTGTAAGCTTGTAGATTGGCTATTTTTGGCGAAGAGATTTGGTGTAGACAGGAAGAAGAGATCCATGTACAACAGTTACTCAAGTCCAAATGGATGGCTCAAGTGTTTAAGTGAAATCTTGTGCATGGAGATTGTGATCCAAATCACTGTCCCATATGATATCACGTTTCCTCTCTGCTGGTTCTTTTCTTCATGTTCAGTGGGCAGATGGGATCGTGGCCAACACGTTTCGTGAGTTTGCGTCGGCGGAGACCCCGGAGCGTAAATGGGTGGTGTTTGATGGACCCGTTGACACCTTGTGGATTGAGAGCATGAACACTGTGCTGGATGACAATAAGAAAGTAAATTCCTCAATGCTGTAGTGGTGCAACAGTTAATGGAAGTAATTGATTTAATCGATTATTAAAAAAAAAAAAATGTTAACATAATTGATCCATATTTTGGGCATGTGAAGTGAAGATTTTCTAAAAATGATCATCATTTTTCAAGCTCACAATGTATCGTGATGGGACGCATTGTGAGCTTGTAGGCAATTGTTTCATCAACCGTTGTGTGACAAAGTATAAAGCTTAAGTGGTTAGTCGATTTATTGCTATACTGTTTCTTGAACATTCAATTAATCGAAAAAGCAATCGATGCAGCCTATACAATGCTACAAGAATTTTAGACAGTCATTGAAGTTTTGCACCTACTGTACTTTACACTACTATCCCTCCACACACAGTTGTGCCTGATGAGTGGTGAGATCATTCAGATGTCCAGTCAGATGAGTCTGATTTTTGAAGCCATGGATCTGTCGCAGGCCTCAGTAAGTCAAGCAACAGTTAATCCAACTAATTGATTCAATCGAAGAATACGATTCGACACGTTGCATGAAAAGTTCACAGCGACAATATATGAGAGGGTTTTAACCTGCTCTTTCAGCCTGCCACAGTGAGTCGTTGTGGGATGATCTACATGGAGCCATCTCAGCTGGGCTGGGAGCCCTTGGTAACGTCCTGGATGAAGACCCTGCCAGAGGTCCTTCAGAGCCCGGACCACATCTCCCTGCTGTGGGACCTCTTCCACTGGCTCCTGCCACCAGCTCACAGGATGCTGCGCAAACACTGCAGGGTAAGAGCCCCGGTATCCCACAACATTCCCCACACAAACATCTTGAGCATTCATGGTAGGACTTGCATCTAGCACGCTTTTTTTTCACAAGCAAAACAAATTATGTAGAGAAAAATATACAACAGACTAAAAGAAATACAAACACAAGCACAAATCTAGCTAACATAGTGGAATAAACTGTGACTTTGATTATCTGTTTGTTGTTTTGTGTAACTGTCGAATTGCATGGAAATAATATTTAATGTAATCTGCAGCCTGCAACTACAGTAGCTGCATGAAAGTTTCACCATGTAAAGCCAGCCGTGTGAAACGTGTACAACTTTTTTCACGTTGACTAACAGATGTGTCCTTTACAGGAAGTGGTTTCCACCAGTAACGGCAACACTGCGGTGTCTCTGTGTCGTCTGTTTGAGATGCTGCTCACTGAACCTGTGAAGGATAGTCCTGGACACCAAAACATACGCACCTGGATAATGGTAATGGACAAAGTCTGGAATAACATAATGCACTATTACCAGTGGTTCCCAACCAATCTCGCAGCACGTTGTCACCTTGTATATCTGCTATTTTCTGCAAATGTTCGTTTTAGCATCAATGCGAAACCTTCCCTTGTCATTGTTTTGTGCTTTTACTGTAGGCGGCCTTTGCCTTCTCCCTGGTATGGTCTGTGGGAGGAAGCTGCGATGCGGACAGCAGGGACAGGTTTGATGCCTTCCTCAGGAAGATGGTTTCAGGGAAGACAGACGGCCATACCATCCCTGCCTCTGTGGGCAAATGGGAATGTCCCATGGACGAAAGAGGCCTTGTTTATGACTACTCTTATGAGGTACTATACAATGATCTCTCTGCATTGTAATTGTTTTACATTTTTAAGCCCTATTTTCTGAAATGTTTAAAAAATAAAAATAAAATAAAAAGTTTTGAAACGTTTTCACAAAATACTATTAAAGTCTATTAAAATCTATCAAAGAATTTCCTTTCTTTTTTTTAGAGCCGATTTCCGCCTGTTATGACATGCCCAAAAAAGGGACGTGGGGTTAAAGTGGTTAAACTAAGAAAAACTAAAACAGATCATTGTTATGTCTTATCTGTTATCCAGTTTAAAGGGAAAGGCCACTGGGTGCATTGGAATGAGGCCATCAAGAACGTCAGCCTGGGACACAAGAAGACCAAAGTAGAAGACATCATTGTTCCCACCATAGACACTGTGCGCTACACATACATCATGGACCTCTGTATCACCTATGGAGTGTTAGTATTCTGTTCATGTACTGTGTGAGTGATGTGGATACAGCCAGCAGATCTCTTTGGTTTTGTTTCATTTTATTATAACCACTTAAGCCCTATTCAAAGAAATGCAACAATAGTAATTCTACATGTTCATCATAACGCATCGGATCGCTATGCATTGTGAGCTTGTATATCTGCTATTTCAACCAGGGACACCAGGGGTGCGTGGACACCATTCAAAGTAATATGGCTGAACGAAAAAGAACATGGACCGAATAGAACCGCGTCCATTGAGTTCAATGGAGAAGTGGCGCCCTGTTCTATTCGGTTCCTTCAAGCTATATATCGGCAAACCTGATATATCGGTTGGGCTGATAACTGATATATCGGTTGGGCTATTTAAATGTTAGTTGTTCTACACAATCATTTATTCCTCTCTCTCACTGTGTGTTAGCCATTTGATTTATGCCCCTACTATGTGGCATATCTTGGTTAAACACAACCTGTTTAACCACAAGCTTATTATCATCCCATATTATGTAAAATTGTATGTATTGCTGAACATTCTCTGTGTGTCTTTGCTTAGACCTCTCTTGTTTGTGGGCCCTACCGGCACTGGAAAGTCTGTGTATGTCAAGGAGAAGATGATGAACAACCTAGACAAGGAGCGCTATCTGCCATTCTTCGTCAATTTCTCAGCCCGCACCAGTGGCAACCAGAGCCAGGTCAGCATTTAGCAATACCTTTTTTTATGGTCTGACTCTGCAAGAGGCTAGCCATCTATGACATGGAGTGTGTATTTTTGAAATACTTAAATTTATTAATGGAAGTCAATGGGGCTCTGATTGCCCTAATTTCGGTCATATGTCATAGATATGTTATAGACGACTGTCATCATAGATGACTGACATCACAGTCTGGTCACATGAAGTTCGTGATCCGCATTGGAGCCATGTAATTCCCATGTGGATCCTGAGATCCACATGATTAGAGTTATTTTTTTACTCAACCATTCCTATATATACTTCGTTGATCTACTTTTTCCCTCTACACCATAATTTAGCCGAAAATAGCCAATCTACAAGAACACAAGGCGTCTCAACGATGCCCAGGGTTCATGTTAAAGGGTAGCCTCGCGTAGCCAGACAATATCACACGACACACTGCGTGGATATTAGTCTGGTCCCTATCAACGGTAGATTTTCTTCCAAGGGGCGGTTACAAAAAGATCCAAACGGACTCTATTGGTTAGACCTAAACCAATCAGAGCAGTGCTTCCTTGAACGAACCAATCAGAGCAGTGCTTCCTTGTACGTCATTGCTCCAAATAAGGTGATAAGCCCGCCCACATTTGGATACTGGGCCCTGGTTGGTTCCGCACAACTGCGGAGGGAGAGAATTTAAATCTCTATGGAGGGGGGCCAGACCTAATCTGCCGAGGGCTAAAGTGCATGCAATTTTGCAAAGGCAGATTCGTCTGGAACCAGGCTAGTTAAAGGGAAACTTTGACAATATTAATGTAGCAGACATGTGAAAATCTGACAAAACACTTCCCATTGCGTTCTGTGTAGTGAGAGCTCGCTCGCTTTGCACTGTAATCTCCTTTAGCCTATGCAAAACAACACCTTTTAGCATGTTTCACATAGTCTGGTGGAGATTTCTCTGCACCTTTGAGAGCGAGCTCTCACCAACCAACATTTTTTCCCCTTTTTTCCTTATTCTACTTTGCACATGTTTGTATTTTGTATTTGTTGATGATATTGTATTTTGGTGTTATTGTTATGATATGTTGATGGATTGAATACATAGGACCACAATGGAAACAAGTCCTCAGGACTTTTTTGTGTTATCCTTTTAGCTCAAATGTCTGACTGTACCTCGTGCTGTTTACATTCAAACTGCACAGAACGTAATGGAAAGTGATAGGACTATAAAGTCATAAAGTAGGTTTTGCAATTGTATTAATTTCACCCCACTCTTTCTTTACATTTATTATCACCTCTTCCTCTTCCAGAGCATCATCATGTCCAGGCTGGATAAGAGGAGGAAGGGCGTGTTTGGGCCTCCTATGGGAAAAAAGTGTGTAATATTTGTGGATGACATGAACATGCCCGCTCCGGAGCAGTTTGGGGCACAGCCCCCCATCGAGCTGCTTCGACAGTACTTAGACCATGGAAACTGGTAGGTATGAGCTCTGAGTCTCCACTACAAGTTCATTTTATAAGTCAACTAATTCTAACTCTTGAGAGTGTACAAATGGTAACAAAGTTGCCAGAGGTAGCAAAATGAAGGTCCTTATACACACCAGGAGTGCATCAGTGTGTGTGCATACAATGTGTATCACATATACAGTCAGATTTATTTTCCTCTTGATCTCTGGTACCATAGGTACGACCTGAAGGACACCTCCAAGATCACCCTGGTGGACTTGCAGCTCATCTCAGCCATGGGGACCCCTGGTGGCGGGAGGAACGCTGTGACACCTCGCTTCCTGCGTCACTTCAACATCTGCAGCATCAACGCCTTCAGCGACGACACCATGGTGCGCATCTTCTCCAACATGGTGGACTTCTACTTCCGGAACAATCATTTCCCTCCTGAATGCTTCTCCGTGGGCAAGCAAATTGTATCTGCTACTATGGAAGTGAGTTCTCAAAAGACAATGACGGCCCATGAACGATGAGGCGTATTTCTCCATGTGTGAAAGCCCTCATAATGACAAAAAGCTGAAAAACACGCACATCCCAGACCTACGAGGCTGGGTGCTGGATCAAAAGTTCAACAGTTGAAAATAAATTAAAAACGCACACCAGTATATGCTGCCATTTGCAAGTTTTAATGGTTTTAATGGTGGTGACATTTCGAGCCACCTCAGGCCATCTCAGACCTTCAAGGTGGCTCGAAACGTTACCACCATTAAAACTTGCAAATGGGAGCACATACTGGTGTGCGGAATTAATTTATTTTCAACTGAAAGGCCCTCATAAAACAACACTTTTCTCCGTCAATGTTTTATGTATTTCTCCGTTGACATGCTTTCTTATCCCCAAGGTGTACAAGAAAGCCATGGAGAACCTACTTCCTACCCCAGCCAAGTCTCACTACACCTTCAACCTGCGGGACTTCTCCCGCGTCATCCACGGCTGCCTGTTGCTGAAGAAGGAGTCTCTGGACGACAAGCGCGGGATGATCCGCCTGTTTGTTCACGAGGTGTTCCGCGTCTTCTACGATCGCCTGGTGGATGACAAAGATCGGGCCTGGTTGTACCAGCTGATGAAGGACATTCTCAGAGACCACTTCAAGGATAACTTTGACCAGGTGTTTGATCACTTGAAACAAGACACTAAAGTAAGTTGACTTTAATGTACATAGTATGTTGTTACTGCTGCACGAGCATTATTTGCTACAGTTTGACTATGTTATATACCGTATTTAGGTACCAAAGGTGTCAGTGTTCGTTTATATCAAATCAAGTTGAGTTCATTTTCGGAACCACTTTTAACAGAGATTTCACGTTTCAAGTACCTCAGGCAACATAGAACAAAAATTCCAACAGAATACAAAATGATAAATCATCAAATAACATCATGGCTTTGATGATCTCCAACCACAGCCGTGATGTTATTCACCATAACATACTCCCTCTCATGTTCTGTCTATCGCTTCAATAAAGTATATTATTCAAATGTTCCCATTCACAGCTGGTTGAGGGAGACATGCGTGATCTTATGTTTGGGGACTACATGAAACCGGACGTGGAGGCTGACCATCGCCTCTATGCTGAGGTGCCGTCCATAGAAAGCTTTGGCGAGGTGGCAGAGTTCTGTCTGGGCGAATACAATCAGACTCACAAGAATCGGATGAACCTCGTCATCTTCCGGTAAGTGGTTTAAGTATCAGAATGTTACAGTGGTATGTTATTACATGGCTTTGATTCTGGTTGGACAGTCGAAGCATTCAGTGGCCTGTAATTTATTTATAACAGACCGTTGTTCTGCCCCTGTTTACGTTTGTTGTGGAGGCAGGAGCTTGTAAGCAAATTAATCATTTTTAAATCAATATTTTGTGGGAAATTATAGATTTTCATCAGAAGTACAAAGCCATGTAATAAGTGCAATGCTAATATATAGTTAGTGAGCTGGTGATAATTGCAAAATGAACCCCTCTAATTTTGGGGTCCTTGACATGAAAAGGTTTGAGAACCACTGCTAAACGAGAAGCCTTACATAATATTCTAGCATAAAAAACAAGACACATTATGATATTTAAATGGTATTCGATTACCTAACATTCTAACATTTAAAACAAGACTTAATGATATTTAAATGGCATTCGATTACCTAAGGATTGAATTGTATCTCTGTGTTGCTTTGTAGCTACGTGCTGGAGCATCTGTCCCGCATCAGCCGCGTGTTGAAGCAGGTGGGGGGCAATGCCCTGTTGGTGGGGGTGGGAGGCAGCGGGCGCCAGTCCATCACCCGCCTGGCCACGTCCATGGCCCACATGACCATGTTCCAACCAGAGATCACCAGGAGCTATGGCATGAACGAATGGAGGGATGACCTCAAGGTAGGTGGCCTCCACAGACTCGGGAGACACTTCTTTGTCCCATAATGTTTGATATTTTGGATGCAACCTCGCCAGACATTATTGATCTCCTCCCGTGGGTCTTGTGCGCCGTGGAACATTTTGTGAACTCGTCTGGTGTATGGGGTGCAACAGTTAATCGAACTTACCGATTCAATCGATTTGAAGAAAATATCAATTTCAAATAAAATGTTTTATTTTCAAAAATAGAAGTTCTACAAGCTCACAAAGCATCGCATCACGAATCGTTGTGAGCTTGTAGATGTGCTGTTTTTGTTACAGTATGTTTGCATGACACCATTGTATGACAAAGTATAAAATAGGGCTTAAGTGGTTAGGTAGGGTAAGTGATATTATTTTGATAAAAAGGTTTTTTGTTAAAATTTTTAAGCACTATATTCTGATAGTACTCATATGAAAGAGTACCCATTTATCAGCTTACATTTTATAGTGTTCCAGTTCCAATTTTGTGTGCTCATTTCTTTGTGAAATCACTTCCAATTTCACTTGTTTTATCTGTATTCTGTGCCAGTTCTCTCCCCTGGTTGGGCTATTTAACACTTTTTTTTTTACAAAGAAATATCACTTAGGCCTACTCTACCTTTAATCGGACCGATCAATCAATGTAGTCGATTATAAAAAAATCGATTAGAATGTATTTTGGGTTGATTCGATTCGATAGATTAATGGAAGATAGCTCCAGCACTAGTTTTCCAACAATATCCTGTCTCTCCACGCTCGTCCTTATACTGCAGCTACTGCTGAGGAACGCTGGAGTGAAAGGTCAGAAGACAGTGTTCCTGTTAACTGATGCTCAAATCAAAGAGGAAGCGTTTCTAGAAGATGTGGACAGTGTGTTGAATACAGGAGAGGTCCCCAACCTGTTCCCTCCAGACGAGAAGCAAGACATCATGGAGGTACATTTACTGTACAATGCATTATATGCAAGGCAAGGCATTTGTACTCAAGACGCGCTGTGAGCTTGTAGATCTGCTATTCTTTAAAAGAAAATTGTGAAAATGTGTGCAAATCTTTGAATATATAAATATACATTTTAACTCAAATCTTTGTTTCTGGGGGTCCCTGGAGCAAAATATTTTGAGATGGGGGGTCCTTGACATGAAAAAAAATTGAGAACCAATTTTTTTAAACTGTTAGGATTTAGAAGACATTTGTAGAATCCCTCAGAAGCAAAGATTTGAGTTGAGAAAAAATATATACATTTAAAGATTCGCACAAAATGCTCGGTGCCACACTATGAGCTTGTAGATCTGCTATTTTTGAAAAGCCCAAGTATGAGATAATGGTTAAAGTGGTTAAAATCTAAAAGGATAGATGCTTTCCCGGTCTTAATGGGTCAATGTGTTCACTTTGCTCCCTCTCTCTCCCCAGACAATCCGTCCGATCGCCCAAGCCGGTAACAAGACAGTGGAGCTCAGCCCTCTGGCGTTGTTTGCGTTCTTCGTGACACGCTGCAGGGAGAACCTGCACATCGTGGTGGCCTTTAGTCCTATTGGAGATGCCTTCCGAAATCGACTGCGGCAGTTTCCATCTCTCATCAACTGCTGCACCATCGACTGGTTCCAGGTACACCGAATAGAAGGATCTTATGTACTGTGCATTTTGCCTGCAGCAATAACATATTTGTACTTGCAGGGCACTGAACACAATTGTGTCATTACTGTTGATCATGAAAGGCTCCACAATAGCTATAGGCTGAATCTTGAGTTTGTAGTTTGTACAGTATGTCTTAATGGTATGTGCCAGGTGAGCCTGCTGGGGGCTGGGGCGCCCCAAAAACTGTTGAAAAATGCTGGACATTGTTGGACAATAATGACCAAAATAGTGATGCCAAGTTGAAAGTGGTGAAATTGGCACAACAATCTTATTCATTGAATTTGAATTGAAAAATTATAAATGAAATAAATAAATGCTGACAGGTGTATTAAACAATTTACACTTTAATCCAGAGCAACCTACAGTAAGCAAGGTAAACATGAGGTAATACATCAAATGCATAGAAATAGTAATCTAGGATTATAGGTAAACCAAGAACCTATCATCAGTCTAAACAGTATAATATAAAATTTAAAAACAAACCATAGGATGCCAGGTCTACAAATTAACCTGGCATCTGTCTACAATACCTCAGATCTACAAGCTCTCTACAAGCTCTCTAAAATGTCATTTAAATAGCAGGTTACTACATAACATGCTATTTAAATGACATTTTAACCTTTGCATAAGCCTGCAAGGTCGTCAAGGCTAGTTAGGCACCCGTATGCACTGCTGATGTTCTTCTGTTCTCATCCTGTCATGGCAGCCATGGCCAGAAGAAGCTCTGGAGCGGGTGGCCAACTCCTTCCTGGAACCGCTGGAGATGAGCCAACACGAGCGGCAGGAGATTGTCCCCATCTGCAAGACATTCCACACCTCTGCCAAAGAGCTGTCACAGAGGCATGACATTCACTTCTTTATACCAGTGGCTCTCCAACGTTTTCATGTCAAGGACCACTCAAATTAATTTAGCATTTGCATTTAGCCACAGACCCCCATCTGAAAAATATTTTTGCGCCAGGAACCCCCGTTCAAGATTTGTGTGGTTAAGATGGTTAAAAATATACAAGATTCTTCCAAAAATGTCAAGATTCTTTGAAAATACCAGCTCTACAAGCTCACGACACGTTGTGAGTTTGTAGATCTAATATTTTCAAAAAATCTTGGGGGGAAAAGAAAGTAAAAAAATTGGGTTCAAGCAGGTTAACTGATTTTGATGTTATATTAACACATTTTGCTGCGGACCCCCCTGGAACCCCCTCATGGACCCCACTTTGAGAACCACTGCTTTATACGCCACCCTTCCGAAGGCAATGCAATCCTATGCCCTTAACAAAGCTATGTTTTGATTGGCAGGTTCCTGTCAGAACTGAGCCGCCATAACTACGTGACGCCCACCTCCTACCTGGAGCTGATCGCTGCTTTCCGCCTGCTCCTCACCCAGAAACGAGACATGGTCATGAAAGCTAAGAGGAGGTATACCAACGGGCTGGATAAGCTGGCCTTTGCAGAGTCTCAGGTATCTATATCCTTGAGTTCCAGACTACTTACGTACATGGATTAAAGTGATCAGCCGCCATGACTGATGTCATTCATTTTTATAAGATTAAAGGGTATTAGATTGGGTCAAACTAACAATAGAATACATGTTCAGAAGCAAAAGCATCAACAGGGTCTCAAGACCCTGTTGATGACCTGAGTGTCGAAACGCGTTGGTCAGCTGTTGCCTTGCTCATCTGCTCAAATTAATTAATGTATTTTTTCACCTGAAGACGGAGTGCCTCAGTATTTTTTTCCTAGTCTGCCTCACCACAAGCAGAACTTTGGTTTCCTTTGCTTCTATTCCTATACCTGTTTCACTGAAGAGCACCTGTTTTGAGCCACTGTGATTGAACCCAGGCAGCGCTTCCTTTTCTTTTGTTTTCAACATGTTCAGAAGCATCTTCCATAAAACCCAAAGGTCTCAGATATAGGTTAAAGCCTCAATCTCCAATTTCTTCAAATGGTTGGTTGTATGTAGAACAGCAAGAACAACAACATAGGTTTAGAATGATAGTACCTATCATAATTCTATATTGTGCTAATTGTTTAGGAAACACAGTGCTAGTGTGGGGGGGCTCCTTTCATGCTGTCTCACAAATTAGAATGTGCATGGTCGGGCCAAACATTTATTTGTTTTAATTAATCCCTGTAATTATCAGTCAAGCAGCCTTTGAATGTCACTGTAATGTCAAAATGGCTCTGTGTAGGTGGGTGAGATGAAGAAGGAGCTGGTGGATCTCCAGCCCAAACTGGAGGAGGCCAAGATCGAAAACATCAAGATGATTCAGGTGAATGAGTGCTAATTGAACCTAAACCACTTTCAACCTGGCATGCATACCAAACTCAAACCAAACTAAAAACAAGAGAAAGTTTGAGAACCACTGGCATAGAGCAGTGGTTCTCAAACTTTTTTGTGTCAAGGACCCCCAAATGAATATGTAACAGGCCACGGACCCCCATCTGAAAATGTTTCGTGCCAGGGACCCCCAGATGAGAAGATTTATGTTATGAGAAATTCTTAAAGGTTCTATGACATTCATTTTCACTTTTTTTGTTTTTAATGTTTTTTTGGGGGTTATATGACCTCAATTACACCCCAAAAATCAGAACTTTGAACATTCAGTGGATTTTCTGTGGTCTGGGGTTTTCTGAATAATTAGGCTGAAAAGTAATCTGAGCTTGGCCCTTGGGCAGTGAAGTCACAGGCCATTAATCCCGCCCACTCTCCTCCTCGCCCCTCCCCTATCCTTTCCTTTGGGGGGGGGGGGGCGGGGGGGGGGCGGAGCAGAGGCGATGATTGACAGACAAAATCCCTCAACAGCGACACCCGCAGGCAAAGATTTCTTTTTTCATTGCAGTTGAAAAGGCTTTTGAAATGTGAGAGAAAAACACCTGCCATGGATCACTGGAGTGGATTTTTTTGTTAAAACTTTGTATACACGTTTGAAGGACCATGACAAAGACTTTTAATGTGTGGTAAAACTGAATGTCATGAAACCTTTAATACTATAAAAAATGTTCAAAAATAGCATACTGTATGTACAAGCTTGTATATGCTTGTATATCTTGACAAATATGGACAAAGTGGTTACAATTATTGCTGCCTTCCAGGTGATTGAAGTGGAGTCAGTGGAGGCCGAGGCCAAGAGCAAGGAGGTGCGCGTGGACGAGGAGGCGGCCACTATAAAAGCCGGCGAGGCTCAGACTCTGAAGAACGAGTGTGAGGGTGAACTGGCCGAAGCCATACCTGCTCTGGAGGCTGCTCGCACCGCCTTGAACACTCTGAAGGTTTGCCATTATTACACACTACACCAGTGATTCCCAACCTGTGGGCCGGGGCCCCCTGGTGGGCCGTAGGGATATTGCAAGTGGGCCCCCAAATAATTGGCAAAACACTAAACCTTTATTGATAATATTACATGAATATAAAAACAATGTCATGGTACTTTTTTTCTTTGAAACCTTGAAACAGGAGTTTTCATTGTGATAACGTTTAATAGGAACTTAAAGGGATAGTTCACCCCCAAAATGACTTTTTTTCTATCGATTAGTCACCCCATGGAGACTTGAATTCATGGATATGGTCATATACGACATTAGTTCCATCGATCCGAGCAGGAACTCAATCGATTGATTGATCGTTAAAATAAACATGCTCTGGGCCGCTAAACCTTTCAAGATTTTCAAGTGGGTCCTGATCCAGAAAAGGTTGGGAACCACTGCACTACATTGTATACAATGTTCAGTCATTCAAACAATACTGTCTTTTCTTTCCTTTCAGCCGTCTGATGTGACAATAGTGAAGTCAATGACAAATCCACCAGAAGGTGTGAAACTGGTAATGGCAGCCGTGTGTGTGATGAAGGACATTAAGCCGGATAAGATCAATGACCCCTCTGGGTCTGGACAGAAGGTTAGTGACTGTACATCATTTAATTTGTGGCATTTTAAAACTTTGCTAGCCACAACTTCATATTTAGTTTAAAGCTGCAATCCATAACTTCCATGCCCTTGCATGAGAGATCAAATTTCTACCACTCTTCCAATAAGACATCTCGCTAGTCAGGGGAGATACTGCTCTATGAGCTTCAGGCAGTACAGTAGTGTATTAACATACTCTATCAAAGACAGATTGATTAAAATAATGTTTTATTCATTCAAATAAGTTTCAGATTGCAGCTTTAAGCCTGTTGTACAAAAACATATAGCCCTAAAGCCTGTGTGAAAACGTGTTTTCTGATTTGTTTGTTTGTTTGTTTGTTTTAGATTGTTGACTATTGGGGTCCAAGCAAGAAGCTGCTGGGTGACATGAATTTCTTACGTGATCTGAAACATTACGACAAAGATAACATTCCGGTGAGTTCTAATTAAGCTTCATTCCTAAACGTCTGTATTGTCTTGTGTTTACACTAACGTTTCTCTGTCCATCACAGGTCCCAGTCATGCAGAAGATTCGTAGCAAGTACATGACCAATCCTGACTTTGACCCGAGCAAAGTGGCTAAGGCCTCCTCTGCTGCCGAGGGCCTTTGCAAGTGGATCCAAGCCATGGAAGTGTATGACAGGGTGATAAAGGTAGAATAACCTTGTCTTCATGTCATGTAGCGTCCTTCTCCCAATTATAGTTTTATTATGTTGTCCAAAGGCCAACACGTGGCAGGACAAAAGTGACGTCAACAGAATAAAAACTTGTCTCAGATCCCTTGAGTGGCTGTACTGACCATCTATTTTTTCTCTTTGTCTCGGGCCTTAAGCAAAAGTAAAATCTCTTCTTTCTCAAACCAAAGTCATCTCCCACTGGATGCAGTAACATTGTGTGTGTTCCTTCTACCTTCTACCGGTTAACCTTCTACATTTGCTAACCCCCATACCCTCCTGCCTTTAGGTGGTGGCTCCCAAGAAGGACAGCTTAGCAGAGGCCCAGCATTCCCTGGCTGCCACCATGGCCCTGCTGGACCAGAAGAGGGCTGAGCTGACGGAGGTGGAGGACCATCTAGCTTCACTTAAGAGAACTCTTGAAGAGAAGACAGAAGAGAAGGCCCAGTTGGAGTTCCATGTGGACCTGTGTGCCCAAAAGTTGGAGAGGGCAGAGAAGCTCATCCTCAGCCTGGGGGGAGAGAAGACCAGGTGACGACAGCAATGAGATAATTTGAGCTTTTCACTTTCATGAACTCAAGTTTGGCTCTCATTCATGAACTGATCATTTTGCTTTGTCATGTGTGACCCGAGTGTTTTTTCTGTCTGTAGATGGTCTGAAGAAGCAGAAGACCTCCAGAGCACCTATGACAACTTGACTGGAGATGTCCTCATCTCTGCAGGGGTCATTGCCTATCTGGGAGCCTTCACTGCTGGCTTCAGACAGGAATGCACCAAAATATGGACCAAACTTTGCCAGGTGAGCAATCCTCATTGGCTTTAGAGTAGACTAACAATACTTATCTAATCTCTATCCCACCTCATTCATTTTACATATTGAGTTTATTCTTATTGCGCTTCATACCTCCAGTCCAGGAACATCCCATCATCAGATGACTTCTCTCTCAGTAAAACTCTGGGGGATCCCATTAAGATTAGAGCTTGGAACATTGCAGGCCTCCCCACTGACACTTTCTCCATAGACAATGGCGTTATTGTCACAAATTCACGTAGATGGTGAGTCCTTCTCCAATAAATCTATCACGCTCTTTATGGAAGGAAGTAAAAGACAAAATACTTCCAGTAGTGGACCAGTCTGTGGAAAGAATAGTTGAATTGTTCTTATGTTGAGGCTCACAAATCAATAACCTTTGTGTGATGTATAAATTCAGCATAAAAGATATATGCTCCTGACTCTCCGTCTAGGCCTCTGATGATTGACCCTCAAGGCCAGGCCAACAAGTGGGTGAAGAACTCGGAGAAAGAAAACAACCTGAGCCTGATCAAGCTGACGGATGCAGACTACATGAGAACTCTAGAGAACTGCGTCCAGTTTGGAACTCCCCTGCTGCTAGAGAATGTAGGAGAGGAGTTGGACCCTTCACTGGAACCACTGCTAACCAAGCAAACATTCAAACAAGGTGAAGCACGGCCGCTAGCTGGTGTTTCCCAAACAATGAGTTCAGGACCCATTTTTGGGTCACAACCCAGTTTTATGAGTCATGAGTAAATACAGTGCCTTACTCTTATTTATTTATTTTTCAAAATGTAAAAAGTAGGATTTTTCTGAAATAATTTTTCAAAAGAATTTCAAAAATGTCCAGAATCTTCTTTTTCCATAACACCGTTGTAACGCTGTTTGTTTTATTCAGGTGGTGTGGATTGTATCAGACTGGGGGACAGCGTGATTGAGTACTCTAGTGACTTCCGTTTCTACATCACCACTAAGCTGCGCAACCCCCACTACCTCCCAGAGCTGGCCACCAAGGTGTCCCTGCTCAATTTCATGATCACCCCCGAGGGCTTGGAGGACCAGCTGCTGGGGATCGTGGTCGCCAAGGAGAGGTAGGACCTATTTTTTTTTTTTTTTTTCGAAAAATACTTTCCTTGTCATTCCGGATTATGTATTTTTTTTTCACGGCTTCTGTGCTCCAGGCCAGAGTTGGAAGAAGAAAGGAACGCCCTGATTCTGCAGTCGGCGGCAAACAAGAAGCAGCTGAAGGAGATTGAGGACAAGATCCTGGACTTGCTGCAGTCCTCTGAGGGGAACATCCTGGAGGACGAGAGCGCCATCCAGATCCTCGACTCTGCAAAGATCATGTCAAACGAGATCTCCAAAAAACAACAGGTCTGGGCTAATTAAAGAAAGGAGACATGGATTGTAAATAAATAAAGTATATTTACACACCCTCGTACTTTTTGCACACACTAGAGAGGTGCACATAAGAAGCACAAATCTCTGCAGGTCGGGGGGACCTCCATATTGGACAAAAGTGAAGTACTGTGATCGGATCAGACATATTCTGATCTGATCCCATAGTCTGGAGAGACGGTGGGCCTGAGGTTGTAAAACAGCAAAGATAATATAGTTGTTATACTAGAAAAATATTTTGGGATTGAGATTAGCTCTGGAAGGACAGACAGACAGACAGACAGACAGACAGACAGACAGACAGACAGACAGACAGACAGACAGACAGACAGAGCTGAAAACATAATCTCCTCCTTGCCTTGGTGAGTCAGACTATGTACACACTAATGATGTACAGTTAAGTTGTGTACAGTATTTTTTATATAACTGTATTATTGAATGTGTGTGGGTGGGTGCAGGGTAGGGACGGCCCACTCCCATGGGGAAGAAACTGCATATACAAAGTAGATAGTAGGTATGTCTATAACTTATGATAACCTCAGTGTCTTACTGTTTTTAAACCACCACAGGTTGCTGAGAAAACAGAGCTCAAGATTGCTGAATCTAGAGAAGGCTACAGGGCTATCGCCAAGCACTCATCTATCCTGTTCTTCAGCATTGCTGACTTGGCTAACATAGACCCAATGTACCAGTACTCCCTCAGCTGGTTTGTCAACCTCTACATCAACTCCATCCAGGACAGGTGAGTGAAATATAACACTGTGTAAGTAAGCAAGTAAGTGAGAGTGTGTGTGTGTGTGTGTGTGTGTGTGTGTGTGTGTGTGTGTGTGTGTGTGTGTGTGTGTGTGTGTGTGTGTGTGTGTGTGTGTGTGTGCGTGTGCGTGTGTGTGTGGTATGTGTGCGTGTGTGTATGAGTGCGTGATTCACTTTCAAGGTCAAAGATCAAGGTCCCAATCAAGGTCACTATTGAGAACTGATGGGCAGACTTTCATTAAACTTGGTGGGAATGATAAGTAGGCTCCCCCGAACAGTTGTTTGGGTCTCAAAGATCAATGGCGCAATCTAGACACACAGAACAAGACATGTTGGTGCGAGCAGGGTTTTTATGTCCAGGTGCATTTGTTTTTGGATGTTAGTCAGTTGTGACATTAGCTCTGTCGATTGATACAAAAATGATTTGATTACATGTAGCATGATATAAAAAGAGAAAGCCTTACTATCTGATCCTACAATTCAGAACAGATTCAGATAATTCACTGTGAAGGCTCCCACAATCTGTGGTGCTTTCGATTTTCTGCTGCGGCGACACAGAGAGCCAAACAGGCTTCACATCATGTGTTAATCATTACTCCAACTTAGTTAGAATGGAATTAAGGTTAGAAAATAGATAAGATTACAAAAACGTGGAGTATTCGTGACAAAACGTGGTGATGTTATTCGTAGATTCATTCATCTGAAGTAATAATATTGTCACTTGTTCTTCAGTAACAAGTCCAAGATCCTGGAGAAGAGGCTCCGATACCTGATCGATTACTTCACTTATAACCTGTACTGCAATGTCTGTCGCTCACTGTTTGAGAAGGACAAACTCCTCTTCTCCTTCCTGCTCTGCTCCAATCTCCTACTGTAAGTGATCATTTGAAGGAAGGATAAATTTACTGATGATTTAGTAGTAGGACGTGTCATTGTTTATTTGATGAGCATTTACCATCACAGGTATTTTTAGCCTTCTCTTGATTTACTTATAACGTCATCCTGCGATGGGGTATGAATTCAAATAGCTCCATTAGTATTCATGTTTCGATGCAGGGCAAAGCAGGAGATTGAGTATGCTGACTTCATGTTCCTGCTGACTGGAGGAGTGGGCCTGGAGAATACCACTCCCAACCCCGATCCCACCTGGCTACAGGACAAGAGCTGGGATGAGATCTGCAGAGCCAGCGAGCTGCCTGGCTTACAGGGAATAAAGTAATGCCCACTATTACTTTACACTATTACAGTTTACAAGTGACTTGTAAACATCCGTGTTTCTAGCACTGTATATTTCCCTTTGTATTAGCAACGTACTGTAGAGTAAAGCCTCATGTATTTAAAGCCTCATTTATACACAGTATACAGGTACATTAACCACTTAAGTGGTATAAATTATAATAAAATTGCCAGTCTACGGTATACAACAACATAGATTTTCTTTCCTTTTTAGATTTATTTTATTATAAATAAAAAGTGCCTTTAATGACATGCCCAAAATAGTGAAGCCAGGATGAGGAACTCTGTGTGACTGACCTTTCTCTCAGAGAGGCTTTCATCAAGACAGCAGAGGGCTTCAGGGCGATCTACGACAGCTTGGAGCCCTACAACACCCGTCTCCCCGCGCCGTGGTGTGATCAGCTCAACGACCTGCAGAAGATGATCATCTACCGCTGCCTCAGGCCGGATAAGATCACGCCAGCCATCGCTAATTACGTGACCAACAAACTGGGGAAGAAATTTGTGGAGCCGCCGCCCTTTGACCTGAGTAAGAGTTACTTGAACTCCAACTGCACCATCCCTCTGGTATTTGTGCTGTCGCCGGGAGCCGACCCCATGGCTAGTAAGTGTTATAGAACCAGTCTATTTCATACTGTGCTGCTGTTATAAAGTCATACTGCGTAACGTTTTCAACTAAACAAAAGTTATTTTTAAACAATAACCATTCCACATAAATGTGTTTTTTGACAACTTCTGCAAATACTATTAAACTATATTTGTATTTGTCTGCGTCTGCCCTGACAATCGCACCAAGAGGATAACTGTTCCGGAATAAATACACTTTCTGACAACTTGACAACACAAGGGACATCATTAGACATGTCTGTCTCCTTCTCCAGGCTTACTGAAATTTGCCAATGTCAAGAGGATGGGCAGTTCCAAGTTCCAGTCCATCTCCCTGGGGCAGGACCAGGGTCCCATCGCTGCCAAGATGATACAGACGGCTATGAAGGAGGGAACCTGGGTGTGTTTGCAGAACTGTCACCTGGCCGTGTCCTGGATGCCCACCCTGGAGAAGATCTGCGAGGGCTTGAGTCCGGACAACTGCCACCCAGACTTCCGCCTTTGGCTCACCAGCTACCCATCACCCAAGGCAAGACACAGAGCGACCGCACAATTGCATGCAGTCATAAGGAGCGGTGCACACAGGCCTCATTCAGCGTGTTGTTTGTGAAAATAATAAAAGTCAGGGTCTAATAATGGCTTGGCTTCCATGTGGATCATGTTTATGACGTGATAATGACACTCTGATGTGACATAGCTGCGACATCATAATTGCTTGCAAAAGTTTGGATGCCGTCCAAAAACAGAGACCAATTGTGCAGTAGAATATTGTACTGGCTGTTAATAATATATTTACATTACAGTGATTTGTTTAATCTTTAAATTGTGCCTGCTCAAATGAATCCATATGTGTTCACAAGGACAACTACAGGTCTGTGCACTGGCCTCACTAACAACCTCCATCTTTCCCTGAATTAGTTTCCAGTGGCCATCCTGCAAAATGGTGTCAAGATGACAAATGAGCCTCCTACAGGCCTCAGACTCAACCTGCTACAGTCTTACCAGACAGACCCTGTTTCTGATTCACATTTCTTCAATAACTGCCCCAACAAGGAGCCTGTGAGTAGGAGGTGGCTTACAGCTACAGTATAAGTGGTTAGGCTACGTTCACTTATTGACTTATTGATCAGGTACAGAATATTTCAGTCATGCTATTTTTGTCTCTTTGGTTGCTTTTCTAGATTTGGGAGAAGCTTTTATATGGAGTCTGCTTCTTTCATGCTCTTGTTCAAGAAAGGAAGAAGTATGGTCCCCTGGGCTGGAATATTCCCTATGGCTTCAATGAGTCTGACCTTCGTATCAGCATCAGACAACTCCAGGTATTCACCCACAAATTAAAAAATGCACTTCCTTCTGCCACTTAAGAGAAATGATATACATTTACATGACTTGAATAATAAGCACGAGTATATGGTACATGTTTTCATCTCACACCAGTACACTCAATCTCTTCTGCTCTCCTCTCCCGTCGATCCAGCTTTTTGTGAATGACTATGACAAGGTGCCATTCGAGGCCATAACATACCTGACAGGAGAGTGTAACTACGGTGGTCGTGTGACAGATGACTGGGATAGACGGCTGCTGATGACCACCCTGGCTGACTTTTACAACAACGACATCATTGATAAACCCTACAACTTCTCCCCCAGTGGCAAATACTATGCCCCACCCAAATCCACCTATGAGGACTACATCGAGTTTATCAAGGTAACAGCAATGATTGAACACACCAGATATTCTATTTGAAAAAAAAAGAAGACAGGACATTTGCACTATGTCGTGCAACAAATATATAATGAATAATATAATATGATATAATATAATAATATAAATAAAATTAATTACTTTACATTTTTTATCTTGACAAACAAATTTGCTCAAAATAGGGACGACAGAGTTAACCACTTGAATCCCTGCATCCCTTTTCTGGGGGGAACATTCGCCAAAAATAGCAGATGTACAAGCTCAGAGTCACAGCGCGCTGTGACGCGTTGTGAGCTTGTAGATAGAGATTTCTACAAGCAAGTAGATCGAAAAATAAGTACAGTGGAATTCAGGTCAATTTTTTACTAAGTATAGAGGGTCTCTAAGTGGTTAATGTGGTACATTAACCATACATTTGAGCCCTGCTCAGGAGGTGGTACTAAGCTTCCCAGAACTCAGAATTTATACTTTCAAAATCTTTCTAAAATAAAGTTTAGTTTTTATGCCGTACCTCCCCCTTCATGGGTGGATCTGGTTGTAATGGAAAAGTAAACAAAAAAAAACATCACAGAACTTCACAGGTTCTGGAAAGTTTCAGGTTATGGAAGGTTCTGGGTTACCCTTCGTAGTCAAAAAGAGCCATATGTGTCTGCACAATGTGTTCCAGAACCTTCCGTTGGGCCAGCACCCAGAGGTGTTTGGGATGCATGAAAACGTGGACATATCTAAAGATCTGCAGCAGACCAAGCTGCTGTTTGATTCGCTGCTGCTCACCCAAGGAGGAGGGGCCAAGGCTGGCGGCAGCTCAGGAGGAGACAACACCCTGTATGCCATAGCTAATGACATTCTTACAAAGGTATAAGATCTGACCACATTATTTTCTCTTTTGCTTGGATAAAATGGAACCCCAACATGAGGTCCACATTCTACAAATGTGCTTCTGTAATGAGTGACTGAGTTTACTGACAAGGTTGCATTTGTTTATTTTATGGAAATGCACCCACACACTGCCACGCCATTATGTGGTTGGAATTTTATTTTAGAAGAAAAAACTCCTGCACATCTTCAAATGCAAAAGAAATCAAGGTTTGTTTATTGTGAAACACAATAAACACAGTGGAAACACAAGGTTTCAGTCCTGAGAGCTTCATTATGCAGGTTATCTTCTCAGGACTGAAACCTTGTAGTTCCTAATAAACAAACCTTGATTTATTTGCTTTTTTTTCTGTAGGAATACTGTCAAAAAATGTGTTTTTTTATAAATAAAATCGAGTAATTTAGCCCTAGCTTGGTCCTCTTTGTTTGTAGTTTTGCAAAAGTCTTGCTTTTCTTTGGAATGTTTATTTGAAATTTGCTTATGTCCTTTAGCTTCCGGACAATTTTGACACTGAGGCTGCGCTGTTAAAGTTCCCATTTGTCTACGAGGAGAGTATGAACACTGTGCTGGTCCAAGAGTTGGAGCGCTACAATACGTATGTGGAATCCAAACACACACAGTCACAGTCACAGTCACATGCACACTAACAATGAAATGTTTTAATGCTATTATGGTCTCTTAGACCAGTGGTTTTCAATGTGGGGGCCATAGCCCCCAGCGGGCGCTATTATGATCTTGTGTAGGCATGCAAGAGGTAGACCCATAAGGATGACAGATCTTTACCTAATTTACAGTATAATGTATAATATGATTTTACTACTTGTTCTGCTTTTTCCCTTAGACTATGTGTTACAATCCGTGAGAGTCTACAGAATCTGTTAAAGGCGATTAAGGGTCTAGTGGTGATGGATGCCGACCTGGAGGCCATCGCAGGCAGTCTTATGTTGGGTAAAGTCCCTGAGAAATGGGCCAAGCGCTCTTATCCCAGCCTCAAGCCTCTGGGAAGCTACATCACTGACTTGCTCTCCAGACTGACATTCTTGAAGGTTGGTCTTATCTGGGTTTCCAAACCACTTTTATGGGTCGCGAATAAATATCCCAGTTTTTATTTTGTTATTATTATTATTATCATTGTCTCCGCCAGGCCGTTGGCTTGATCGCAGCGAAACTGTGCACACACACTCCCTGGATGCCAGAGCAGAACCTCTGCCCCAAATTGTTCACATGGGCCTGTTATAGCGCCACCAGGAGGCCGATTTTTGCTAGACTCATTTCCTGACAGTACTCCTACAGATTTTGTCCAAACATCACACAAATCAGTACACAGTATCTCTATAGTCATTAAATGAAATTGGTCTTTCAGATTTTTCATATTCCATCTTGATTGGCTAAGATTGGCTTCCAAAGTTTGCAGGAGTGCTCCGTTTTAAACAAAATGCCTCAAATCATGAACACAGCGTGCAATTTCAGTGAAATTTTGCACGCACATTCCCACTAGGCCAAGGAATGAATGCCACCCTACATTTTTTAAATGAGCCTTATGGTGGCGTTATAACAGGCCAATTCAATTTTTTACCTATAAGTCTCTACAGGCCAAGAAAAACCTCTGCCTGCACTTTTCACATCTACCTTTTATAGTGCCACCATGAGGCCGATTCTGTAGGATCACTCCTACAGATTTTGTCCAAACATCACACAAATCGGTACGCATGATCTCTATAGTCATGTAATCAAGATGGATCGGTCCGATTTTTCATATTCCATCCTAATTGGCTAAGACTGACTTCTACTACCTGGCCTGGCAGAGACCTGTGCTCCGAGGACCACATTTTTCTAGTTATTATTATTATAACTTTCCTACAAAACTTTCAATGAAAATAAATATATTTTCCCCCAATTATTTTTGCACGGCAAGTTGTACGGGCTTCTCAGTTCTAGTTGTCACTAGAATTGTCAACCTACATGATTGATTCACTGAATGTCCTTTTATGTAGATGTTTACTCCTTTGTGTCCCCTTGGGGAATGTGACGAGGAAACAGAAACACCAACGGAACTCTTGTTAAACCAGTTCCATGGAACAACATCTTCCATGCCATTAGTCTGTGTAGTGTAATTTTGTCACTCCGCTCACTGTTCCTTTTGTGTTATGTCTCTACAGGATTGGTATAACACCACCAAACCCAATGTGTTCTGGCTGTCTGGCTTTTTCTTCACCCAGGCCTTCTTAACTGGAGCCATGCAGAACTACGCCAGGAAATATCACATCCCCATCGACCAGCTGGGCTTTGAGTTTGAGGTCAATAAGTCATACTCTATGAACTCTGTCCACTCAGACCTCATCTCAGAGTTATGTCATTGTGCACATTAAACTCCTAAGTGCTAATTTAACTCTGCTCAGGACTTTTTGCTGATCTGTGTTTGATTTGCATCATTGTCTGCCTACAGGTTCTTCCCATTAATGTTTCAGACACATTCCCTGAAGATGGTGTTTATATTAACGGGCTGTTTCTGGATGGAGCTCGCTGGGATAAAACAGGGTAGTTATTTATATAGGGTTATTTTTACTATTTCAATAGTTTTTAGTCTTCTAGTTCATTATTTATCTGTGTACTAGTAGACCTAGCGAGAGAGCTGGGAAACTTGACCACACCTAAAAAAAGATCCTTCTTTTTCAACAGGGGAGTACTGGCTGAACAGCACCCCAAAGTCCTATTTGACTCAATGCCCATTATTTGGATCAAACCCAGTAAGTACTGTAGTAATGATAGTTAGGGCTGGGCGCTGTGTGAAGCAGCTGCCTGTTCCACTTCTAGCAGCTCAGTGCATTATGCTGCTTTAACTCTAACCTGGCAGATTTGCATTTGTTCCCAAACTGGGGGTGGGACCCAAATTATTTTGGGGAGTGCCCAGATATTTGCTTAGTGTACAGCATTGTTTTCTCACTCAACAGTAAACAAACCAATATACCGTATACTGTAGGTGTATACAGGGTATCTGCACATTTGAGTGACAATTTAAGGACTTTAAAGACCTTTTTAATACCAAAGTGGCCAAATTGTCAAATATTATGCAAGAAAGAGGTAAACATTGTGAATATAGACGATCTACAAGCTCACAGCGAGGCGTTGTGAGCTTGTAGATCGGCTATTTTCACAATGTTTATCTGTGTAAACCAAGTCAAACTAAATGTAATGCCTACGATTCCAAGTGCTTGTCAGGGTGGGGGTCCCCAGATGTGTTTATTTTCGGGGGGTTGTGACCTGAAAAGTTTGGGAACCCTTGCCCTAGAGAGATTATTAACTTTTGAGTCGATTGATTGGTTCAAGGTCACAATCAAGGTCTAGAGATGTTGGTGTGGGTAGGGTTTGCAGCCCATGTGCATTAGTCAAATGTGCTGCTGTTGTTTTGTTTGACTCTGTGTTCTCACATCTGTTTGGTTCTTTCACTCTCCTATCAAGCTGAAAAGAAGAGCGCGGAGCAGCCTGAGACGCTCTACGTCTGCCCTATCTACAAAACCAGTGAGAGAAAGGGCACCCTCTCCACCACGGGACACTCTACCAACTTTGTCATTTCTATGACGTTGCCCACTGACAGGCGCCCACAACACTGGATCAAACGGGGCGTGGCTATGCTTTGTCAACTAGATGACTAGGACGAAAACCTCATCTCATTGCACTGTACACTTCAACACACCAGATGCTTTGGTTCCATTTCTATCATTATTTAGCACATTTCCAAGTAGCTTTCAGTTGAGTTTTCCATTTACCTTGAACTTGAATTATGTATGTTATGCAATGGAAGGACTGAAGTACATTGTTTAACTAATGCAAATTTTGAAGTGAGATCATCAGGACTCAGGAATACATGGTCTAATAATAAATAAATACAAATTATTCTATACTGTATAATGTTTGTATTTTCATGTCTGTCTGACTGTCTGACTTAATACCACTGTTTTAGAGTAAATGATGGCAATGTGGGGGTGTTTTCAGTGGGTCAAGGTGTTAGGTCAAGTAGCTCTGGTCCAGTCCAGAGCGTAGGTTAGTGAGTTCTCGCTCTGAACCAGAGGGTCAGGTGCTGGCTATTTCCTCTGTGGTGGAAAGGCTGGTGACTGCCTAGCCATGGTTCACATGATGCTTCATGGTAACCGTATGACAGTCATGTTTCAGGGCTAGTGACTGCCATGACCCCTAGCCCTGAAACATGACTGTCATACCATGGCATGTGAACCATGGCTACCATGACCCCGTGCTCAGATATTTATAGCAGGGTAGATATAAATATATTAAAGCCACCAATGCGATTGCGCTTAAAAAGGTTGCATTTTAGAGTAGCTATTTACAGTTTATGATGACAGTTTAGGTTGGTTGCCTGACACAATTTAGGCCTATAGTGGCATTCTGTGGTGCCACAAATCGAAAGGCCAGAAATTTCCGAAACTATTTATATTAATTGTTTTAAGCCTGGAACCGAGCCACCCAGGCTCCTGGTGGATCATGACCATAAAACATTTGATTCTGTGAAAATAAATATTTGAAAACCGCAAAACTAATTATTTATTAAATATAGTCATATCATATAATTAAATATTCAAATATTTTTGAGACAGAATCAACTATTTTATGGTCATGGTCAAAATCTCTACGGGGAAAATGAATGGGCTTTCGATGTACAGCGGAACAAATCTTCGCCTTAAATGTTCACTACGGATCTATTTACAAGTCGTACCATACTCCAGGCATGGCGTCGGGTCATTTCTGCAGGAGGTTAAATCTGTTATGTTATAATATCACACAACAACAACTACGGAGGCCTGGGCCAAGTAAGTTCTGTCTAAAGATGTTCATATTTATTACATGAATAATCTAATGTATTCATGCAAGTTAGCTCTGTGGTGGAAAAGTAAGCTAACGTTAGCCAAGGAGTGGATACCTTGAAATTGGACGACCATGGACGGTTATATCAGCAGTAGTGGTAAAAGTACGCACATTTCTCAGTATCAATACTGCAATATAGAAATACTGGACTTTTACTTACAGAGTACTGTTACACGTAAAAGTCCAGGATTCAAAATGTACTTTTAGTAAAAGTACAAAAGTATTGGCATCAAATGTACTTAAAGTATCAAAAGTAAAAGTACTCATTATGCAGAATGTCCCATTTCACAAGTGTTCAAAATGTATACAGATCTTCTGAAAATAGCAGATCTACAAGCTCACAACGCGTCGAGCGTTATGAGCTTGTAGATCTGCTATTTTAAAATAACCAAAGTTTATATAGAGCCGAAGTGGTTAATGTATGTTTTGTAATAATAATCTAAATTATTATGTTATGTCTTCTAAGCTTGACACCAGAAATCCCCCCCCTATGTTTTCTGTACAGACTGTATACTTTTATTGCTCCCAGTGTTGATGATTTCTTGTATGTTATTGTATGTCTTTAAATGCATTGATGAATTGAATACATACACAATGGAAACAAGCCCGCTGGCTTTTTGTGTTATCCTTTTAGCATCATTGTATAATCGTACCTCTGTACTTTTTGCAGACTCTTAAAGTACAATCAATCAGTTTTAGTGTGTGAAATTAGCTATCCCTGCATTTTTGATGTCCTTGTTAAATTAGTTTAACTGACAGAATGTCTCATTTCTTTGCAGCATGTTTCGTGCCAACTATTCAGAAGTCAACCCTCAGTGGTCCTTCGTTGGAAGATGTGAACTGGTATGTCCATTAGTTAGCCTTTCAGAATGTCCTTTTAGTTTATTTATCCATGTTACATATAAAACTAATGGCCAAACCAATGTTAAACACAGGTGTATAGATTACTAATCTTGTCTACCACCATAATGTGTAAAAATGCAATTATGAAAGTTGTTTGTTAATAAATATGAAATGCATTCCCCTCTTTAACCAAAATAATTAACAGTAACACTACACTTAATGTTTTATTGTAATCATGTAAACTTTAAGAGTTTAATACCGTACTTTTATCATTTGCTTGATCTCATGATAGATAACAAAGTAACTCAACTGTATCTAGATTTTTCAAGTTTTTTCAAAGCATGTTAACCATGTCTTGATTACTTTTAACATGATTTTTATTCCATCCCCCCTTTTATTTTCTCATGGATTGATTTGTTTGTTAATGTGGGTTATTCTATGTTTACATTGAATGTTTACCTTTAAATCAGGGGTCTTCAACAGGGGGTCCGGGACCCCCAGGGGGTCCTCAGAGTTACTACAGGGGGTCCGCCAAATCTTTGTGTGATTTTATTTTATTTTTACATTAACCACTTGAACCCTAGCATCCCTTTTCTGAAGAGAACTTTAGCCAAAAATAGCAGATCTACAAGCTTACGGCTATTTTTGGCAAAGAGTTATAGGTTTAGAGGGAAAAAAGAGCAGCAAATGTTTATTTGAAACACAATTTTATACAATATAGAGGGGGTCCCTGCTTCATCTCTCTCTCAGCTAGGGGTCCTTGGCCTGAAAACGTTGAAGACCCCTGCTTTAAATGGTAAAAAAAAAAAGCAAAAACAAAAACGTATTTTTCTCTGACTTCAGCAAGGTGGAACTAGGTGTGACATCTGATGGGAAAACCATAGTCTGTTATCATCCCTCTGTTGATGTCCCTTACGAGCTTACACTGGTAAGACATTATCATGTTTAAATGATAGACTTCTCCACACTACATGTTGGAGAAGACCATCTCAGAAATGTTTTCATAGATAATCGTTCAAATCGTTTAACTTAGGCTAGATCGTATAGTTGGCAAATGTTTTCCATTGAAGTAACATTATCCTGTAACCAGAAGTATAAACAACTGATATTTGAGACTGATGAGATTAAAATAAGGAATTATTTGAACATGATAAAGGTCTATAAACAAACTAATAATCACAATAAAACCCATACAGCCCATTGAGCGACCAGATCCGGTGACTAACACGGTGGAGACTCACGACCAGGTGTTGAAGGCTCATCTCAGTAAGGAGGTTCTGAAGAAGAAACCTGGACCCACCATAGAGGAGCTCAGCAAAATGTTCTTCACCACAAAGCACCGGTGGTTCCCCAGAGGACAGTACGTACATTGTTGGGGCCATTGCACATTGCTCAACAATAATAATAATGCTTAACGTCCAAGGACAGAGAGAGAGAGAGAGGGAGAAATAAATGAAAGACAGAAAGAGATCACCCTTGAGCAAGACTGTGGTTGTGCTACACTATGACAGTGAAGGAATGGACATTAAAGGTTCTATGACATTCATTTTCACTTTTTTTAAAATCCTAAACTGAGGGAACATAGGCATGACCCCTGTGTTAGGTGCTTGTTGCATGATCTTCACCTTACACTTTGAACCCCGCATTTAGAGCAGACTAGTTGTAACGAGGTGTAAATGGCAAATGTTGCAAAATAAAAAGTACATTACCGGCTCAAAAATATGTACAGTTTAAAAAAAGGTACTTGTTCCTTAAAACAAAACGTAACGTGTTACTACCCACCACTGGTGCCAGGGTATCTTGACACGTTTTAGTATAGTCACACACACACACACACACACACACTCGGACCGTTTTATCTCTGACCTCGGCCTGTGGAGATAAAACATAAGTTGTCTTTTGTTTTCTATTCACAGGTACCACATGAGACGGTTGAAGAAGGATCCACCGAAGGACAGATAAATGGTTAATGTTGTTTGTGTAATTTGCTGTGTAATTTGCTGTGTAATTTGCCGTTTAATAAAAGTATAAATATTTGAAGTTGGTGGTTATGAATTTCTTAATACTTTTGTCATAATTATGTGTAGTTGATGCTGGTTGTAATTATTTATGTATGTACAGTATTTAGTTAAAAGCCAGTAGGATACAGTTTATGTGATCAAGTTTTTATATTATATACATGTTTTGTTTGGACGGGACAGCGCATATTAATGAACACCACACATAACACACAGCTGTGTAAATACACCGGATTTAGCAAGAATGCTCATTTCCATTGGTAGTTTCCCTACAGAAAACAAGCAACATTACTAAAAGGGTACAAATAGAAGAAAAAAAATAAACAACACACAAGAAAAACCTACATTTTAGCCTCATTTATTTACCCATGACCCATAAAAAACTTGTCCGCGACCGACAAATGGGTCCCGACCCACTGTTTGGGAAACTGCACTACACTTCCCAACATTTTGTTGACGTCATCTGAACCCACCGGAAGTGCTAGATGGTCTGGCCACGCCCCGTCTACTCAGTTCAGTCAATCCAACCTGAAGAAGAAGAAGATTCTCTCCAAGCCAAAGGATAGAAAACATAAAGCTGATATCAAGATGGCTGGCTTGCCCCGAAGGATTATAAAGGTAAACCTTGTGCCTCATCATGGTGTGTTATCTGACGACATTACGCCCCGTGGCGACTGTTTGTGTTGTGTTTCACACAGTGTAGCGTTGGTTGTTGCCAGCTAGCGTGATGCTTGTTATCAGGCTAGCTGTTAGCCACTCACCACCACCTACTGGGACTCCCTCTTTCTTTGGTGTTTCGCCCAGGTGGGCGTGGTAATATGCCTAAACCTAAACCTCAAAACCACGCCCACCTGGGTGAAACACCGCTAAAAGAGCGAGTCCGACCACCAACTATATCCTGCTGCTGGTTACCAGTGTTGCCATGTTCGCTTATTATAAGCGACTTAGGGCTTGTTTTTCTGTCAAGTTGCTTGTAAATATCGGTGGGTTAGTTGCAGGTTGCGGTTTTTTGGGCTTGTTTCTAAAACAGGGGTTTTCAACGTTTTCTAGGCTAAGGACCCCTTAGCTGAGAGTGATGAAGCAGGGACCCCCACTATATATTGTATAACATTATTTAGGAGATTACATATTTTTCATAGATTGCATAGACATATATCTTCATAGACTTGTTTGACAGCACTGTCATCAGTGTTGGATTCATGTCTCGTGGGATTGTCAGGGTGGGATTGTCGGGTCTCTTCTCTACATGTAAAGTGTCTTGAGACAACTTGTTGTGATTTGACACTATAATAAAATTGAATTGAAATTGAATTGAATTGAATGTCAATGTGTATTTTCAGACAACACAAATCATATACCAGATTTGTGTTGTTGAAATGTAAAAAAAACTAATATTCAAATTGAAAATGGCAGATCTACAAGCTCTTCAAGCTTGTAGATCTGTTTTCAAATATCTGACGCATATATGCGTCGGATGCGTACGAAAATAGGTTTAAAGTACTCATGTGGCCTAATATACTTGCTTCTTTTGGGCTTGTTTTTATAGACCTGGTTGCTTGTTTCTCTCTCATAATCTGGCAACACTACTGGTTACTTCCGCTCACTCCCTTCATTATGTGCACAACTCTATTTTACATAGAAATACATGCATGTTGTTGTATGTTAGCTTATGTGTTTGTCTGTGAAATAAGCATAGACTGGTTTGGAGATGTGTATTATTGGCTTGCAAACTCACATAGCAATTGTTGCTAGCTGTATTTTGCACACACACACTAGCCAACCATAAGTGAAATAATAACCAATATCAGCAGTGGTGTAAAAGTAACTAAGTATATTTACTCAAATACTGTACATAAATTACAATTTTCAGTACTTTTACTTCTACTCCACTTCACTTCATCTCAGAGGCAAATATTATACTTTTACGCCGCTACAATTATTTGAAAACTTTAGTTACTTGTAACTAAAGTTTTCAAATAATTGCAGTGGAGCAAAAGTATAACATTTGCCTCTGAGATGTAGTGGAGTAGAAGTAAAAGTACAGAAAATTGGTAAGTACTCCAGTAAAGTAAAAAGAATACCTCCAAATTACTTTACAGTACTTGAGTAAATGTACTTAGTTACTTTACACCACTGCAGGCCCCAAAAGGAGTGCACCCTTATCAGTTCCTTTACCCCCAGGCCAAGATGTCTTTAGTTTTACAAGCAACTTGGTCATTGGATCAGCAGGTTTAAACAAGAATGTGTTTTCCTTGTAGGAGGCTAATCGTATAGGTATGATATCTATTAAATCTATTTCTGTAGTGTACAACTGAGTGCACCTGCTAAAAACATGTGTCATCCTTCAGATTCCTCTGTCTGCTGTTTTCTTTAGACTGTTTTTTTTAAATTGTTTGCTAATTGACCCCCCCCCCCTAAAGTTTAGTTTGCCACCCTTTAATTAGTGTAAGGGGAATTTATTACTTTTTATTATGTTAATATTCACTATATGACGTCACAGAGGTACGTTTGATTCAATGCAACATTGTTTCTGTAATGGCAAGCTCCTCTTTATACAATGAGCTGACATTAAACATCCTTGCATGTTGATGAATGAATACTATTATCAACTGAAACCTAACAATGACCACAACTTCATTGTTTCGTCCCTATTTAACCCCCTTAGTCATTATGCCAATTCCCGAACTCCCCACAACAACTTAAGTTTAGAATGTTACGTCGTATTGTCAACACAAGAGAGAGATTGACATCAAGTAGGTGATTGTGTGTGAATCTGAGCCACTCTTGTGTTTTATTTAAAGGCCAGAGACTCCTGAAAATGTACCTTACCTCTCTGCATTACCCTCTCTCTCTCTCTTCTTCTGTCCAAGTACATGATCTCACACACACAACCACAAGGCAGCCGTAGCCTAGTGCGGGGGTCTTCAACGCTTCCTTTCAGGCCAAGGACCCCTTAGCTGAGAAAGAGAGATGAAGCAGGGACCCCTCCCCACTACATGTTGTATAAAACTGTGTTGCAGATTAAACCTTTTCAAAGATTTCATAGATGGTCTCATAGACTTGTTTGACAGCACTGTCATCAGTGTATGTTGGACTCACGTTCATGTGGATTTTCAGACATTTAACCACCGTAAATACTTAGTAAACTTGACCTTTCACTCTGTACTTGGTCTGCTCTTTTCCCCCCTCTACACCAAACCTCTTTGCCAAAAATAGGCTGCGAGGCGTTGTGAGCTTGTAGGTCTTCTATTTTTGGCTAAAGTTCTCCTCAGAATAGGGATTCTAGGATTCAAGTGGTTACTGGGGGGGAAAAAAAGTATCCTGTCACATAAAGATTTGTTGGGCCCCCCTGTAGTAACTGTGAGGACCCCCTGTTGAAGACCCCTGGCTTAGTGGGTAGAGTTGCCGTGTGGTTCACCTCCTGGCCCCGGACTATGTGTCGAAGTGTTCAGGGACGTGCACAGATAGACTCTAGGTGGTGCTAGAGCACCTGCCCTTTGCCCTCTTGACCAGAAGTGCCCTTTTGAAAAAAAGAAAGAAAAACTTTTTTGTTGTTGTTGTTTTTTTCAGTTTACAGCAGGGGTCTTCAACAGGGGGTCCGGGACCCCTAGGGGGTCCTCAGAGTTACTACAGGGGGTCCGCCAAATCTTTATGTGATATGATTTTTTCTTTTTACCATAACCACTCGAAACCTAGCATCCCTTTTCTGAGGAGAACTTTAGCCAAAAATAGCAGATCTACAAGCCCGTTGTGGGCTTGTAGATCGGCTATTTTTGGCAAAGAGGTATAGGTGTAGAGGGAAAAAAGAGCAGACCAAGTAAACAAAAAAAAGTATAATTTACTTGAGCACCTGCCCCTCAAAATGTCTGTGCACGCCACTGGAAGTGTTCCTGAGCAAGATGCATAAGTCTAACCCCTAACTATATCAATAAATGCATTTGTTGAAAAAATGCGGAAATAGACTACAAACCAATGATGATTTTGAGGACAAAATTTGATTTAGTTTTAGTCATAGTCTTTCAAAAAAAAAGATGTTAAGATGTATTTTTTTTGGGTACAGTAGGCTGACAGGAAATGGGGAGAGAGATGGGGGGGGGGGGGTGTGACACGCAGCAAAGGTCGTCGATTGGGAGTCGAACCCGCGACATGCTGTCAGGCTGGATTACCAGCCTAGGTGCCCAGACGGTTACGCCAACCGTCCGGGTCTAGTCATAGTCTTTTGAATAAAGTTCCATTTAGTTTTAGTCATATAAGAGTATAGTCGACTACATCTACAGTTGATTTAGTTGGGTGGGCCTTGATGGCGTCGTAATGGCTGATTTCTTTACACTTGGTTGCATGCTGAAAATAGCCCATCTACAAGCTCCCAATTGGGAGCTTGTAGATCTGCTTTTTTCAAAGCGCAACACCCGAGCGCAACCAAACATGAAATTACTTGTCTTTTAGTTCTACTAGATCTCTTCCCCACTCGTCCCTCACTAACATTTTAGTGTAGTTTTTATTTGTTGACGAAATTGTCAGTATATTTAGTCTTAGTTTTAGTCATCGTAGCTTGTTTTTTTTTAGGCAACAAAATCAACACTGCTACAAATGTACCCCTCAGAACTAATAAGGTATTAAAAACAACAGAAAAAAGCCTCACATTGATTCTCTCCTTTTCCCCACACACACTGGTCAGGAGACACAGCGGTTGATGGCAGAGCCTGTGCCCGGAATCAAAGCAGAGCCGGACGAGGGGAACGCACGGTACTTCCATGTGGTCATCGCCGGGCCCCAGGACTCCCCCTTTGAAGGAGGGACCTTCAAACTGGAACTGTTCCTACCAGAAGAGTACCCCATGGCGGCTCCCAAAGTGCGATTCATGACCAAAATCTACCACCCCAACGTCGACAAGCTGGGGAGAATATGCTTAGACATTTTGAAAGGTAGGAATATGTTATTTATGCGTGGGAAGCGCTAGTCAACATTTAACAGCAAAAACATTTGTAACATCGTAAAAACATTAACCCATTAAGACCTGAAGCCGATTCTACATACATCGTCTCCTAAATCCCAACAGTATTCTGAAAAACGTATGTTTCTATATCAGTGGTGTTCAATCTTTTTCGTTTCAAGGACCCCCACAATGTATTTGGTCGCGGACCCCCATCAACATATTTTGTTCCAGGGACCCCCAGAAGCAACGATTTGAGTTAAAAATGTTCGCTTTAAAAATATATATATTCAAAGATTTGCACACATTTTCACGATTTTTTAGAAATAGCCCAAAGTGTAAAATAATGCTTTTTAGCTCAAATCTAAAAATGACACAGTTCCAGGTCTTAATGGGTTAACATTTACGTGTATTACTTATGTACTTATATTGAATCACAGTAATTCAATAATCACATTATCACAATATACTGTATATTGATGACACCCTATAGATCAATATGATATCGTATCAGGAGGTTTCTGTCAATTTCCCGTCACTACGATTCTCTTTAGCACCCATGTACCGGTGCTGCTACTTCCAGCTCCTATTGGAGAACATCAGTTGAAATGGGACAGAATACAGTGTTAACAGGCATACTGTACCATTATACTGTGACAGTGAATCTTGTTTCATATCTTGAAGATAACATCCTTTTCCCATTTTCCAGATAAGTGGTCTCCAGCCCTGCAGATCCGTACAGTGTTGCTATCCATACAGGCGTTATTAAGTGCTCCAAACCCAGACGACCCACTGGCCAATGACGTGGCAGAGCAGTGGAAGTCAAACGAAGCCCAAGCCATCGAGACAGGTGAGCATGGGTTCAGTATTGTCTCTTTGGGATTCTTTTGTTCGTGGCTACTCATGCGACGAGTTTGTCACTGAATCTCTATTTTCATTCAGGGCGTTCGGTAACACCTTTTTCTTTCTACAGATTTGAGTTTACTGGAACCGGTCAATAATATAATCAAATTGATCTGAACTCCAGCAGTACAAAAGTAGCATTGACGTTTTGAGTCGAGCAGTGAAAGACAAGTGAATGCCTGCCATGGCTGACAGGTGGCTTTGTTGGTATCCCATGTGGGGACACAGTTCAACTCTTTGCTGTCCTTTTATTCAGTCACAATGGCTGGGCTTGTCCCCCAAACCAAATTTGGAAATGCCACGAGATATTTAATCTGAGGTCGTTCAGTTCAAAATCAAGGGAAATGTTTATGAATGGTATTTCTGTACGCTCTGTGAGGTTGTCAAAACGCTGGGGCCTGCTTGTTTTTGTTATGCAACATTTAAATGATTTATAATGCGGATAAACATGTTTGCTTCGACGTCCTTAATTGGTTTCAGAAAATTCTGTAATGTTTGGTTAGGAGTTGGTTTACGAGTTATTAAGTGTGTTGACAATCTACAGACACTGCCGCAGAACGAGCTTGTTCCCACATCAAGTTCTAATGTTGACTAAATATTCCACTGGGATCCTGGGGGCTATGTTGGTTAGTTAGAGTGCCGATCCCCGAATCATTCTGTTCTGTAGTTACTGTAGTTCTGAGCTACTGTCTTTAAGCTATGGTCTAGGAGTAGTGTCCCTCTAAGCTGCACAAATGTGTAACCTCATTCAGCTCTTCAGTGTGGTTTGCATGACAAAGATGGCCACAGATAAAATAAAAACAGACCTCTTTAAACCCCAAAAGGACTACAATTCAAAATTTAATTTAGGTAAAAAAGATCTGATTTCCTTTTTACAGGAAAAAGTTAGTAATCCATGGGGGGGGGGGGGGGGGGGGGGTCTTGGTGGCACACCTGCAGAGCCCAGAGGGAGCACTGATAAGAGTTTGGCATTGTTGTGGAATAGAGCAAATTTGCAAAAAAATCTCTGCCCATGTTATCATTCAGAGAAAAGCACCTGCAGGAATCTGATTATGCAACTGAGGATCTGTGGGCATTTTACGGGAATATATATCTCAAACTAGAATCCCCACGTTATGGACGTTTCTCTTCCTTAATGTCTACAGTGACTCGACAAATTGCTCTGATTTGAACTTTAAAGCAATATTGTTGCTCTGGGTATTGATGAGTCCATATCAAAGTTATCCACCTCCTCTTTCACAACCAATACCCCCTCCACCAAACCCATCGACACCTTCACCACAACCTCTGTCTTTCTTCCTCTCTTCTCCCGCCAGCCCGGAAATGGACCAGGCTCTATGCAGAGAACAACATGGAGGTATAGAGGATGAGAAGGCGAGGCGTCTGAATGTTGCTCCGTAACAATGTATTCCTCCTACTCTGTCAAGATGGCCTCTTCCCTTCACTCGCTTTTAATGAACTCAACAACTACAACAACGACCGCAGCTGCAGCATAAAGAAATGAAATGACGCAAGTCCAAATCTAGTCAGTAAGAAAAGATGACAATATTTACTGCTACAAGCCTCTTGTTGACTTATGTTCCTTACCCCCCCCCCCCTCCCCCAAAGACATGTTAGCTCTTTGTTAGTCTTTGTCCCGTCTCACTGTATGGAAAAGGAAATATGGGACAGAGGCTGATGACCTCCCCGCTAGACTTTTTATGAACGGATCTGTTGAAACAACACAAGATGTGCTGTTGCTAGCTTAGCACATACTGTGTGTTCAGAAATGTACATGGCGTTAGTGCTGCTTTAATGCAGCATATTGTGTCATTTTCCAATACATCAGTATGTGTTTTATTATGCCGTCATCTCATTTTTAAGAACGTATGGATGTCTTTTCCCCACTAGAGGAAGCTGGTGGCTTGAGAAGTCGAAATAGTGAACATCCCACTTTGGAGCAAATTAGCTGTGAGGTCTACTTACTGCTGTGATGAGATTAGTAACAGTTTCACGTGTGTGTTTCTGATATTTATGGCGTTTGCTGCAGTGCATGCCAACGCTTTAGCTGACTGTAATGGGACAGGTTAGCGTTCATACAGTATGAGCTTACTTTGCATTGTTCTGAAAGCTCTGTAGCATGCTTAGCATTGAACACACATGCAAGAAGTGAAGTTGCTTCCAGTCACACCATTGTACTGTGGTACCTTGGATACAAAAGCTCTTATTGCCAAAATGTTGGCCTGTTCTTTTAACGGGGTGCCATATACAATATTAATACCGTAACCCAGAATCAGCCCTTTGTTTCAGACCCATTTCATTGTTTAACCAGTGGCTCAATTCAGGCTCAAACAATGTTGTAGAACTGAGGGGATTGACCATATTCACACGGCTGTGATTTTGCACGGCTGCGTCACACTCGGGTGGGGTTATGGTCAATCGAGTGCCTCTCCCCATAGTAATATATCTTTTGTTATTCTGAGGCAGATTAACATTCTATTATTTTGCGGTCCTGTGCATCAAACCTGAGGAAAGAAGTCTAGATATACAAAGCTTGATTTATGTTTAAACATCAAAGCCTTAAATCCATGAATGGGCTATGAACTAGAAAATCCAACAGAATACAAACAAGGGAAAGAGAAATATTTCAAACCCGTAAATGTCAAGTATGCCAATGAAGCAGTGCTGCTTGGCCACAGAGGTCAAAGTTGATACGATCCACAATCCAGCTGAAGTGTTTGGCGTAGATGTAGCATCTACATGGCACTTAAGTACAGTGTCAGCTGGCATATTAATGGCGCTATAATTGTACAACTCTCCTAGCTATTTGCAATTAAGTGAATCTTTGGAATGAATGTACTGATCTTAACGAGCTGTTCTGTTATTCCTGTACAGCAGTGTTGAGGCAATTTCTAGAGCAGTGGTTCCAAAGGCCTTTTCAGTTTGAGTAACAAAAGACAAATTTGGTGTCACCCTGGGACCCAAACTTACAAAAATACATTATGAATTAATCACTGAAGCGCTATTTAAAAATAGTTACAATATACAAACTCAAAGTGTGACACCTTTATTTGTACTTGTCTGTTACTTTGTCCCTGCTGTCGTACATTAGGTGACACATTTGTTTAGGTCCCTTGCATTCATTCTTCTCAGTTCTACACAAGTGCAAGTGGAGTTTTGTTTGAGTCCATATGGATTATTGCGCCACTGGGGGTCTCTTTCTACAAGCCCTGATGGAGTACTGAAGTCCTGACATCAAAACTATGCCCCCTGAATCACACAAGTGTTTCCCCATTAAAAAATCCCATTGATGCTTTTTTTAAATTAGTATTACATAATATAAGAACTGTGTTCCAAAAATAAAGAAATTCGTTTTGGCATTTTACTCATAATGGCAAAGCATCAACTGACGCCGTAAAAGTACACATTTATCCAAAGAGTAGAAAATGAAAGGCCGCCAAAAAAATCTACTACAATGTTAAGGCTTAGAAATGACCTAAGGACTACATTACCCATTACACGTGCGGCCACCACCTGGAACCACCGGTGCACATCATTAGTGTCACGTGTTGTATTGGTTAGTAGTGTTGTCAGTTCAAACTAACTAAATAACACACACTGATAACAAATGTCACCAATTTTAGAATGTTTTGGCGGAGTGTGACGTGCTTCAGTGGGGAGAGTCAATCACTTGATCACCTAATGTAGTTTTCCAGTGCTACCACTGGGTTTGCCTCCGAATCAATTCAATTTTCTCCAAACACAGGACATCAAATATAAATAAATATCAAAAGATACAGAGCCACCTCCCAGACGGAATGGCAACACTTTTGTTTTTATTATTGTTTTTGGAACAGAGTTCTTATGTAATGTGATTTACAAAAACGTCTATGGGACTTTTGAATGGGAAGACACTTCTGTAATTGAGGGGGCGTGGTTTTGATGTCAGATCTTCTGCACTCTATTAGTCTAGGGAGGGTGGGGAGGTGTTTGTGAATTAGCTCAAACACTGTCTGTTGTCTGTTGTATTTTCAGTTTGACTTTATAAAAAAGAATAAACGTAAAAAAAATAAACCTGCATGTACCACAAGTAAACCAAGATCAAAGCAGTTAACACTAGTTGGCTGGGTTATAGTTGAAGGTGAGGTCTTAGGGTTTAAAGGGAAGGTTCCACATTTTTAGAAGCCAGACTGATAGTCTCTAATCAAGAGCAATATAAAATATAAGTATTCATGCTAAATATTTTCTTTATGGAAACACCCCCAAAAAAGAGACAACAATCACAAGATTGTGAGAGAGGCAATTTCAGACATCTACCCTTTGACACGAGAACGCTTTCTCTGCTGTTTAGTGTCTAAGTGGATCTTGATTAGTAAACAAATAGGCCTTTTAAAAATACAAACCTTCCCTTTTTGAAATTGTGAATGTGGAAAGACAGAGATGCTGACTTTTCTCTAAACGGATATCTTGACATTTTACATGTATTTTCCTTCACCGGTCACATTGCATTGCAGGACCACCGTTTCGACAGCTGACCGTCAGCTTTCCTAAAATGCCTTATTATGCATTGTTAGCACCTGTCATTAACCACTGAAGCCATATTCAAAAAGTTTCGAAAATAGATTATCTACAAGTTCATAACACGCTGTGAGCTTGTAGATCAGCTATTTTTGAAAACGATTGAAATTTATAGATTTTTTAAAAACAAAATGCATACTTTCCCCACAAACTAGTCTAGTGATTAAAAAAAATAACAGATTAAGATTCAAACTGTTTTAGTGACATTTGAGTGTAGGGTTTGTGGGAGGTGCAGACTATGACTTGAAATGAGGTGTAAAAAAAACAAACAACTTGTGGCTCTGTAGCCTAGAATCTTCTAAGATGATGTTCTCCACTGTATGACCTGTCTGTGTGGAGGACTTTGTGTTGTTGTTTTAGTAAAACTATTTTTGTTAAGCGTTGGGTTTCCTTCATTTGATTTGTGCAGTCGTGTTCCACAGATCTCACTTTTGCTTTTTTTTTTTTTTTGGTTCATACCCTGATAACTGTTTTACTGATTGCTTTACAATGGCCTTATTCCTGTGTAGTATCTCAGACACTAACCCACGAGTGTAAGTACGCATTAATACTGTCGGTATTAAATTATATTACAAAATTACCCTATCGTATAATGAACTTAACGTGTGTGTGTGTGTGTGTGTGTGTGTGTGTGTGTGCAGACAACTGCATTAAGGTACCTCTTATATTAGTACTACCACAGTAGTGTTATGTACTTATAACTTTTCTACAGCGTAACACACAAGGGGTAAAGCCATTGTGAGGCAAACTGTTACATTAATCAAGTCCGTTTAATTTATTGTTTCCTCAAAGGACTTCATGGGTTGAATAATCAAAGCCAATCACTGGAATTTCAAGTAATCTCAGATGATCAAGTTAGAGCCGTATCTGAGCAATCGGCCACCCGTGTGAAGAAAAGATTTAATCAATTTAATCAGCTGAAGAGTTCTGTTGGTGATTTCGGTACATTTGCATAAATGGCTCTTCAAACACTCTGTAAATAAACTGAGTTGAGTAAGTAAAGGTTCTTGTTGTGTATATTTTGGGTGTTCTATTAGGTTAAGTTAAAGATGACTATTTGTATTGCATAAGAATGTTATGTAATTGTCACTGGATCAAATCCAGCTGTTTAATAACTTAATACTACACCTTTCATCCCCCAGCAACAGGATATTATGTCATTATACTTATTATGTTATCTAGGCCAGGCCAGGGCAGGGTTTCTCAACCTGTGGGTCAGGGACTAAAACGTAGGTTGTCCTGACGGTGGTCGTGGGTTTTCCCCCTCTTCACCAATGTCTTTGCCAAAAATAGCCGATCAGCTTGAAGAGCTGCTATTTTGGGGGCGAACGTTCCTCCCATAATAGTGATGCTGGGGTTCAAGTGGTTAATAAATAAGAGATCCTAAAAGGACTTTAAGTGAGTACTGGTGATCTTTTAAACTAGACGGTGATTCTCAACCTAAAGGACCCCCAGTTTAATATGCATTAGGCCCCCATTTGAGACAATTCTTTATCATTGTACCCCAATCTACACTTTAACATCCATAGTGATTCAACTCCGATTGTAAAAATGTGGTTCCATTTGTACACTCAGACCTGTAAGGGTCCATGTGGACCCCCTGTTGGTCCCCGGACCCGACGTTGAGAAACTGTGGTCTGAAGCTCCATGATTGGGCAATTCATATGTCTGTCATATTTTTTACGCCGTGGCTTACTGGTAGTGTGTGGGCGCGCCACTATAAGCCGAGTGGTTAAAGCGAGTAAGCTTTAATGATGCCTGACAGTGAGTCCACACACAGTTCAATTCCCAGTCCGGGTAGACCATTTGCCGCATGTCACTCCCCTACTCTCTCACCTTGTTTCCTGTCTACTCTCACTGTGCTGTCAATAAGGACCCAAAAAAAAAGAATAACTAAGACATTTGGTGCTGTTTATTTGGTACAGTAGTTTGCGAGATTAGCTCCGGACACAGACAATCACACACAGAGACTGTCCGTCTGTGTGCACTGCCAGTAGGCCACAGAAGTTACCTTTTTTGGAATACTAACTTTATAATGGAAGTCAATGGGTCTCCGAGCGGGCTGAAACCGTGTCCAAATTTGGAGTCATAAGTCATAGACGACTGACTTCACAGATGACTGACATCAGTCACAGGCTCGTCAGAAGAAGTCTGAGATCCACATTGGACCCATTCTGTTCCCATGCAGATCCCAAGATCCACATGATTTCATTGTTCATGTTTTGTCTTTGATGGGGTGGTCCTTAATCACTTTTCAGTTGCTGTGGCCCAGACGTTAAGATATCTCATATCTGTCTAATCATATGGCTACTGTGAGACAGACTACATTGTTCTAGTTGGAAGAAACATTTCCCTGCTTTCCTTTCTAGTGTTGCCACTAGATGGCACTGCAAGCACATTGTAGTTCCTCATGACAAGTGCTTTCTTGTGAGCTGCATCATATGACCAAACTGATTCATGAAGCCAACTGGTTGTTTTTTTCCTTATTTCTCTTCTCTGACATGGACCTTGCTGCAGTCATCTTGGGAATATTTATAGATTGACACATGGACTGCACTGTGCCTTCCTGTTGGACACATTTTATTTCCCTTTACTTCTGTACACAACTAGGATGACACAGGACCTTTGACAACACAAAAGTACTACATTTATTCCCATCAATACCCCATCAATACACTCACACACATGTACACTCTCTCACACACACGCAACACTCCCTCACACAGGCACGCACACTTGTAAACCCCAAGCTGGTTCCTATAGGCCTATTAACACACACATTTTCAACCACTTTAAACATGGCATGTCATTCATTATAGGTGGAAAATGTTCACTATTTTTATACGACAAATCATAAAGGGAACAAGTGGTTACACTGTACTGGTAAATACACAGCGCACACTCATTTTAATCTAGGAAAGAAGAAAGCTAAGAAATATCTCATCTAAGAAAAAGTTGGAAATGGTTTTGTCATGGCTTTGTTCATGTGGGGCACACGGGCCCACATGAACTTGGTTTGGATTGAAATCCCATCAGAGCCATTCTTTGCCCAGTCTCCTTTATACTGTCTCCTTCTCAGCTTTCCTGCTAATCTGTCTCTTAGTGAAAAGAAGAAGCACAAAAGGGAGTTGGTGATCCATCTCCAAACAAAAATGTCACATCTTATATTGAAATATCAATGTCTATATATAGACACATCACAGACAAACAATATCTGTTATTGCTATCTATAAAAAAAACTCCCTGGAAGATCGAAATGAATGCCAGAAGCTGTTTTCTGCTGTTGTAACTGCCTGTATGTGAGCTGTATTTCTTAATCTCCGCACAGACGGATTGATGGATGAATGGATAGATGGATACTATTAGATAGATGACATGCTTTAGTAACCACCTGTATGTAATGGGTAATTTACACACCGCCGTACAACTAAACCTAAAAGGTGCTTAGGACCTGTGTGTCTCATGTTTCCTTACTAAACAGCCAGCATTTCACAACATTTTATGGTGCTTGGCTGGGTTTATATGGCAACAGTGAGTCATTCAGGGTGGTATGCAGCTCATTGTGAGAGTTGAAGTGCAGGAAATGACCCCCCCCCCCCCATCTCTCTCTCCCTCTCTCCATCTAATCTCTTTCTCTGCTACATTAACTAGTCATTGGAGATGGCCATCTCTCAGAATAGGTCATCATTACACAGTTACACAGTTCATCGCCAGGAAGTCTTGTGTGTCGCATTGTTTTGTTCCGTGGTAACAGATAGGTGGGTGTTTCTAGAGAGAAAGTCACTAGAGGACAGGGAAAAGGGAATCTTGTTCATTACCATGTTCATGGCTTTGTTTATTTTAACATTTAATGTACACTTAGTACTAATATTAAGCTTGTGATGCACACCGTGGTAATTGACAATTATCAAAACTTTATTTATATAGCACATTTACAACAACCCAAGCTGACCAAAGTGCTGTACAGGGTTAAAAAAAAGAGAGAATACAAAAAAGAAAAGAAAATCCACCCTAAAATAGGATTCACAAGTTATGTCTAGTGGGTCTGATGCCGATCCGGATTTTTTTTACCCAAAACAAAAAAAAAACACTTGAACCCCAGCGTCCAAAAAGTGCAACATTTTCTAATCATTTTGAAAAACTTGATTTGATTGAAGTTTATAGAACATATAACTTCAAAGCAAACAAATAAACACATACGTTTTTGAGAGATGTTTTGTTCTTGAAGATCTGCTGTTTTTGAAAACCTCATATCACCCTATAATTGCCGATACCGATAAAAAAAAAGAGTCAAATAATGGCCCATATATGGGCCTGGCTGATGTATAGATCTGGTCTTCGTTACAACTTATGTTTAAGATATTTTAATTTGTGAATTTGAACAAGTCTCATCTTAAGCTGAACAGCAGAGTGACGGTAGTTTCAATCCTGGAGATGTTCCAGGATGAATAATGGAACACCTCCGAGCTCCGACACAGAAAAAAGACCTTAGTGTTAGTTCATCCATTTGTAAGTCCTTAACATGTACATTTGGTCCACTCTCGGAAAAATGTAATATATTGTTTTGGGCTTTTCTGCCTTTAATGATAGTATTACAGACAGTAGGACAGAGAGATGGGAGTGACACGCAGCAAAGGTCGCTGGGATTCGAAGTTGCTACGCGCTGTCATTAGAGCCTATATGTGATATGCGCCTGGACCGCTAGGCCAGTGGGCGCCCCCACTCTCAGACGTGTATTGAGTTAACTGTCTAAGATAGGAATTGGAATACCGCAGCATTGAAATGATTGGTTTTCCCTTTAAAGGGCTGCCCCTTGAAATGATTATGAAAACAATAAAGAAGACTTTTACTTGCTAAGATATACAGTATAATTTGTATACTTTATATATACAGCATGTCTGCACTTTTTGGTCATTTGTGTCAATTATGGGAATACATTTATTAATTTCCTATTTCTGTTATCTGCTAGTTATCTTAAATGTTCTTATTAATTAACGTGTATCCTGATTCCTGAGTGATTTATTCAAGTTTAATTAGGGCTGGGCATTTAAACCAGGCTGTGACAAATAATTTGTTTGTTTGTTTGTTTAATTTAGATCACTATGGGTGCCACATGGGTTGGGGTTGTCTCACAAAACAATACATTGAAAATCAGATCTTTTAGAATTGGCCTCAGGTCTAAATGGGTTAAAATCGATTATGCATACTTTCTGTGATTGCCAACTTTTCTAACATGATCTGAATTGTCCTGATGTGGTTAGCAGCTTCAGTTTGACCTCGAGCAGTAAACTGGTTCAACCTTGTGTTCACACATAGAACCTACTTTAGATCCAGTCACTACTTTGGAGAACAAATATGTAGACACACTGAACTCGTATGTCCTTGGTGCTTTATTGCAACATTCCAACAAGGAGGCTTCCGGCTGAAAGCCCAAACAGATCAAGGTGCCCTTGATCTGACACCAGGCCAGCTTGTTTTAAACGTATTACACTTTTGAAATGTTTGATGAAAAGAAAGTGAATGATAATTAATATGTGGACATTTGAAATTGTGATATCCAATTCATATTTTAGTGTAGGTAATTGAATTGGGATTGTTTGGAACTGAATACCACTGGACTCTAACTGCAGTGATGGCTGCACCGGGCCTGCCCTATATCCACAACGCGCCGTATCGTGACACGTTGTGAGCTTGTAGATTAACATAAGATAAGACCTTAATTGATCCCATGGCGGAAATTCAGTCGCAAAAGGCAACACAGCATTTAAGATTCAGTTACAGGGCAAGAAAAATACAGCAGGGCAAAAGACATCACATTCAACGAAGCACCATCAATAATTGACAAAATATAGTGCCTACAATATACACTATATACACCCTCACCAGTGCTTGCATAGTGCAGGACAAAGGAAATACAAGAGAATGCACAGTAAGCATATCAAATGGTGTCAGATGTGTCAATGTGTTGACGCATTTTGAAATGCGTCAAATTAGATTAAATTAAGATTTTTGAAAGATTTCACTCACTACACGCCTAAAATAGACACACCAGGGTTAAGATGGTGATTGTGCATGTGCCAGCGTCATAAATAGAACTGCAAGCAGTGACGGAAGAAGTTTTTTGCTTAAAGGAGTAGTTCACCCAAAAGATTAGTTATTATCTATCAATTACACCAGCCTTGAATTCATGGAGAGTTTATTGACAGGCATTTGAGATTTAAAAAAAAAAAAAAATACTTAAAAGTCCTCTATTAAAAACTTAATTTGAGAAAAGTACAGAAGTATTGGCATAAAAATGTACTTAAAGTACCAAATGAAAAAGTATACTCATACACGTTTTGAAGATATTAACTTTTGTGTCAATTTCTGTTTCCCCCGAAAACAGACGCGCACAAAGACTTCTCAGGAGGTGGCCACTCTACCTGTATCCCTTTCCACCACTGACTACAGGGCTGCAGGTGCAGTGGGCACCTAAACCTCGAGGGCCCCTCAACATTAAATTGGCTGTTTTTCCCAAAATGTAAAAAAAAATAAGAATAAATGTAGGTTTTGTTGAAATTTGTAGCATTTATAGAGATGTTGTTCCTTAACGTAATAATAAAACAATTATATGCGTTTGGCTCCTCATTTGTCGAAAATAAATGTAAATGTAGATCAAATTTGCAAACATATTAAATATGTTTATTTATTTATTTTATGCTGTGCCGTGTTCTCAGGGGCGCACTGTTCCGGTTACCTCAGCAGCGATGCCTGTAGGGTTTGCATCACAGCAGTGTTTTAGATTGCTGAGTACAGGTGAAAACAGGGTCGTCACATTTCGGTGGTGTGGACGCATGAGGCGATAACAGGCGTCCTGTTTTGGGTGTCGCATGGCATCCTTAGCCGAGTTTACTGGAAAGATGACACCCGTGTTGGCTGGTGGAGTGTGGCATTGCTGTGTGTGTGTGGTGGGTGTGCATGTGTGTGTGTCTGTACTTACATATTACTATACTTACTACTGAGGGCCAAATGTCCCCATAAGTACAGTAGTATTTGAGAAGTTACTGTAGGTTCATGATTAGGAAAAGATTCAGGATTAAACATTTAGAGGTCAGGTTTAGGGGTTAGGGTTGGAGTTAAGCCTGATTTATAGTTGGTTGTGCGCCAGTGTCATGCACCGACAATAGCAGATCTACAAACTCACAATGTAGATCGGCTATTTGGGGTTTTAGAGTTGGGGTTAAAAATTGCCCCCAAAAAATGGTATTCATAAAATCGGCATACTAAAATGTTGGTATAGTGCGTGCGTGGCGTGACTTTGTGTGTGTGTGTGTTGTTGCAGTTTGCAGGGTTATGAGTTTGTCTAAAGGGATCTGCTTGTTATGCTAATGAATGTTTTCCACTCTGGGAATGGCCTGGCTGTTCCTGGAAAGGCTGTGTGTTCTGTTGTGTTTGCGCAGTGTTGCGCTTTTTTGCGTTTTTTTTGCGTTGTTTTGCATTAAGTTGTGTTGTGTCGTCTTGTGTCATTGTGTGTTTTGTTACTTGTGTTTTATTTGTTGTGTTGTGGTATTTTGTGTCATGGTGTGTTGTGTCATTATGCTGTGTTGTGTCATAATGTGTTGTGTTATGTCATCTTGTGTTGTGCTGTGTCGTGTCATACCATAGTGAGTTGTGCTGTATTTTGTCTGTATGTTTTGTTGTGTTGTCTTGTGTTTTGTTGTACTGCTCTACTTTGTTCTAGTCACTTCTAGCTGTTCTTTTCCCTCCTCTCATCTTCCCTGACCTCCCTTTCTCCTTTCCTCTCTCCTCTCTAACCCTTTTTGTTGCTGTCACCTCCTCCTGTGTTTCTCCTTCTGCCCACCTCTCCTGTCCCCTATGAGGACTATGGAGCCTTCTGACCTGTATCCTGCTGCCTGTTATGCAACAACCTGACCTGAGCCATAGAACCAGTCCCCTGGCTGCCGTATAAAAGCCTCAACACCTTCACCACTCAGCCTAAAGCAGTGTGCTTCTTAAATGGTGGGGTCCTCAAGGGGGTTCCAGGGGGTCCCCAGCAAAATGAGGAACCATTGAATTTTAACCCTATTTTGCACTTATAAGCTTATACATCTTCTATTTTCGAAAACAAATCAATAAGAAAATTAGAAAAGCTTGTAGAGTGGCAATTTTGGATGATGATGACAATAATAACTAGACGCGTCGCAATTCTGTGAAATTGCAAAGTGTGGTTGCGCCGACGCCGGCTGCGGCCGCCGGGACTCAAGGAATACGCCTGGAGGAATACCGTCGGAGGCCGCGCGACGTGAGATTCGAATTCGGTGCCGATCGGATCCCGCGTTCGTGACACATGCCGCTTTGATTTGAGGAAATTGGTCCCTCCCACTTAAGAAACAGGCCCCTCCCACAAATGTAGCGGGCCAATGACATCGTAAAATGTTTGTAAAAAAGGAAGATATTTTACAGAACCTTTATAAGCATAAGGTGGACACTACAGTACTCATATTACTAAGTACATTTAGCAGATCATTATACCCATATGCTGCAGCCTAATCCACTGCAGTACCAAATGTTGATTCTTTGATTCTTTTGGCTTTTTAATTGATTTCAAATAATAAATAAACATACGACAGATAAAACAGAGAGAGAGAGAGTTTTGAAAATGTTAAACAGAACAAATCTTTTCTATTGGGGTTCCTGGCACTAAATATTTATATGGGGATCTGCAGCCCAATACAAATTGCAGAGCAACATACGGTATTGTACATAAACACATTATTTCTCGGAAACACAAAAAGGATATGAAATGAATGAAAAGGCTTTCAGGAGAAACATTACGGTTCAGCTCCCATCAAAATGGGAACTGTGTTAGAATCCCACTCCTGTTTTCCATGCAGAGCGAGCTGTGCAGTATCTGCCTTCATCAGGGATGCAATGTCTTGTCAGGACAGGACTTTACATAATCCACCTGTTTATTGCTTTTCAAGTTTGTCTCGTTTCCTGCACTTTTATTGCAGATTTCTACTTCGTGCGACTATTGTGTGTTTGTGTCTTACGTTTGCCTTACAGTAAGTGGGGCAGGTCGAGGGGGTGAACAAGGTTGTGTGTGTGTATGTGCATTTGTGTGTGCATCTCGTGTCGTGTGTGTTCTGGTGGGTAATGGAGTGGTTGCATGTTGCGTCGCACGCAAGTGTATGGCTGTGTAAGTGTCCATACACTAGGGCAGCCGTTCTCAAAGTGGGGTCCTTGGGGGGACCCCACAATTAGTTATATATATAGCATAAAAATCAGCTATTTGGAAATAGCTGATCTGCGGCTATTTTCAAATGAAAAAAATTGAATATTTTGGAAACATTTTAACAACACAAATCTTGTATGGGGGTCCCTAGCAGAAAATGTTTACAGACATGTTGGCAGCCAAATGCATATTAATTTGGGGGTCCTTTACATGAAAATGTTTGAGAACCACTGCACTAGGGTGGCAATGTGATGGCGGGATGGAAATGAAGGTTGAGCGTATGGAGGGAGGGGAAGATTCCTTTTCTGCTGCTGTGAATTTTTCATCCATGGTGAGAACAGACTGTGCTGTGCCAAGCCTTGCCTTCCCCTCCCCTGCCCTCTCCCGCCCTCTCTATATATATATATATAACCAACCACTGCAGCGGTGACGGGAAGCTGGGGGTTGCTGCATAGATACAGAATATCTCAAAGGGTCGAGTACTGTACTAATGCTACTGGTGTAGTATCTCAATAGGTCGAGTACTCTACCAATGCTACTGGGTTCAAGGGGTCCATTCCCTGGCATGTCTGCAGTGGTTGGAGGTGGTTTCCCTCTCCCTACTCTTAACGTTGAGAATTTTAGACCCTGATGTCAGATAGATCAGCGGTTCTCAAACTTTTTAATTTCAAGGACCCCATGGTGTGCACTAGGCCAGTGGTTCTCAAAGTGCGGTCCTTGAGGGGGTTCCAGGGGGTCCGCAGCTACATTTGTTAATTGCCTCTATAGCTTCAAAAACAGGTTAACCATGCACTTTAACCCTGTTTTTTTATTTTATTTGGGCTATTCGAAAATTGACGAGGTGCAATATCTCCCCTGGTCTCCCCCTTTGGACTGAGTGGTAGAAATCTTGTCTCTCATGTGTGAGGCCCGGTTTTGAATCCCGGGTAGGACATAAACGTTACGGTTTGCAGCTTTGTAATTCCTAAAATGTCACTGTTGACAGGGCCATTCGACATGGCTAATGTCATGCCATGACAGCACAGCCCATAAGTAGGCTACAAAATAGATGTTTAACGTTGGTTCACTCACTGACAGTCTAAACATACCTTGTTTGGATTGGAACCTCCAAGCGAGGCTTATAACACGCACACGCATGCGCGCATGTACATAATTATGCACTAATTCAAACACCTGTGTGTGTGTGTGTGTGTGTGTGTGTGTGTGTGTGTGTGTGTGTGTGTGTGTGTGTGTGTGTGTGTGTGTGTGTGTGTGTGTGTGAGCGTGTGCGTGCGTGCGTGCGTGCGTGCGTGCGTGCGTGCGAGATGCATATGGAAATTGAGTCATGTCTTTGTAAAAGTGTGGAGATATAAGGATACCCTTTCAGCTGCCAGTTTACTAGTATTATAAACAGCCTCTCTGACACGGCCTGCTGCAAATACTTACATAACCTATTTGCATATTCTCAACAACACCCTTCAGACTGTTCACATCTGACAACGCATTTTCAAAGGACTGACTTGATGTTGTCAGGGCAGTCTGGCTCTGAGCCAAGCCTGATTTATACTCTGCCATGCAACGGCGTGCCGCGCCGCAAATAGCCGATCTACAACCTCACTTGTAGAGCTTGTAGATCTGCTATTTCCCACGCACGACACCGTCATGGGACAGACTATAAATTAAGTGTTATGCTATGCCCATTATTGACTGATTGTAATGTTGGTGAGGGTGAGGTGTCTCTCTGAATGTATGCCTCTTTCAAACCTCTTGTGATACAAACAGTAAGATCAGTATAATTATTATTTTTTACTAAAAGGCTATAACAGAAATGTAGACTTTGTCAATGCTTTTCACTGTAGGCTACTTTTCTTTTTTGAAATGAAAATGGGTAGCAACAGTTTAGCATGGCGTTCCGCTTCATGTTAATTGCTTTTACTCTACCGTACTATACAATAATTATTTGGCAGTCAAAGTGTTCAGGAATGTAAATGTTGGTGTGATTGTGGAGAAGAGACATTTAAATAGCATGTTATGCATGTTATGCGTGTTATGCATGTTATGCATGTTATGCGATGTGAGTGAGTGAGAGTTAAAAATCACACTTAAAAATCTTTTTTCACAACTTGTCTATTTATTATTATATATATATTATTATGTGAGGAGGACGTTTGGTCCTCACACTAGAAGAAGTACACACAGACAGACAATAAGGCATTTCATGAGCAAATAAATAAATAAACAAAAAGAGGAAGTGAAAAAAGTTATGGTGGGTGAACTGTGTGGAACTACGTTTACTGATGAACACACTCTTTATAGTGTTACAATAAATACCTGACCAGGACGGTCATACACACACACACACACACACACACACACACACACACACACACACACACACACACACACACAGCACAAGGAGATGTCGCCATTGTACCAGACTCGCCCAACACTGTTGATTGTTAATAATTAAGTTCTCCATTCTTTACATGCTTTTATGATCCTCCCAGCATGGGCATGTCCTCCCTCCCACCCATGTTCAGAGAGAGGCTTACACAACCCCACATGTTATCAGTATGGAGAGGTCACACCGATACAAGTCATGCTTGTTGACAAATGTTGATTGATCTACCATTGCCTGCTGAGTAGGGGGTTTCAGCACTCAGGGTTGAATACATTATCTGTCCATTTGACCAATACAAGATGTATCGCAGTGGACATTTTTGGAGAGATTAGATTAGTTCTCACTAGGGATTGCACGATAATCAGTGTGGATTTGAAGATTTCGGCCCCAGGGAATCCACTGGGCTCCATAAAGCATATTGTCGCTGCTGGGCGGAAACCTTGTATGTCCAAAACCATTACATTTTAGGAAATGGAAAAAGAACCTGTGGTCCAAATGTAGCTTTGTGTTAATACATTTCATTGGCTAAAATGTTATGAAACCCACAGACAGATGAAAATAGCTGAACTATAACCTCAAAACGCATCACATCCCAAGCTTGTAGATCAGCTATTTTCACTACTTTTGTACAACATTGTTGTGGCAACATCGTTGTAATGTACACAGAAAAAAACTTAAGAAGTTGAAACATGGAGATACAAGGTTTCTACTCGAGAGCAACGATATCGCTCTATGAATATTTAATATTTTATTAGCCTATGTATTAAACATTAAAAATAAAAATAAATCTATACATCACAGCATATCCTTGGCCCCCTGACAACCTAATGTCCTTGGAGACTTCTTAACACCTGCTCCTAGTCTCACTATGGAGATCATGAACTGGTGTCTGGCATTGCAGAACTGCTGGGAACAGTATAGATTTGTAAAACTGTTACAACACCATCTGAAATAGATAGATGGCCAGTCATTTGGGATCAATATAAGTAGGAAAAAAAGGCTATATGTTATTTTAGTCTGGAATAGGCATGTTAGGGTTCATGTGGTTAATATATCAAACTCTGAATGTCCATACTGCTGATTCTCTGAACATAAAGGCAGACAAAACATTAAAAAAACACAGTAGTAAATTCTTAATTCATCAACACAGTAAAGTGGTTCCGTTTGGGCCTAATTTAGTGCAGTCTGAATGTAATATTTGGAAATACATGACATCATTAACTTAATGAGTTCTCCTAAATAAACAATTCAAAAGTGGCGTCCATGTCTCAGCCACTGGTCGCCTTGAGCAATCAATGCCACATATGATATGGGGGGAAAACATTGTTTTATTGATCGAACCACTGTGCCTATGGTGAATTGTAACTGTGTGACATCATAGAGGAAGAGAACACCCAGCCCTGTCTTCAAATAAACACCAGAGAGAGATAAGGTGGTATAGACACAATGTCACCAAGCCATTACATGAATTACTTTGAGGGGTGTGGGTGGCGCAGAGGCTGTTACGGTACAACACATAATGTACTGTACACATGTCATGTATTATATATTTCCAAACAAAGCATATTTTTGTGAAGAGGTAACGATTACCTGGAAATCAATGTCTGTCTCTAAAGCATGAAGTGGCCGGTCTGGTTTGACATCCAATCCTATATTAGAATTGTCTCAATGTTTCGTCATGGCATCAGGTGCAAACTAATCAGTCGGCTCCATATATGAAAAATGTGGAAATGGGCGTGGCTTATTTGGGGAGTTGCTTCGTGATCCAAGGAATCCAAGGGGAAAATGATTTTGATTGTATGACCCATAGATACCTCATTGGCCTCTGCAGTTCATTGGAGCGACCTGTATCTCGGGCGCCATTTTGGAGAAGACAAGCTTCCTGACTACTGGCCAATAACAGAGCGTCTTTTCCTTGACTTTTCAGAATCTAGTTGTATAAAAAATGTCCCGTTATATTTTAATACAACTAGCTTCTGCAAAGACACGCTGTAATTGGCAAGTTGTCAGGAAGCTTGCCTTCTCCAAAATGGCGCCCGAGAGACAGACGCCCCAGAGTCGGAGGAGGTGTCTACCTTTATATGTCTATGGTATGACCTACGGTTCAAGAAAATAGGCCAAAACGTGAATCTGCCTGTTATAGTGCCACCATGAGGCCGATTTCTTCCTTGGTCTAGTGGGAATGTGCATGCAAAGTTTCACAACAATCGGAAGCTGTGTTTATGATTTGAGGCATTTTGTACAAAACGGGCCACTCCTGCAAACTTTGGAAGCCAGTCTTCACAAATCAGGATGGAATATGCAAACGGACAGATCCGTCTTGATCACATGATTATAGAGATAATGTGTACCGATTTGCGTGATGTTTGGACAAAATCTGTAGGAGTAATATAAAAAAATCGCCCCCCTGGTGCCACCATAACAGGCCATTGTGAGTAATTTGGGGCAGAGTTTCTGCTCTGGCGTCCAGGGAGTGTGTTTGCACAGTTTCACGCCAATCGGTCCTATGGTGCCGGAGATTAGCTGCTCACAGACAGACTGAAGGACGGACAGACACACACGGACGGACAGGGTCGAAAACATCTCGGCCACACCCTCGGCCTGGCGGAGACAATAACAATTATTGTAATTTATTAACCACTCAAACCCTATTTTATACTTTTAGAAATGTTCACAAATAGCCAAATTAGCCAATCTACAAGCACACTATGTGTCACATTGCACCTATAATGACATGCCCAAAATAAGGATGCCAGGTTGAAAGTGGTTAATGGTCCTAAAGATGTAGTAGATGGGGTAGATTGAAGCCTCAACTGTATCTCTCTACCTTCTATTTCCACCATAGAACTAATAAAGCAGTAATGGCTGAACAATATGCAGCAAAGCCAAATAGCACAAAATGTGTCTAATTTTCAGTCAAAGATTTTTTTTGGACTGAAGTTTTTGCATGAACTCTGTACATGTTTGCTCTCTGGCCCAGTGAGACAGGCGTCTCTGTAGACAGATGTATTGACTCCAAAGGGCCTTGAAGCCGTAGCCTGTAAGAAGGTGAATAACAGCTTTTATCATGCCTTTAAGACTCATTACTGCTGCTTAGCATAGTCAGACAGTTGTGGAAATGTTGAGATAACCATACATTCAGTGCTTGCTATCATCAGGTAAATTACTATGATTACACGTTGAGTGCTGTGATAAACACTAGCAAAACGCTTTACTCTTTATTGGGAAAGATTACTGTGTATGTTTCTAAATACAACAGCTATTCATAATGGCGTTTTTTGTGAGCTAATCTCTATATCTGGTGTTTTTGCCTCACAGAATCACAACAACATTATGTCATGTGAATTGCGATCATTTTCCACTCTCACTGTCATTTCTTTTTTCCCACCAATGGCATCACACACAAAACAAGACGGCATCTAATAACGTGGCTTCCTTGTGGATATCTGACATCATATCAATGGCATCATGTTGATGCCAAATATGGAAGGATGGCAGGATGATGGATCATGAATTCACAAAAATATTTTGGGATTTACTTTATTGGCCTACTGGCATTATGCACAGGAAATTGTGCACTGGTTGATCCAGTAATGTTTTTGATTACCCACGGACAGACAGACACCCAGGCAAACTTCTAATTAAGTATTCGATCAAAAAGACGCCTCTTCTACAGTAGACAGCTAGCCCCATAGGAGCCACTCTGTAAATATTATGTCACAAGCTCAGCGTGTCACAATGATGTCCCTCTCTCTGCCTCTCCTCTTTCTCTGTTGTTCCGTCTTCCCTCTCTCTTTTCTCTGCCTAGCTCTCTCTCTCTCTCTACCTCTCTCTGCCTCTCAGTTTTCTCCAGGTCTCTCCTCAGTTTCTCTCCCTCCCTTCCTGTCTCTTTGTCCTCGCTTATCTTCTCGCTCTCTCTTTAGCCCCCACCCTCCATTCTTATCTCTCTCTCTCTCCTCCTCCCTTTCTCTCTCTGCCTCTTGTCTGTCTTTATTCAGATCACCTTGCATAACGGCTCATTCATAAACCAGCACCACACCTCAGAGGACTGGAGTTACAGGGGAATACATAGACACAGAGCACCCACAGCACCTTTTACTGCAGTGCTCTGTTTGAAGATGTTATGTCACAGGACATCATTGAATAACATGTGCCCAGGGCAGGGACAGTGTCGTTGCCCTGTAATAAGTGTCCAGCAGACAGCGGTTCAGACTGTGGAAGCACATCTTCTTAATAGTGGTGTAGGTCCTACATTACTATTAAGACATGTGGAATTATTTCCTTCAAAGAATGACACTGTCCTGTGGTCTAGGAATGAATGCCACAACCCTTAGTGGTCTAGACATTAATCCCACAACCCTTAGTGGTCTAGGATTGCACTGCCCTTGTTGGTCTATGATAAAAATCCCACTAACCTCAGTGGTCTACTCTAGAATCACATCCCACAGCCCTTATGTAGGATTTGCGTGCTTTAATGCACTCTGTGACGGACAACAGACCCATGCTGTCACCTCCCTGTACAACCTCCACCAAGGTTCCCTTGAGCAAGGCACCTGCCCCAATGATGGAGCTGCTTAATGGCCAATTGTAGTAAACTATGCTAGTACTTACAGACATGTATAGCCTACTGGAGTGCGATCTCGCCTCCCCTAGAAAAACTGACTGAAAAAAAACGAGGGAAAAAAACACCAACCCCGACAACAATATCCACCGTATCCATTCAGTAGAGCGACCAGTTTTGTATTGTTGTTGTTGATGTTTTTTGCCCGGACACACACACACACACACACACATTTCGCCTCCGCAAAATGTAATTCCTGGAAACGCCACTGGTGTGTGTGTGTGTGTGTGTGTGTGTGTGTGTGTGTGTGTGTGTGTGTGTGTGTGTGTGTGTGTGTGTGTGTGTGTGTGTGTGTGTGTGTGTGTGTGTGTGTGTGTGTGTGTGTGTGTGTGTGTGTGTGTGTGTGTGTGTGTGTGCGCGCGCGCGCGCTCGTGTACGTGTGTGAGTGCAACTCCGTGTAACCCTCTCTCCACCTGTAACTACTCCCGTGTCTGTGATTGTGTTTATGAATGCCTTCTTAGTCAGCCCTCCTTGTCATTAAAGGTTATTTCATTCATTTTCTGTCCATTTTCTTCTAAGCCCACATTGTCACAGTCTGCTTGATTCGCAGAACTTTCCCATGTTTTGTACTTATTACCCCGTCACTTTCTGTCTGTGTTTATGTCCCATTGGTGCTCTAATCGTCATATGATTACAGACTGTCTACTGTCTTTGTTCTGTCTCAAGGAGACAGAGACATAATTGTGAGAGAGTAAAACACGAGACAACGTCGTTTCTCACCCCCAGGTAACCACTGCTCTGAAACTCACCAGCTACTTGTATTTATGTATGTTAACTCCATTTTCATGTTCAATACCATCTTATATTCTATTTCACATTGAGCTACTCCCTATGAAAGGCGCTATACTGTTTATTATTATTATTATTATTATCAATTATGATAAACAAGCAGGTGATTATTGGTGGTATTGATTCTCTTTTGTAATTTCTCAGTATTTTTATGTATTTTTTTTGTCTCTTCGCATTTCATGGTATAGGTCTAAGACATGTATAGGATCATCTACATTTGTTTTATTTTAACAAGTATAGTGTACGAGGCTCCAAACATTGATTATGGGCTGCATCATTAGGATGGACTTCTATCTCTATGTTTCTCCTTTCTGTCTCTGCTTCTCTGTTTCTGTCTGTCTCCCCCCTGTCCCCCATCTCTCTCTGTTAGGAGGACCTCTCCTCTCCTCTCCTCTCCTCTCCTCTCCTCTCCCTGATTACATTGGTGGGGTAATTGGTTAAGTGATGTTTACCCATATAGTCTATTGTCCCTCACCTCTCATAATAACAGGCCTTGATGTCAGCCAACAAGCTCCCATTGTACCTCCCTGTCCTCACAACCAAGTTATTGTCATCCTCCCTCTCCCATAACCTTGATAGTTGTGTGTGTTTAACTTTTCGGAGTCGGCACTCTTTTCTACCATAGTGCGCTGTATTTGTGTTAAGGTAGGCCATGGCCCCTGACGTTTTGTGTGTAGAGACAGCTGTTGTGGTTAAGGAACCACACATATCATATAAGCTATCCAACCTTTCCATTGATCCTCAGGGTTGTGATGTTTGTGTAAATGGACAACGCTCTAAGCCGCATGCAACAGGCAACAAGGGGAAGCACAACATCACAACAAACTGTGGGAACTTTTTAAGGTACCTGTGTTCATCAGAGGTGTCCAAAAATGCGTCCCGTGTATAGCATTGTCATTCCGTCATCGGTTATATGCTGTAACTCCATCTTTTGCGGTCCCAAGCAGAAAGGATGTAGGACTATCTGAGTTGCTGCTCATTCTCTGGCGAGGGACCCACACACACTGGTGGTGGGTTAATTTGCAGACGTCAGAGGTTCTATCTTCAACAGTGACGACAGCAGCTCACATCCATCCTCGAGGCCTTGGGCGACTGACAAGAAATCACTTCATCAGAAGCACTGCCCCATCGCAGGAGGGTGGCTCATTCCAAGTAGGCTACCTCTCCAGCATTATATTTCATTGTGAGAGGAGGTATATACTGTACAGGAGAAAGGCAACAGACATGCTGGGTTATTTCCACCCCATATGAATAGTTTTCTCCCAAATACCCTCAGCCATTTTGCCCAAGATCCTAAGATCCTCTATGCGTTCTGCTATACCAGAACACCTGGTTTCTTTTAGGGTGCATGTTATTATACTGTTTGCTGTACATCTCTGATGTACACCCCCCCCACCTCTCTCTCTCTCTCTCTCTCTCTCTCTCTCTCTCTCTCTCTCTCTCTCTCTCTCTCTCTCTCTCTCTCTCTCTCACACTCTCTCTCTCACACTCTCACACTCTTAACCAACCGGTCAAGCCAGATGGCTGCCCTCCTAGAGCCAGGTTCTGCTCGAGGTTTCTTCCTGTTGGGAGCTTTTCCTTGTCGCTAACGCCAAGTGCCTGCTCATGCTGCTGGGTCTCTGTAAATTAAGAGAGTATGGTCTTTACTTGCTCTATATGTAAAGCATCATGAAATAACTTTTGTTGTGATTTGTTGTTATACTATATTCTTGACTTGACTGGGTTTCAACTTCTCAGAGGAAGTAGCCTTGCATCCACCTCTGGTGTTCACATTCACAAGCATAGACTTTAGTTCCATTAAAAGCTACTTTCAAGCTAAGCAATAACTTTAGCTGCTTGTTTGGACTCAAAATGTTTCATTTTTTCTAAAGTGCACAGATTGATGATTTTCCACTCCTGTGCAGCTACTTACTCTGGTAACCAGAGCCTTTGGCTCAAAGCAAACTGGCCCCAGCCTTCCGGACTGGATCAAAATGTGTTGTTTTGTGGGCCTGTGAAGGAGCCAGGAGGTGGAATAGAGGCACATGGACAGGAACAACAGTACAATCACAGTACTCAATGTACACATTCAGATACACCCTTATTATTATTTGATTAACTGAATTACTTTTATTTTCTCCACTGTCTTAATTCAGAAATCATATTGTAATGGGAAATGCTTCCTTCCTTGCTCTTCTTGTCCTTGCGTTTACTGGACTAACATGTCCAGTAAAAGCATGTCATGTTTGGAGAACAGATGGCCTAATAGCTCAAATTAGTGTTTGGCTACTGACAGCACAGGGAGCTTCCTTTGCTAAATTTAACGTGCTATAAACGATGATTCATCATGTTCTCACTTCTTAAGTTCAATCTTGACATCATGGTTTTCATTTGTAATAAAGATACACAAGAAGACCACATCGAACATGTCACATGTAAGTTTCAAAATAATTCGTATTTTCATACCAATGATGCCATCATAGGAAAGCAATCTGAACTGCATGACTTGGATTATGTATCATGAACAGGCTCGACTACATTTTGTATGCCTTAAAAGATTCTTTGTCACATTCTCAAAATGCATATCCGTTTCCATTCCAGTCTGAATCATGTTTATTCACCATATATTTTTTATAGACACTTAAACACGGCATACAACTAGAGAAATCAACGTAGGCTACTATTTCCATTGTGGCACATTCCAATACAGCTAATCTAGCTATAACATAGCTCTCGTGTTATCCTTTTGGCTGGCATCTCCCTCAAATATTAGTAAACATTATTTTGACTAACCTGACGCTACCAGATCCAAACAGCTTGCTCCACACATTGTTTCACAGCTGAGGAACCTGGTTACTCAATATCGCCACCTCTGGCAGGGTCAGGTTATATTTTGACAACTAAAGTTGTCAAATAATTGTAGCGTAGTAAAAAGAATACAATATTTGCCATTGAGATGTAGTGAAGTAGATATGAAAATTTGAAATACTCTAGTAAAGTAAAAATCACACCCAGTGTGAAGTGGGCGGTGTGTGGTCATCACAACATGACTCACTTTAAAAAAAGGATAAATGGCTTTTTTTAAAGTCCATACTGCTATTCATAGGGCTGCACATGTGTCATGTGTTTCGCTAGCCAATCACAGTCCTGAATTTGCAAAGTCAGCCAATCACATTACAGTTAGTGGTGATGACACTAGCTGTAATGTGATTGGCTGATATGGGTTAGGGGGTACACCATTTTTTTGGTCGGTGTCCAAAACTCACTTATAGGGGGCGGCTACACCGCCCCAAAAATCACACCCAGTGTGAAGTGGGCGGTGTGTGGTCATCACAACATGACTCACTTTAAAAAAAGGATAGTTGACATTTTTTAAAGTCCATACTGCTATTCATAGGGCTGCACATGTGTCATGTGTTTCGCTAGCCAATCACAGTCCTGAATTTGCAAAGTCAGCCAATCACATTACAGTTAGTGGTGATGACACTAGCTGTAATGTGATTGGCTGATATGAAAAAAGTATCGATTTGCATTAACAATGGAAGGGTTAGGGGGTACACAATTTTTTTGGTCGGTGTCCAAAACTCACTTATAGGGGGCGGCTACACCGCCCCAAAAAATACCTCAAAATTGTACCTGAGTACAGTACTTGAGTAAAGGTACTTAGTTACTTTCCACCACTGGCATGGAGCCATCTCCCTCACATGCATATGGACTGCAGCAGGCTTCAGAGACGAGGTCACGCGAGAGAGGTTAGCTAATGAGCTTTGAGTTTTACTGCTGTAATCTGAGCTGGCTGCTAATACACGGGACTCCCTCTTTCTTTGGTGTTTTGCCCAGGTGGGCATGGTTATATGCCTAAATCTAACCCTTACCTCACCGACGTGTTGTAAGCTTGTAGATCTGCTATTTTCACTACTTCTAACGTTTTTCTCTAATGTATTTTTTAATGGAATTTAGATTTTTTTTATGAATAATTGTGAGGAAAAAACGAAAAAATAAATTGAAAATCTTTTGAAATATATATATGTTTTAAATGCGTAAAAAAAGGGATATTTACTTGCGAGTCACGACCCATATAAATGGGTCCGCGACCCACAAATGGCCACCTCAAAACCACACCACCTTTGATTGATTGATTGAATACTTTATTAACAGTTTGCAAAGACAAGCACAGGGAAGTACAGTTCAATACAAGGTAGGTTAAGAGGATTTTAAACCCAAGAGAACACTATGGCTTGTTTCCATTGGGGTCCTTTGTACTCAGTTCATCGAAAGATGAAAGACCTGGGCGAAACACCTGGGAAAGGGAGAGTCCGGCTAATACACAGTGGATCAGACACGAATGAGGGAGATGACAGAACGGCCAGTGGAGATACAGATTAGGCGTTATAAGCTTTAGGCGTTAGGACAGTCAACCTTTTCTGGATCAGTGCCCACTTCAAAATCTTGAACGTGTTCGTGGCCCACCCATCTGACCACTTAACAAGTGGTCAGATGGGTGGGCCACGTGCATATTCAGAGCATATTATGATCAATCAATCGCTTTTCAAGGTTTTAAAGAAAAAATACCATGGCTTTTTTCTTCTTTTTTATACTAATGTTAAAATATTTTGCCAATTGTAGGCCCACTTGTAATTTCCTCACGGCCCACCAGTGGGCCCCAGCCCACAGGTTGAGAACCACTAGACTAGGCATTACGGGCGTTAGGATATACAGTATGTGTGTGAGGGAGAGTGAGATGTCTGCTGTCCTGATGGTGACAACCACACACTCCTGGCTCCTTCCTCGCTCCATCTGCTTCAACTTTAAGCCAACTGAAACCCAAGCTCCACTGACACACCTCACACCATGACCATGTATAATACTGTACACTGTACTCATTAAGGTCTGGGTGGCTTTCTTCTTTGTTGAAGGATGACATGAGGCGAGCCCACTTCCAGTGACATGACAGCTAGGTTAATTTGTCTGACTGGGCGGTCAGAAGGGAACATGACCGGTTTCTACTCGGGAGAAGTAACCACATGAACCCTAGCTGCTGTCCTATTCTGGGCATGTCATAACAGGCGAACATTCGGCGAAAATAGCAGAGTGCAACGCAAAAAAAATCTATGACATATTATCTATGACGTATGACTCCAAATATGGCAAGGTTTCAGCCCGATCATAGCCCCTTTGACTTCTATCCATTATAACATTAATAATGTTAAATATTTCAAAGAATATGAAAGGCATTATGGGCATTAGGCCTTAGGCGTTAGGCGTTAGGCGTTAAGACAGTGGTCCTAACTGATGTGCCGTGGCAGTCCTGTCACTCTTGGTTCAATAAAACCCTAAAGTTTATAGACGACATACACAGAAATTACCGTTCACCTGAGCAAGGCATCTTTATTGACAATAAGGGAGATTCCCTCTATAATATGTGAATAAAAGAACAGCAAATTAATGATATATCAAAACAATACGACCTGACATATCACAAAGGCAATTCGCTCCACATGAAAGTCTGCATGCAAACAGTTGAGCGCCTGGAGAATTCTGAGGTTCTTATCTTTACATTCAGTATATCAAGCTGTGGCTATCAAGGCCTGGCTTCTGACTGGAGCGCTGCCTCAGCGCTCCACACCCTATAAAGTAAAGGTTGACGGCCCAAGGTTCCACAATGGACCATCATCCTAACGCCTTCTGGCAGTGTGCACAAGAAAGACAGACAGACGGAGTGTCTTATAGATGGCTTAACTCCTGCAGAGCCATGCTGTAAAACCATGACGTCATGTGTATTTTCAGTGAGCGACACCTCTGTATAATGTGTAACTACATTTAAATTCACATTTTCATATTGCGATAATATGACGACAAAATACAAAATGATTACACAAAGTAGCACCTTACAGGACATTACATTGCATGCATGCATTCTTGGTAGGGGTGTTTCCAATGGGAATGAAATCCCAGACCCTGTTTCTGCCGTGCTTGACCCATTGAACTGAAAGCGAAATTGTAACTGAATCCCCATTTTACCTCTGACAACCGTGTCTACATATGAAGCTGTTATACCTGATGACAGGAAGGGTCTTCGTGAGGTGGTTAAAATGGAATAGTGAGTTGGCCTTTATTGTGGAGCCAGGGTCAGTCAGGTTGCTTTAAAAAGGAAGCACATTAGAGATGACTGTAACATGACATGGCGCGACCTAACATAGCAGCATAACCAAACACATGGCAATGGGACGCTTACCTCAGTCGACTCCCCCTCACCTATCTGTCAGAGTTCAATTTCATATCACATCATAAACAGTGACGTGATTCAACCTGCCATAATTATTATGAAATTATGCTTTCAGTAATATGACATAATTCTTTGTCGCTGACTAAGCTTATTAGTGTCATGTCTCTCCGCACTGATTCACTTGGGTGTAGTGATTCCCATAACCAGTGCAGAAAATCTGTAATGGCATAGCTATGAGTAAAGGTAACTAAGTAAAGGAACAGTGATTAAATGATTAAAACACAAACCCTGGTAAGACATTTATGATCGCCACTCACTCCTGCAAACTTTACATACCAATCTTAGCCAAACAGGATGGAATATGAAAGATCTGACAGATCTACGTTGATCACATGAGTATAGAAATAACCTGTACCGATTTGTGTGATGTTTGGACAAAATATGTAGGAGTAATATAATAAACTAGAGGTCCGGCCGCCCGGCCCGCTAGCCGCGCACGGGGCTCTGGCGCGCTTATTTTGGGGTACCAAAATGGTGGGATACAAATTTCGAATAGAAAAGTTAAAAAATAATTTTTTTTTTTTTTATTTCCTGGGGTCCGCGGACCCCCTGACGGAACCCCTGGAGAGCCACGCGAAACAGCGCGTACCCCTTCAGACCCCATGTAGATCCACCGTGGTGCTCCCTGTGGCTTTTGTTTTTTCATGAACGTCCTTGCTTGTTTCTGTCGCTTGTTTTTGAAAACCTGGCATCCTGACTGGCATCCCGACTGACATCACTGACGAATCCTTGGTATTTTTACTTCCGGGTTGCATAATGATGACATCACTGTCGAATCCTTTCGACAGTGATGTCATCAACCTAGGCTGGTGTGTTTACCAGATGCAGCAGGACAACACGCTGTAGTTGTTTTCCACGCTCGCGCTAATGAAACACTAAACGGAGAAGCTTGTGATTGTGAGGTTGAGCGTGAATGTATTAGCATTGTAGTCACCTGAATTGAGCGTAGAAGCAGAAGACACGGTGAAGGGGAGGTGAAGGAGGCGCTTCTGTTGTTGTTCTTCTGGCAGAGAGCTGCGGAGTTTCAATGGCGGCCCTTCGGGTTGTTTCGGCGAAACCCGTCGGCGTTCGGTGTCGGTGGTGCGCACGGTAAACGGTACGAAGCTGTTTCCCCTTCCGTTGTGGCCGAAATGTGGTGAGCAGAATTAATTATGTTGCGAGGTGGAAAATATGTAGTGAGCAATGAGAGGTGCCCTACGCCACCCGTAAATTGAGCACGCACGCCGTGGCTACTGTGGTGGCGAGATGTGGTGTGTCGGTGTTGTGTTTACTCGACAACAGAGCTGTGGGTATAGCGTCAGTGGCGGGGCGGAAGTCACTCCTCGATTATATAAGTACAGTAGATGTGTATTTGCAAAAATCGGCTTTCTGGTGGCGCTATACATATAGGCTGATATGAAAAATGCAGGGCAGAGGTTTTTCCTTGGCCTCTAGGGATTGTGCATACAAAGTTTCACGTTGATTGGGCCAACGGTGCCGGAGACTACTGTCCACAGATGAACGGACAGACAGACGGACACACACACACACACACACACACACACACACACACACACACATGGACTGACGGACAGGATGCAAAACATAGTCTCTGCCACGCCTTCGGCCTGGCGGAGTTCACAGCTACAATACAGTGCATGGTAATCAAACCAGAGGGTGTTGTCGTTATTTCATCTTCTCTATTGGAGCCTTGAATTTCTGCATGGTAGCACCACTGGACATATTTCTTACGAAAGTAGTTAGTTGGTGATGATAATCAATTAACTACACAAGCAACCACACTATCTGACCCTATGACCCACTTTGACTGATGTCATGTGCTGATCAGTGTTTGTCTTCTTGTGAACGTTGCTCACATCACTTGTTGTGATGTTATCGTTTACAAAAATGTGGACGCAGCATTCAGATTGTGAAAGGTTTGCTGTTGCAGTGCATTTTTGTGATTAAGTGTAAACAAATGAACTCATGAGGTGCTTCTCAAATAAACAAGTAGGGGGTTGTGAGCCAATGCGAACATGTGACACACTGGGCTCTTAATGTACACCTGCATGTGACACACTGGGCTCTTAATGTACACCTGCACCTAATGGCAGCAGGCCTTCAAAAGGCAGTTACTCCAAAGTGTTATTGTTTGACTACATGCTGGTGTGAGTGAACTGTTTATTAAATTCCATTGCAGTTTCCACTTGTTTAGTAGTTTAGTTTTCCTGTTTAATGTATTATTTGACTTAAAATCATCATCAGTTGTCCATCATCCATACATTCTATTTCGAGTTCTATTCCATCATTCCATCTTCTTCCATACAGTGAAATTAATATATTAAAGAATTTAATCTACCTCTATCCGTCTGGTCCTAAATACTCTGGCTGGTATTGCAGTGTACAAGTGTTTATATATTAACCAGCAAACATAGACTGCTATCGAACAGGCAACTGCCAGTGCACAAAGAACACCAGTTGCTGCCTTACATCAACCTTGTAAAAACTGATGCTATGTTTATGTGACTGATTAAACTGTCAAAAAAATGTTATCCATAAAAGGGAAATAAACCTAAAACTAGGAAATGATGCAAATCTCTGGGCTTTGTCAAGATAAGGTGTGGTTCTTAATGACAACCCACCTCTGTCACAACCCTGAAGCTTGTACAGTAAGACAAATACTAAGAACGGTATGGCTTGATTTAATAAACCACAAACTAATCCTTTGAGTAGCTGTCAAGATTGAGTAATACCTGCTCATGATTCAAGCTACAGGGCGTATAGTTAACAAACAGAGACAACTCATAAAAATATATCAGAAAGGTCATTTTTTGTTTTTAAGTAAAAGTAGCAATACCAGTAGCAATAAAAGGTCTGTATTCACATTTCTACTTGAATAAAAGTACAAAGGTATTGGCATCAGAATATACTATTTTTGTCTCCGCCAGGCCGAAGGTATGGCGAGAGAGTATGTTTTACCCCTTGTCCGTCCATCCGTCCGTGTGTGTGTCCGTCTGTCACCAGCTAATCTCCGGCACCGTTGGCCCGGTCGCTCCGAAACTGTGCACACACACTCCCTGGAAGCCAATTCAGAACATCTGCCCCAAATCTTTCACATGGGCCTGTTATAGCGCCACCAGGAGGCCGATTTGTGCAAAACCCATTTTTTTATATTACTCCTACAAATGTTATCCAAACGTCATGCAAATCGGTACACAGTATCACTATAGTCATGTGATCAACACGGATCTGTCCGATTTCCCATATTCCATCCTCATTGCCTAAGGTTGGCTTCCAAAGTTTGCAGGATTGGTCCGTTAGACAAAAAAAAAGCCTCAAAGTATACACACAGCTTGCGATTTCCGTGAAATTTCACACGCACATTCCCACTAGGCCAAGGAAGAAATGCCACCCTTCTCACATTGGCCTGTTATAGCGCCACCAGCAGGTCTAATTTAGCAAAACACATTTTTGGAACAAAATGCCTCACATCATGAATGCAGTGTCAATGCAAGAATAAATGGCACGGTTGGCACCCTTTTCACATTGGCCTATTATAACGCCACCAGGAGGCCAGAATAACGTACCTGACCTGGCGGAGACCTGTGCTCCGAGGAGCACTTTTTCTATTTTTTTTTTTTTTTTTACATTTTGGGGTAAATGTTCTACATTTCAATACACCAATGCATTGACAGACAATTTACTTTGTAATTTGTATTTTTGAATACTTGAGTACTTGAGCATAGCCTATACTTTGCCCACCACTGGGTGTTTGCTGCACTGTCCTGAGCATAGTTAACCCATGAAACCATCAGTCAAATTGTACACTAAATTAAATGGACACCCAGTGTATGTGCATACAGACATGTAGCTGTAAATTGTACAATAACTAGATAGATAAGCCAATTAGTCACTGTAGTATAACACTGAATAACAGATCAATGATAAGCTTTTTGTTGCTGGGCTTGTTTTTTTTTGCTATATTGGGACATTTGCACATAGATCAAACATATCTATCAGTCCTACAACTCTCCTTTAGTAAATATCCATGCTGAGACAGCATGTCTGGGGGAAAGCAGCAAATGAAATGGCACAGGACTTAATATAATTTATCTTAATTTTTTTCTCTTTTACAAAAAAATATAATTGATCAAATCTAGACATTGACAAATGTAGTCTCCTCATGTCAGCGGTTGGCTGACTGACAGACAACTACTATCCAATGAATCACAGCGCCACCGTCCCTCTGGGATATGGCATTTAGCCTGTCCCAGAGATCTAACCATAGATCTAATGATCAGTGGTGGAAATAATACTCAGATTTTGTATTATTATTAAAATAAAAGTAGAAATGCTATTATAAAAATACTCTTACAAGTAAAAATCCTTTATTCAAAATGTGACTGGAGTAACAGTGGGCTACAAAAGTAATGGCATGAAAATATACTTAGAATACCAAAGTAAAAGAAAGTAGGTAAATCACATTTTCCAACATTTGTCAAACATTTTCGAAAATAGCAGATCTAGAAGCTTGCAATCTGGGAACCCATCATGATGCAAAGCATTATGAGCTTGTAGATCGCCTATCGACTAAGTAGGCCTTAGTAGGCCTTAATTAATTTATGTTTCGTCATAAAGCTTAAGCTTTCAAATAAATGTTTAGGAGTAAAAACTACAGAATGTGCCTCTGAGATAGGCCTAGTGGAGTAGAAGTAGGCTATAAATTATATATTTTTATTACATGGCTTGGTTGAATGCTTAATTTTGATTGGTCAAGCACTGAATTCAGCGTGTGTTATTTCTGAATAATGACCGATGAGCTCTATATTTCTCAACGACTAGGCCTAATATAATAAAGAAAAATGGAAATATTCAAATAAATTAAAAGTACCTCAAAATTGCACTACTTGAGTAAATGTAGGCCTACTACTGGCCTGCTTTAGTTACTTTCCACCAACAGAGAGAGACCCCATGCCATGCATCACACCCGCCCACTCCACTCCACCACTCCGCCCCCAACCACACGCACCCCCCCTCTTTGGACATGCGCAGTAGGTGCGAGGCAGAAGCAGAGGAGAGGAGTGCTGTAGGTTGTACATAAGAAGGAGAGGAGATCTGCCTTTACTTCTGATAAACATTGGAGCATTGGAGGCTGCTGTGGCGAGATTACATGAGTTACATGCACTGATCTGTGATCTGATCTCCTTCCAGACACACAGGACAATAACAGAGAGATAGACAGATAGACGAATGGAGGATTAATCAACAATCTTGGGACAGTTCTGACGACATCGATTCTACCACCGATGCTCGTTTTCTCTCCGAAAAAAGGACTCGGTGCAGCGGTGTTGACTCCGGCTTTCGTCGAGTCCGTCGTCGTCGTCCCGCCGGTTCCGATCACTGTGGTCGGAGTCGACTTGGAACCGTCGTCCTCCATCATGAAGTTCAAGCCCAACCAGACCCGGACCTACGACGGCGACGGGTTCAAGAAGCGGGCTGCGTGTTTGTGTTTCAAGAACGAGCGAGAAGAAGAGGTGAGGAGAGGGAATCCCTGCAGTGTGTGTCTGTCTGATAGTCTGTCTGTCTGTCTGTCTGTCTGTCTGTCTGTCTGCATCAACACTGTTACAATGTTCTGTCTGTCTGCCTGCATCTGTCAACACTGTTACTCTGTCTGTCTGCATTAACACTTGTTACTGTCTGTCTGTCTGTCTGTCTGTCTGTCTGTCTGCATCAACACTATTACAAGGTTCTGTCTGTCTGTCTGTCTGTCTGTCTGTCTGTCTGTCTGTCTGCATCAGTGTTACAATGTAACCATGTGATGTATGTCTTCTCTTCATCAACACTGTTACAATGTAATAACACTGCTACAGTGTTACGTGGTTATCTGTTTGGCATATATTATCATTTCTTCTATCATCCATTCAGATAATTGTGCTTTGATTTATTATTATCAGTCTACACATGATTCATGTCGTGTTATTAATGACATCACGTCACGTTACGACGAAAGACCCCCGTGGCTTTTGCTTTTCATTCCTCTCTCTAACTCTCTCTCTCTGTCTTCCATCCTGTCTTTCCTGGGGTGTGTGAGGAGGATAGGATTGTGTTGTCCTTGGTTTGCCACTTCTGCCATCGGTCGTTATGCCGGAGGACACAATGAATTGCTTTTGCTAGTAGATTCGCTGCGTGTGTGTGCGCGTGTGTGCGAGAGAGAGAGAGAGAGAGAGAGAGAGAGAGAGAGAGAGAGAGAGTGTGTGTGAGTGTGCCCGCGGCCATCCAGTTTGGTCTAGTTTGAGAAAAGAGACAGATAGAGCGAACAGGAGGGGGGCGAGGCGCGTCGACCGCAACACGCTGGGTCACTTTTTTCTTTTTTTTTGTTGCCTGGTGTAGGATAAGAATATAGGCCTCAGTCATGGCTGCTATGTTTACATACTGTAGGAATATTATATCACTCGAAGACTGCGTGACTTTTATTTGATAGGCCTGTAGACAGACGGAGCTGTGCAGCCTGAGAGGCACGCAGTGACCACTCACAGATCATGCGGAGTGGGCAGTGGCAGGCAATGTGTTGCCTCACTGAGAAGTGTAAACTGAAGGGAAAGCTTTTCATGTCAAGGACCACCCACATTGATGTTTATTTGGCCGCGGACCCCAGTCTGAAAATATTTGTGCTATGGGGAACCCCATAAGATTAGAGATTTGTCTTGCTTTTCCAAAAATGTTTCGAAAATAGCAGATCTCCAGTGATCTTGTACCTGCTTGTGCATGTGCATCCGAATAGGGTTAAAGTGCTGATTGTGATGCCATATTACGTCATTTTGCTGGGGACCCCCTGGAACACCCTCAATGACCCCTGGGGGCCCCCGGACCTCACTTTGAGAGAACCACTGGCTTAAAGGGACCTAGAGCTCAGTCATTTTTTGTTTTACCATGTAAACACTCCAGTGTGATCATTCACAACTTTATTTCCTGCATGTTTTAAGATGTAAAAATGTTTTGATATTTTGAACAGGTGTTGTAGGCTACTGTTGTAATTACCACCCCACCCCTGACCATGGTTTTATGTAGGTTTAAAAGTTGTATGTCCTACTACCCGTTGCAAACCCACCTAGGTCTCCCAAACTTCTGGGACCAAACTTCTGCCACTCTTTCATAAGGTATTCCCTGCTTGGCCAAGGGTGATATTACACTAATGAGTTTCTGGCAGTAGGTTGTCAACCAGTATATAGGTGTTCTACTCCTATCGTACTACACATGGGTGTAAATGTCTCAGTGGAAGAGTAGGGAGAACACCTGGCCACTACAGATGTATTAGTTATACTCTAGTCTAGCCTAGAACAGTGGTTCCCAAACTTTTTAGCTCAAGAGCCAAAAGAGAAATCAGACGTTTGCCCGGGACCCAAACTAGTGAAAATAGCAGCTCTACAAGCTCACAACGCGTCCCTTCGAGCTTGCAGATCTGTTATTTTCACTACTACTATAATTTAGGGAATTTTGTTGATTATTTTTATTTTATTCAGGAAATTCTCTTTGACACATTTTGGAATTTGTTTTCAACTTGTGAAAAGTTGTGATTTTCTTACAGATGAGTTAAAAAACATTGTATTCATTAAAATAAGTTCCGTATTACAGCTTTAAGATTTCTCTTTTTTTCTTTCTCTTTTATCAATTAAATACAATAAGTGTAAGGTAGTTTCCTGTTGTTGTTTTTTTGTAAAATAAAAAAATCCCACCCCCCAGCTCTGTTATGCAATATAAAAAAATGTGTTGACTGATATCACTGGGTTGGCAGCTCCGTCTGTCTGAGCCCTCTGGTGTTTATTGTACAGCACACACATACACACACACTCAGCGATTTGAAGATTTGCACGCACGTATGCACACGCAGACGGATAGACACACACATACTCACAACAGGGGGCTAACTTCCACATGGGTACAATTTGTCTGTGATGTTATTTTCTCTCAAAGTTCAGGACATTCAGTTTGCTAGTCTTGTGGGATGGATAGTTCTTAAAAGTCTTTGAATAAAGGCTTGCTTTGAGACTCGCCACAGATTAATGCTGGGACTTTAGAAACAGAAACACTCAATCTGTACACACACACACACACACACACACACACACACACACACACACACACACACACACACACACACACACACACACACACACACACACACACACACACACACACACACACACACACCAGATGTAGTGCCCTGATGTGTGGAACACAAACACATTGCTATCAAACTGTTTTGTTGGTGGAGGGGTAAGGCTAAAGCCGCACTCTGCAGCCAAGGTGTATCACAAAACACCAATTAAACTCTGGACAGCAGACACCAGCAAACCGTTTTTTTCCTTCTATAAAAAAAGATCGAGCCTCTCGCAACACAGATGTTGCATTAGCCAATATTGTGATTTCAGTGTACTTGCAATATATTGTCCAACCTTATATTTACAGTACGTAAATAACAGGAGATATCTACCTCATGCTCTTATCAAGATGCACTCGGTATGACTGGGTCAGTGAAATGAGCATAAATTCCTGGATTGTATGGGCCAAAAACAGTACCCAGTTAAAATGACTGACAATTTCTGACAAACACCTGTGTCCCCAAAACGATCATTTCCTCAACTGCTTCACCATTTGACCATGAAGTCACGACATAATGAGATGCTGTAATGAGATGACATTCCTCTGTTAAAGTTCTTCTTTGTCTGTGTGTCACAACATGTCATGACCTACTTTTGGGTCCCTGACCCACGGGTTGAGAAGCACTGGTGTAAAATCAATGAATGAAAGTTATATTAGGTCACTCATAACAATATAACACACAGAGTCGACATTAGTGCCGTGGAATTGTTTACTATTTGTATCCATTTTCATTTAAGGCTTAAATGGAGCTTAAATTTTAAGCTGATGTGAATATTCTGCAATTAGCCAGTTTGAAATTTACAAAGCAGGCCCACATATGTTGGTAGACATTAAATCAAGGGCAGTTTTAATCACATAGTAAGCATGAAACCGCCAAAACCACTCTCCTCTGTTTTGGAGCTGTGGATGATAATGAATAGTTTCTTTAAAATGGGTTTAGTGCAACTTTCACACGCAACTAGCACAACATTTTACACTACTGGATATAGTACAGTTCTTAGCTCTACACTTCAAAGTGTGGTCTCATTAAAATGTCCAACTGTTGTTAACTCTTGTATCCAAACAAGGTGCTACGTTTTATAATTAGTTTAATGACCTCCAGAAAATTGCTCTATACCCTGTCTCTTATTTAATTTAAAATATTTCTAACACCTTTCCAATCCCAGAGGATGTCTAGAAAGTTCGAAACAAGTAAATATGAGTTTTATAGCTCCAAAGTCCATTGTGTTTAAAACTCCTGTTAAACTGTCATCATGTCCTCAGTGTTTATCTTGTACCTATAATCAAAGTGAAGACCACAAGAGGAATGTGTCTTTGTTTGTTTGTTTTGGGATTTTGCACTCACTGGTCCATGAGGGCCTACTTCTTCATAGAAGTAGTAGGTGCCAAACCCCCCAAAAGTCCACTTCCAAAGTGCATTTTCTTCATTTATTCATATATATATTTTTTTCTCCAAAGGATGAATCAAACAAAAACAGTAAGAAATATTTTGGTCTATCCTCAAAGTTGTCTATTCCACTTGTACTGATCAGACACACTCTGCCCTGCCCTGACTCATTATATACAGGCCTATATACACACCTGTTGCAAATGATCTATTGATTACAGCAGAAAACATGCACAGTTCAAATACTATCAAAAATATTTAAACAAACACTAAAACTATAAAACCTTATTATTACAAAACTAAACTAGAAAAAGTACTCCTCGGAGCACAGGTCTCCGCCAGGTCAGGTAGGTTAATGTGGTCCAGCAATGGTGATGGAATATGAAGAATCGGACAGATCCATCTTGATGAATACCAGTCATTTCGCCCATTTCGCAGTTCGCCCAAAAAGTCGGACATTTCGCCCGCTACAGTTAATAATATATAGTGAAGCTAGCTGGCCGTTTGTGTGAGAGAATGAGAGAGGGTTAGGGTTAGATAAAAGCTGTCTCTCTCTGTGTGTGTGTGTGTGTGTGTGTGTGTGTGTGTGTGTGTGTGTGTGTGTGAGAGAGACGCAGTCAGTGGGGCAAACGCAGTCCCCACGAAAAATATGTACGATTCTGTCCCTATCGGTACATAACTCGGACGGCGCGTAGTCGACTAGCAGACTGGCCTCCGTCATGGTCCAAAACTATACTTTATCGCCGAAAAAAAGTAGTCCGCGGATGACTGAAAATTCCCCTCTTAAATAAAGCCATTTATAATGAATCTCGCACAACTGATTGATTATATATTTATAATGAATGTCGGGCGAAATGTCTGGGCGAAATGTCTGGCGGTGGGCAAAATGTTTCGGACGAAATGTCTGGGGGTGGGCAAAATGTCCGCTCAAAAACACGGGCGAAATGGATTTAGGGCGAAATGTCTGGTTACCATCTTGATCACATCACTACAGAGATACTGTGTACCGATTTGCGTGATTTTTGGAAAAAATCTGTAGGAGTAATATACATTTTCTTTTTTTGCAAAAATCGGCCTCATGGTGGTGCTATGACAGGCTGATCTGAAAGATTCGGGGCAGAGTTTCTGCTCTGGCATCCAGGGAGTGTGTGTGTGCGCAGTTTCACAGTGACCGGGCCAACATTGCCGGAGATTAGCTGTTCACAGACAGACGGACACGGACACACAGACAGGGTGCAAAACATTGTCTCGGCCATGCCTTCGGCCTGGTGGAGACAATTACAAATAAATAATGTTTTCACATACAAGCACACCCACACCTGAGCATTCATTGATTTAGTTAGTTAAGTTTTTCACACATGTCACAGTATAGTGATGAAGTGCTTTTGGACTGTGCCACGCATACACCCCTGGGAGCTGTCCAGTACAACCACAGTCTTTGTTGGTCATTGTGCAGCTCCACTGGTGGTTTGTAGCTCCGTTTAATGGCAGATCAATGGTAGTTGCTGTGAGGCACGAGAGCATTTGTTTTTCCCCCAGCCAGTCTGGGATTTGATCTAGCGTCTTTTTGGGGTTCTGCACAGAACTGAAACAGCTCTCAAGTAGGAATGGGACGATAATCCTTATTATCGTTTATCGTGATAAAAAATGCTCACAATAATCGTACGGTGGAGATTTGAATTTATCGTCAAATTGTCCTCCGTCATACACTAGCACACTAGCTTTTGTTGTGCTGCAAATTCAGTACCACTTAACCCCTTTATAGGCTACTTAATAAAACAGATATGTGAGGAGCGCATTTGGTCCGCCCTTATTTCACTCTCGCCAAAAATAGCAGATCTACGTTGCAACGCGTTGTGAGCTTGTAGATCGCCTATTTTTGGCGAACGACCTCAGAATAGGGATGCAGGTGGTTAACAAAGGTGGCATTTTAAGTTTTAAGCATATTTTGATTATCGCGATAATATTGTTGATCGCAATTATTTTTGCCACAATAACCATTTTCATATCGTCCCATCCCTACTCTCAAGCTCTTAGCTTCATATAAAGTATAGTCCCTAAAACGGTTCCTTGTGCAACCATGTGGTTATGTATTAAACAGAACCATGTGGGTTCTTTATAAATAACCCACATGGTTCTGACAATGTGTAAATATGTCACAGAGTCAGCAGTAAAATCTCACATTGTGTCCTCACTTTGCCCCTTCTCTCTCTCTGACATGCTCCGATTATGTCTGTCTCACTCTTTTCTCCCCCTTTCTACTTTATTTCTGTCTTTCCTCATTCTATCTTTCCACACCCTTTGTCTCTGTCAGCCTTTGTCTCGCTTTCTCTCTTTGCCCACTTTTTTTCTCTCTCTTCCCGTCTATCTGTTTTCCTTGGCTTTCAATCTCTCTACCAAGCAGTTCTCATTGAGTCTCGACTCTTTATTGAATAAGGATGCGCGTCTTTGTCTGGCTAATGTGACTCTGGACAGCTCACTGTACCATGGAGTCAGCGTTAGCCAGACTATGATTATCCAGGGACACATGAGATGTTTTAAGTTAATTCTTCTCTACAGTTGGTTTGGCCAGGCTTGGGTGTACACTGTACACATTAGCTACTTGTTAGTAATAAACGAGTTCCAGTTGATTTTGCACTTAAACTGGAAATCCCTCTGGACTCGGAGTGCCTGCTAAATACCCAAGCTGTGGAGAATGTCTCTGTTGCTCTGCTCTTCTCTCATTATCTCTCTCATTCTCCTTCTCATCATTGTTCACTCTCTCTTTCCCTTGTTTTTACATTTCTCCTGGTCTCTGGCATTGCTCTCTCTCTGTTCCTCCCTCCCTCCGCTCCTGTGTCCTGGTTCCTGCTTTTCCCAGCCTGGCATTTATGTGACAGTCCCATGATGCCACAGGCGTTCCTCGTGCATATCAATTGTCAGGGGTAGAGGATGTGTTTATGTCCTGTTGAATATTTTCCTTTTTTCCTGTCTAGTTAGTAAAGTCAATCACAAATATGTGTGTGTGTGTGTGTGTGTGTGTGTGTGTGTGTGTGTGTGTGTGTGTGTGTGTGTGTGTGTGTGTGTGTGTGTGTGTGTGTGTGTGTGTGTGTGTGTGTGTGTGTGTGTGTGTGTGTGTGTGTGTGTGTGTGTGTGTGCGCGTGCGTGTGCGCGCATATATTATATATATTAATTATATATATATTATATATATATATATATCATTTTTTCTTTGCAAAAGCAACTTCTGGACAGAGAGTCCTTGTTGTCCTCAGTCCCCTGGAAGCTTTGTGACTCTGTTGTTTATACAGGCAAGCTATCAGTCTGGGACGTGATGATACCCCCTGATCTGGCTTAAGCCTGGCTATAAGTCAGCCATACAACCACCCCCACAACTGTATATCCACCTACACACACACACACACATACACACACACACACACAGCTTTTTCTGTCCTGGGTTACTAAGTTCATCTCAGCACGTTTGTACCTTTCACACTGTTCTGAGAAGACAAACCATTCTGAGAAGACAAACCATTCTGTCATTTGCTATACTGTAAAGCCCTGCCTGCCCGTAACTCTTTACTGTACACACAAATAGGCCATGCACCTGTTTTTTTTCTGTTTTTTTTTTGCCATGTGCTCCCCCCCTCCCCTCTCTCTCTCTCTCTCTTTTTTACAACCTTTTATTTCTCAGGGGGAAGGTTTGTCCCCCAGCAAGCTCGTTTTTCAGCAGGGTTGTGTGTCACATTCATCTTATTAGACACCCGTAGGTAGCTGTGCACTGTGTAATCGCTCTGCATGCATTTCCTCCACAACAAGCCTTTTGTTGTGCACGTGAGGGAAAACTACCTCTGCTCGCACGCACAGTCGCATACACACGCACGCACGCACGCACGCACGCACGCACGCACGCACGCACGCACGCACACACACACACACACACACACACACACACACACACACACACACTGGTTAGGCGTGGCTGCCGTTCTCCACCTCTGTCCGATGCAGCCTTCGCACACATTCCACAGCTGATGGCGTGTTTCTTGTAAAAAGCAAGTAGGTTTATTTGATCATGCGTGCCTTATTTCAGAACTGAACCGTTTGCTGTAATACTATTACCCACATATAGGGCATGGGTGCTGAACCGGGCCTTGTGATCAGTAGACTACACAGTTATCCACACTCCACAGGTAGTGTCACTATTCTGGGCATGTCATTGGAGGCGAGCATTCAGTCATCATAGGTGAAGTATACATACAGTGAAAATAGCAGACAGAAAATAAGGGGGCAAGGATATGGGTCATGGCACCAATGTACATGTAACACCCAGGATTCCAAATGCAGGTTTCCCACGCGGGAAGGGACACTAAAGCCAAACATTGCATCCAGGTATGCTTTTGGTCTTCAGTCTGAGGCTCTGGGCCGATCTGCCACACTGGGAACAGAAGCTGTTGTTGAACCTGGGTATCACAGCTAGGCCTGTCACAATTATTACATAATCGTCTAATCGCAATTATTTGAGATAATCGCAATTCTTTTTGCATAATTGTTTCCATTTTGAAAAATGTTCACACATTTTCAAATACTTGAAAATACAAATACATTTTCAAATACGCTTACAAATTATCAAATAGGTCAATCATTTCTTTGTATATTTCAGTTATTTGTCATTTCTGCCCCATGCAATTTTTGATTACAAAGCCTAAAAGGCTTCCTATGTTCCAATGTTCAATGCCAAACACACAATTAAATTGTTAATCGCAATTATTTGAGTGACAATTAATCGTCAACTTAAATTTGTAATTGTGACAACCCTAAACACAGCACGTGACGATATGACGACAGGCCAGAGCTGACGACATCAAACAACTGCTTCTGTCACACACACACACACACACACACACACACATCCCCCGGGCACGTGCCGTCAAATCAGTTTGACTTTTGGCCCCCCCAAGGCTCCGTCACCTGTTGGCCCTGCTGCTAGCAATAGCCACAATCCCATTAGGGCAAAGGAGCCACGAGAGAGACGAGGGAAGCATAGGGATGTGGAAGCCGTAGTGGAGATTAGCTGAGATGTTTGACCGCACCGGGCCAGAGATTAATGCTTTCACTGCTGGGCCAGGTGCAGGAGAGGATGATACCATCTGTTGTACAAATGGTGATCTTTGGTTTCTCCCCTCAATGTATACACGCATGCATTCATATGTATTTTCACATGTAGTGTATCTTGCCTGTTAACCACTCTCAACCTGCCTGTTTTGGGCATGGCATTATAGGCGGAAGGTTTCCCAAATGTTCAGAAATAGTGCAAATGGCAGATGCACGTGGTGAGCTTGTAGATCGGCTATTTTCGGGCAACACCATCATACGCCAAAGTATAGGGCTTAAGTGTTTAAACAGCGCCTTGCAGTCATGTAAACAGGTGATTGCTGTGTCATTGCATAACCACTGCCTGTCAGTTGGTGTTTGTTTTAGATGAGTATGGACATGCATTGTATCTGAAATGACAGAAAGAATATTGAACACCGGCGACTAGGCAGGTAGAGGAGGGGAGTGCCTCCATATGTTGCACAAGATGTTGACCTGTGGTATCTTCTCTGTGTATATAGGTTAGGATTGTATTGATTGAATTATTTCAGTCATGTGTTGTCTCAAAAAAATGCATTGTAACTGTGTATTGGCTTTGTATGGACGAGATAACTGGATTAGCGATTAACTGTGACTGGAGTAGGGGGAGGTGGACATGTAGTTCATGTTGTATTGTATTATAAGTCTTTATATGGGTGTAATATCACCATGTATTGCCTTGCTGTACAGTTGTACATGTACTAGTGTATGAGGATTAGTACAGGGGATGTGTAAAGTGACATACATACTCTCCGTAAGAACCGTGGGCTGGAGTGGGAGACAGATTTGTCACGTTTTGTCCATCAAACTTTCCTCGAATTTTATGTCCGTATGGCTGCGGACTGAACTCAACCGTGCTTTTCACGTGACGTGCTTTCACCATATGTTAGCCAGCTAGCCTACATAGCGTCTCCCACATAGAAGTGTTGCCAGATCTTGTGAGAGAAATAAGCAACCAGTTCTATGAAAACAAGCCCAAAAGAAGCGACTAGGCCACATGGACGCTTGAGCTTGTAGATCCGTGCTATATACTCTCGCAACTGCCATCTAGTGTATATAGGCCTATATGTTCTCTGATAAACGTATTGGACTGTGCTAGGTGTAATAACGAGTGTACGGCCAAGTCTCTTATTGATATGTACGTATGTTGCATAAGACGGTGAACTATAGGATTCATGTTGAGAAGTCTGTGGCTAATATAGCTTGCTGTAGCCTACTTGTCGCTGTTCTGGAAAAGGTGTCGGCAAAGGTTGCTGGGTAAGACTGTTCTATAGATGTAAGATCTGTACTGTGTGTGTCCCTTAAGTCAGTGGTTCCCAGCCTTTTGTCCTTGGAGGCTCTCCTTCTGACGTCTGACAAAAGATGTGATGTGACTCGTTGTGAGCTTACAGATCGGCTATTTTTGATGAGAAATCTTTAAAGATGTAGGCCACGCAAGGGGGTCCCAGACCCCTAGGTTGGGAACCAGAGGAAGAGAGACATACGTCCCAAACTGGGACTGGGCCATGTCTGTCTGTATGTCACGAGAGAAGGTTTGACCCCTCTCGTGAAAACGTATACATGTATCTCACAGGAATGTGTCAAGTAGCGAATTCCTACTACACCGTGTGTCATACGCTTCCAGGGTAAAATAGGTTGTGTTTACAGCCGAGCGCATTTGTACATTTCCTCGGTATGTTGATTACTGCCACTAAACAGCAGACACGGGTTTACCCGGTCAGTGCATATCGCTGCACACTGCAGCTGTGGTGTAATTTAAGCTGGACGGGGTGAGTACAGGAGCCCCTGAGAGGATTTTGTCCTTCACACTTGGTTTATCTGTATTATTTACCTGAGTCAAGTTGCACTGGACTGGAGCCCCTCCAAAAAAACAAACAAACAAAAAACCTAGAAACAAAACGGGGCTTTGATTGAGGTTCATCGACAAATTGCAACATCCTGAAAGGTCAAATCCTGTCAGCTCTTTGGATCCACCTATATAATACGTCATCGTCAAAACGATGGTTACATAAAAACATGCAAAACGATACTTGACGATGGGGGAAAATGACAAATGTGCTCTGTTAACCCTTTAAGACCTGAGGCCGATTCTACAAAAACAGTTTTTTGAAAAAAACTAGGTTGCTATATCAGTGGTTCTCAAACTTTTTCATGTCAAGGACCCTCAAAATGATATGTATTTGGCCGCGGCCCCCATCTCAAAATATTTTGTTCCATGACACGGATGCGTTCCCGGTCTTAATGGGTTAAACTAGACACAGCCTACTTACAGTCACTATCACTTGAGTTTGCTTCTGTCAAACTTTCCATAGCAGCAGTGCAAAGTCACATAGTGATAATACTCTGACACCACAGAAGTACATGCACTATAACACAGCCTCGCCCTCGTCTTGTTAGCCTTTATGATGTATTGTGATGTATTTTCATGAAAGCGTATTGACAATTTAGTTAAAAAAAAGAGGAAAGTGTGGATACTTTTGTATCTTTGATCATAGTTTTGTGGGCAAAAAGGCTAAACATCTTATTTCCACTTGTAGGTGTTGTTAGTGAGCAGCAGCAGACACCCAGACCAGTGGATTGTACCAGGAGGAGGAATGGAACCAGAGGAGGAACCGTGTGGAGCTGCCATACGGGAGGTGTTTGAGGAGGTGAGGAGATGAGAGGATGACTTGATGGATGGATAAATAAATTAGTAGTTAAACACCATACATAGTCTCTCCTTCAACATGCATTTGTTGTGTATTAGACTTGCAGTGGTAGCCACTGTAAGTCTTCCCACCTCACATTTATTACATGTTCCAAATGCATGGCTGTACCCACTCACGTTCACAGCACTCCGTGGATCTGTGTAGGTTTGGATTTTTCTGTCTTTTGACGCACAAATGCAGGAAATCCCTGCTTTGTTTAGATAGAACGAATCCTCATTTTACCGTGTCGAGTTCTACACCACTTTGAGGGAACCACATGAGGGAACGACCGGTCTGGACATTTTTGTTTAAGCAGATATCAGTTCACTGTGTAGACGCCGACAAGGTCAGCATTGTTGTCACCTGAGGGGGAAGACAGCGCAAATTTGACCCAGACTCAGTGCACTTACAGCTGTTTGATCGTCACTAAGAGGCACAATGGTTTGTTTGATACCTTGACACGCCACAGATTGGCATTTGCAATTGGTCATAGAAAGATTTTAATGATTGAACATTGTCTGGCTCAAAGGCACTTCGGCAGGATACACGACTGCTGATCAGCTGGCCCGTTGACTCTCTTGAGCGCCAATGCTTCCTTTTGGAAACTTTTCAGGATGAGTCGAAACGTTTTAAATATGGTTTCACCCAGACGCACACAAAAACCCCACTTAACATTTAACCTTTATATTTAACCTTATATACTTCCTTGTCCAGGGTCTATACTAGGCCTGGCCCCCTTCTTTTTTCCCTCTACACCAAATCTCTTCGGGGAATACATTTGGGAGATTTGGGATCTGCTATTTTCACAGAATGTGCACTAGGGTTCAACTGGTAAGAAAGAGATGAAGAGGTGTAATTTTTGACCTGCGTGTCAGAGGCAGGGTGATTGAGGAGCAGCCGGTGGTATTCCAAAGGTCCTGCTGCCCTCTGAGACCTTGTGTCCTTGGTCCACGTCAGCAGAGCTAAACTTGGCACTGTACCGGATTCCTGTACATTCACAGGCCCTCAGGCCTGCGTGGCCCCTGACATGCACGTCAAAGGGCCCGACTGACACTGCTAAAGTAGTGCCAGTCGGTCAGTCCTTGAGAAGAGGAGGGGGGGAGGGGGGGGGGAATGGGTGAAGGCATGCTGCAGGGACGTCATTGGAATTTGCCACCCCCTAGCGATCACATTTAACCTCAAATTCAGTTCTTTTATACACGTCTCTACCTCAGACTGCTGTTTTGCAGATTAATCAGATTCTTTCAATCCACGCATCTCAATCCACGCGGCCCGTCCATCTACATTGTGACGTGACACATGTTATAGACGCGTGTTTTCTTAATGTCATTATATACAAATTATATTTATTTATTTTGTGTGGGGGAAATAGGGCTTAAGTGGTAACTTTTTTGCCACCCTATATTTCGTTTTCTTTTTTTTTAAATGACACCTCTGGTATGCTGGGTGAAGGGAATGGGTGAAGGGGGAAGGAGAGAGAGAGGGGCTGGACTTTTCTCGGTGTGAGGTGTTGAATTTAGACTAAATAAATAACTCTAAGCTGTCAGGCCCTGTGAAGTGCCAAATTGTTATACAAATGAATTGTAGTAATTTGTGTATTTGAGCTAAAAATAACAACAACCCTAGGAACTTACTGTATGCAGCTGATAAGGCTTAGGTTTGCCCAGGAAAGGGAGGACTGAGTAAGAATCTAAAGTAAAGTGAGGTATTCTGATTGTTTTCTTCAACAATTATGTAACTTAAATTACATAAGCAGCGCATGAAGATGGGCTGAACCGCTGAAGCTGAATGGACAGGTTCCTCGAGTCCTGACAGTCATTTTAACTAATGCTTTAACCATTAAGTCTAATGAATCCTCTATTGCAGTGGTTCTCAACACGGGGTTTAGGGACCACCAGGGTTCATGGGCGTCCCATGAACCCTATCCCTTATAGTCCTATTATAGTTGGGAGGACTATCATTTATAGTCCTCACAACTATAAATGATAGTTGTGAGGATGTCTCCCGTGTGTCTTCCATTTGTAAAAACAAAAAAGGAAAGCAAGAACGGGAGACCGTTTCAGCTTCACCCAACTGATGGCTCGTCATGTGGTTTAGTTATGATGAGTGTTCGGGGGCGGGGGGGGGTTGTTAAGTGTCTTGTTCAGGGACACTTTGACACACACCTCTGAGAGTGTGCTAATGTAACCAAGTGGACCCATAGAGCATTAACCTCTGTATAGTCTTAGCCTTAGCCTTAGCCTTAGCCTATTTAGCCTTAGCCTTTTGTATATAATCCTTGCACTTGTATAAAATATCACAGAGCATTAGGGGTGAGTCTTGGCAGTAACTTGATGACTGCGAATGGAATTTAGATTAATTACCGTAACTTTTAAGTGTCATGTAAAGGAGATAATCGAGTTTTCCATTTATTGTAGGTGCCATGAGACACTTGTGTGTGTGTGTGTGTGTGTGTGTGTGTGTGTGTGTGTGTGTGTGTGTGTGTGTGTGTGTGTGTGTGTGTGTGTGTGTGTGTGTGTGTCTCACAGGAATCAGAGCAGCCTGGAAAGCCTGTCTGTGTGGGGGTGATGTGCGGGGATCTCACATGCACAAATTACTCATTTACAATTAGGTTAAAGCCTGATTATACTTGCTGCATCCGCGTAAGCATAGGCATACGAGAACACGTACGTAGTTCCGTTTATACTACAATTTGGTACCCAAGCACACTACACAGTATACACTACACTACACTACACTACACTACACTACACTAGTACTAAGAGAAACTTGACCGCAAACTGCCATTCTGTTAGCATTCAAGGGTTCCAGCTTTCTGTTTAGGTAACATGCATAGTTATATCACATCCTGTGGGTTGTTGTAACTATTCACAAACTATGTTACAGTTATTGGAAAACAATAAACTGGGCACTCATAGTTGATAGTTGGACTTTTGCAAATGGATCAGGAGAGACCCCACAAAATGATGGTCTTGACGGCTCCAATGGCCACAGAGAAGAGAAAATGAAATCAAACCAAGCAAAAGCTGTTCAGCCTGTGTACGTGGCCTTAACCCATTAAAACCGGGAACGCATCTGTGTAACCACTTTAAAGTAATACAATGCAGGTCCACAAATAACGATTTTTAGCAGCCTCTGCTGGTCATTACCGTCACTGCAGGCCGTTCGTTTATTCCTCCGTTACCCAGAATTCCATTTGTTTTCACCGGAAGACGGAAGCGTTTCAAAAAGCCTTCTTTTAATTGTTATACTATCTGTGGATCGTTTCTCTTAGCCAGTGGAGCTTTAGTTACCGTGAGCTGTGTTTTCTTTTTCTGTTGTTTTTCGATCTTCAAATCCTACAATCTCTTAAAAACAGCGTGAGATTCCTTTTTGTTATTAGCGTGGTAGTTCCTGGCCAAACAGGAAACCGGTGCAGTAGTTCCTCGCCAAACAGGAAACCGGTGCATTTCCGGCCGCATGACGTCCGGCCGGATGACGTCATTTTCGCGGGAAAGGCTCACGAGCCACCTTTTCAATAGAAATTATAATAGAAAAGGCTTTTTGGGGTGACATTCATGGAGTGGGTGTTGCCACTCACAAAAGATATACAATTTAACTTTAGTTTTGTTGAAAAAGTTACCTAGTATTACTTTAACCATTATTTTATACTTTGGCTATTCAAAAATAGCAGATATTCAAGCTTATAGCGCGCTATGAGCTTGTAGATCTGCTATTTCTGAAAAATCGTGAAAATGTGTGCAAGTCTTTGAACATATATTTGTTTAAGCGAACATTTTTAACTCAAATCTTTGCTTCTGGAGGTCCCTGGAACAACATATTTGAGATCCATTCCGCGGCCAAGTACATATAATTTTGGGGGTCCTTGACATGAAATAGTCTCAGAACCACTGCTATAGCAACATACGATTAGGATTTAGAAGACATTTTTAGAATCGGCCTCAGGTCTTAATGGGTTAATGTTTAGCCTAGTTCTGCAGTCCTGTTTGTTGCTCAGGTTAACAACTGCCAGGCATTTGTGTGTTGAAACAGAGTTTGACAAGGTTACAGTGGTGGGCAAACATATAGGCTACACGTAGTAACAGTCACATGCTGGACTTCTTAGCTAAAGCACACCCTGTAGGCCAGTGGTTCTCAAACGTTTTCATGTCAACGGACCCCAAATTAATATGTATATAGGGTTAAAGTGGTTAAACCCCCCCCCCCCCCCCCCCCCCCAAGACCCCACTTTGAGGACCACTGCTGTAGGTAGCATAAAAGTAGGGTCTTTGCCTGAAACAGAGTCTGTTGTACATTTGTACATTGTGCCTTTTTGTTGAACATTGCAGAACCTTTGAATGTTTACAACCAGTTAATGTCGGGTTCTTTTTCGTGCCTCATATTCTACAGTTACTCCAAATACAAGCCCACATAAACTCCCTTTCTTAAAAAAAAAAGAAAAAGAGAAAACTAGTTGCACAACTTGTCTTTTATTATTGGCTAAAAGAACAGGCAGCCTTTTGAATTGTGTTTTCCACTTGTTTTTCGTGCTGCTTAGAGATCAGTGTCTCGCCCCCTCACCGCCCACCATCATTACTAGCAGCACCAACAGCCTCAGTGCCTCACCATCGCAATTAAAAACAGAAATGCCACGGAAAAAGAAAGTGCTTTTGTCCACCTTATACCCAAGGGAGTCGGTCAAACACACACACACACACACACACACACACGCACACGCACACGCACACGCACACGCACACGCACGCACGCACGCACGTATATCACAGATAGGAAAAGGGAGAAACCTCCATGTCTGTGACTGACACTTCATAATGATTTCCCTTTTCCATCCCTGTCTCTCAGGCTGGTGTTAAGGGCAAGTTAGGACGTCTGCTGGGTGTATTTGAGGTAAGTGTCGGCCGTGGAATGTACTGTACTGTGTGCCGTTATCACTGGACGCTCAAGTAGCGCTGTTTGGAAAATCACATTGTGCGCGTAATGGAGTGTACTGTACGGCTAATGACGAGCTGGAGAAAACAGACCCGGGGTTTGAGTGGTCCCTAAACGCATTTATGAAATGACATAATGGAGGCTTTTTAACAAGCGACAAAGGGGGCCCAGGGTTCATTAAACCCAATCTCTCTCAACACATAAATGACCACATTCGTTTTTTCAGTCTGTGTAAGGGAAGTTTGTTTGGTATGACCTGACAACACTGACACTACATGTCATTAAGCTAAACCCTGATTTATACCTCGGACGACTGTGTCGTGCTGGAAATACCCAATCTACGAGCTTGTAGATCTGCTATTTTTGCCGTAAGTCTAAGTTAAGCATAAGGCAACACTGTTCTGTCACTGTCAGCTACTAAGTACAAAAGGGGAGTCAGTGTATTGGTATGTAGAATGTATGCTTAAGAATGCATTGTTTACAATTAACTTTTCATCATGTTTTTCACTTTTGCACAATAATGCATGGATGCTGCGCTGACACTGCTGGGACATTCATGCAGAAACACATGAACAACTTGCAGCTGTTTTGCACACACATACATAGGTATAATACTCTTTTCTCTCTGACCCCTAAAGCAAAACCAAGACCGCAAGAATCGGACGTATGTCTACGTGTTGACCGTTACTGAGACACTGGAAGCCTGGGAGGACTCTGTTAACATTGGTAAATATAAATATATATATTTCACTGATGATGTGGCGTGTTTGTGTGTGAGAGTTTGTGTATACACAGTCAATTAATTAGTTAATTTAGCATGAACATGTGCTGTTCTTTTGAGACACACTTGTTAGTCTGCAGTGCTGGCTGTGATGCAAGTAAACACGTGCCCATGGGCCATGTTCCTCTCACATAGTGAGTGTATCCGACTGTGTGCATTTATATAGATTTATGTGTGAATATACTGCATGGGGAACTGTTCCAGCGATAGTAGCATGCAGGCAGCACAGGTGTCCATAAATCTAGGCCTCTCCTCTTCGTGGCAGCAGCTCTTAGCTGTAATTCACTCTAGCCGTATATCAACTGCTGTCCATTGCCGTGACAACAGTATCCAGAGTTACTCTTTTTGGCGGTTAGGGCTAAAAAACCAGCGCATACCAGCTATTGTATGGACTGCTTTGCTGCAGTGACTCTGTTTGTTTCTCTACTGCGCAACGGGAGCTTGAAACCTTGATCATATTTCATTGATGAACTTTCATTCATATGTGATTTGATTTCCCACTACTTACTAAAAGATGGGCCTGAGGCCAGATGAAGTCACAAAGCTTTTCATTATGAACATAAAAGTGTCCAGCGCATTGATTTACAGAACGATGTTTGTTAATGACTGTGTATTTGTGTCTGCGTGTACGTTTGTTTCTGTGTGTATGTAGTATGTGTGTATCTATGTAGTATGTGTGTATCTACACAGTATATGTCTGTGTCCCTCTGACAGAATGACTATGTCAGTAATATGTAAGTGTAATGCACCCAATGCTATATTTGCAAGTGCGTGTACTATTCATGCAATGCAGTCATAATGTACATTAACACTAGGGAGAGGGAACTGAGCAGCCACAGTCAATCTTACTGCTCATCCCGCAGCCAACATGTGGGGAGAGATGACCCCTTGTGGTGAGATGTTGTAATAACCTTGTTGGCACTTGGACTACTGCTACCCTTCTCTCTCTCACAATAGAAAATAAGGGAAATCTCATGTGACAATATACAATGCAGGCGGTTGCATTGCAAATCAACAAGCCTATTATCCACATGACTGTAACTGAAGATTAGATTGGATCTTGGGTGATACCAAATTAATCCAAAGCTCCTTACAGTATCATACTGTATGTGCACAGATTCATAATGGGTGGCCCCCCCAGTGGGAATCAAACGCCCAATCTTGTCAGTGTTATTTCTTTGCTCTTGCTATATCCATCACCCCTAATAAACCTGCTCCAAAACAAACCAGTCAACCAAACAAAAAATAAAACGGCACACAATCTTAATGCGCTCATATTCAGTTTGGCAATTTTGTAATTGCACACAACTTATAAGAATGGGCTCTATGCACAGTAGCCATATTTGAAATAAATTAGGCCTCTTCCTTACTTCCTTTACATGTGTTACCAGTGTTACCAATTAAGGCTCTGTTCCATTTAGTGTAGCACAGTGGTTCTCAAACATTTAAATTTCAAGGACCCCCATAACTCTGAGAGTGAACAAATGGAACCAAATGGACACAACTTTGAGACCCACTGGTGTAGCAGAGTGTTTCCAGTGAGCGAACATGCACAATATCAGCACCCTGACTCTGTTTGACCGGAATGGAACAGAGCCTTCATTAGTATCATTGGTAACACCTGTGAAGGAAGGAAGTAAGGAAGAGGCCCACTTTCTTTCCAATAGACCACCGAAGTCTGACGTAATTTACGCATCCTTTGTTTGTCTACCTGGTTCGCAGTTTTCCACTCCCATTCTGAATCCCATAGACGTATTTAATATCACGTCAAATAAGAACTGTGTTCCAAAAATAAACAAATGACCCCGGCGGCTTGACTCTTAACGATATGAAGCATCAACTGACGGTGAGAAAACGATAATGTTACTTCCGCCGAATTAGTTACATTTTCGCCAGAAACATACTGTTTCAAATATAAGTGACTGACTATCATAAACTATACAGAACCTCCTCCCTGACAATGGCGCCGAGACAGTTTGTTTATTTTTGGACCACAATTCTTATATGAGACGATTCTATGATGACCCAATGTTATTCTCCATAGCGAAATTACTTTACGAACCTGGGGATGAACGAGTGACGTTTGGTGGTCTATATGGCTGCTGTGCATATAGAGTCTATTGGATGGTGAAGGGCTACAGTTACTCAATACTCTATGCTATGTCTCCCCCTGCAGGCCGTAAGCGGGAGTGGTTCACGGTGGATGAGGCCATCAAAGTGCTGCAGAGTCACAAGCCTGTCCATGCGGAGTACCTCCGCCGGCTGCAGCTCAGCTGCTCACCCACCAACGGGAACTCGTTACTCCCCAGCCCACCTCCCAACGACAACTACCCTCGCTACAGTGTCACGGCCCCCTCCACGGCCGCCGTTCTGGGCTCGTCGTGCAGATAGGACTGTCTCCCCCCCGCCCCCCCCAACCCTCGGCCCTCATTGCTGTCTGCTAGCATACCCCAGAGGGGTACAAACATGGAGTCATGGAGCCACCTGGATTATGCAGGGTTAAATGCCATCCAAACGCTATACCGGGTCATTTAATTCACACCTTCACATCAGAAGGTGTGAATAATCGGATATGGTGTTTGGTTGGAATGCAAACATGCATAGTGGTACGTGACTGGACACCTTTCCACTGAAAGTCTGTACAGCTGACACAAGCTTTTTTTCTTTCTTTTTTTGCATGATTCTATTGATTCTTTTGACCTTGAGAGTAGCAGCTCTTCGTCTATTCTTCGACCCCGGGACAGACAGAACCAAAGCCATTGAACTGTGAGGATGACTCACAAAAACAGTGTTGAAGAAGATAGATAAACTTAAGGGGGACACAAAGACCTCAAAGATTGATATTGGATTTTTGGACCTAACCGTGCCGTGGTGGTCTGTCGCACGAGCAAAGGTACTGGATTCAATCACACGTTCGAGACCGCCGCCCGACGGGAAGACGACGACCTGTAGAGGGCGCTGGAGTTCTTCCTGACATGGATGACTGCTGTAACACTCTGGTTAAGGAATGCCTTACAGAACCTTTTTGTATGATTGTTTTATTGGGGTCATTTTATTTCATTGATGTTTTTGTTTTTTTGTTTGTTTTGTTATGTATGATGAGCATCTCTGCTAATAAACAAAAGGGAGATTTAACCCCATGTCAACAGACTTTAGAAGAAAGTTTTGCAGACTTTAGATTCTAAGTCCTATATCAAAACCAGCCCACTGACAAAATGATTAACAACAAATGACTTCACAGTTCTGACCTGTTGAGATCTGTAGTTATTAGTTAACTATTGTAAAACGTAACAATGTTTACACTACAGTAAAATGTTGTTTTTATTGTTGAAATATTGAACAAGGAACAACCTCCCCCCAAATGAATATAAAAATGATAAATGATCAGCTGATTCCAGAAATTAAGTAGGGAGACAAGAAGAAAATACTACTACTAAACAGGTTTAGACTGAGTGATCTTAAGTAGCTTTAATGTAATGTCTCCTGACCTTAAGTAGGAGGTCAAGGGTCAACGGTCCAAGGTGTGGTCCCTCACTGGACGTTCATACAACCCGTGGTCTGAGAAACTACCTCAGAAATACTGATGACTGGACAGAAACATTATGGTACTGTATCCAGGTACTCCCTGTAATGACAGCTATTATAAAGTGAAGACTGGAAATAACTCATGATGCTGTATTAGATTCCTTTTAGTGGTGGAAGAAGTACTCTGATTTTTTTGTAAAAGTTAGAAATACCACAATGTAGAAATGTGTACAAAACAAAAGTACAACAATATTGTCATGAAAATATACTTAAAGTGCTAAAAGTAAAAGTATTCACTATGCAGAATGCCCCATTTCACGTTTCCTTCCAAACGTTTTCAAAATTTGTCAAAATCTTAATAAAATAGCCGGCTATTTTTGAAAAGACATAATAGACATAAAAATGAGGGCTCAATTGGTTAATGTATGTTTTGTAATAATAATAATTATCTAAATTGCTATGTAACTTGTAACTAAAGTTTTCAAATAGTTGTTGTGGAGAAGAAAGTACAATATCCACTACTTGAATAAATGTACTTAGTTACTTTCCACCACTGATTCCTTTTGACAACATGCAACAAGACAGCATCTTGTAACAAATGAGCCTGAGATACAGTTACCCAAACCACAATGCAACTGAACTGACCTTGGATTGGTGAGATAAGCACGTCTTTTGTCCCTTTGGGACCACAATACTCCTTGTTGCCTGTCCTTGTAGGGGTCCATAACTGTGTTATTTAAGACGTACAATGTATGGTGATGCAAAGTTCATATCTTCGCCTTAAGTCGAATGTGAGGCCTTGAACTAGAGTTGGGATCACTTCACGTTGAATTAAACCAATACAGGAAAGAAAAGACCATCTACACACTCAGGCCTGTGCAAAAGTCGTTTATTAAAATCTTAAAATAAATTTGTTTTTGTTTATGTATCACATTTACAGTAGGGAAGGACCTAATTGAGAATAAACAATTTACTATATCAGAGACGTTTTGAAATGTATGGTGCCATGTTTGTCATACTTGGCTTTATCATCAAATGACACTCCTGAATAGAGTTAAAGTTGGTTGAAAAGAAAGTGTTCTGACCACATCCCTACTTAGAACATCGTGATTGTTGCATTCTACATTAACCATGACTACATGACTCCTCAGACAGTTAAAGCCAATGAGCTCTCTCTCGTCCTAGAGGCCAACATATGACTGTGGACTTGTATTCCATTAGACATTTTGTCAAAAGTGAGCTGTTTACAAAACGTAACTCAATAGCCTGTTTTTTTCTTTTCTTTTTTTACACGTTTGACATTTTAAAATAGAATAAAAATGGAGTTAAATATTAAAAAGTTATTTTCACTTTGCTGTGTGGAGGTGTTGAGGGCTTGTCTTAAATCTACTTGGAACATGGATGGAATCTTGTAAATCCATGTGCCCAATTTACAAAAAGGTCCAGGAAAAGGATTCAGTCTCCCGAATCAGAAAATTAATTTGTAATAAGTGTGGTAATGTTTTTAATTCTATCATCCCTCCATCTGTAGATGTAATGAAAGTTCAAATTGTACAAAGAAAAAAGATGACATTTGACTTATGCAAATACCTTAAATTTTAGTGGAATTTACACTTTTCAGATGGCAATTACAATTTTAGCCAAAGTTAACTACCTAACTAGCACCTAATTACTAGTTGGACCCCATTAATATCCTCTGGGACGTCTAAGTGTCTTCCCAATGTGTGACACATGAATGAAGATCGAATCTCACCCATGGGCAGTTGATTTGTAAATAGTTTTAAAGAGAAGACTTTTGATTTTTTTGTTGGAGTTGTACTGAGAATGAACCTGTAAAACTTCTCTTAATATTTTATATTATTCTTTTTTTCCCCTCTTTCTCTTCTTTTTTTTTTTTTTACAAAAAGTGATGGGGAAAAAAGAATAGAAAATCCTCTTGAATTCTGTATATTTGTGTTATTGAGAATTAATGTGCCACAAGTTGAGGGTGTGAGGATTTGTTCTTTTCTCTGTCTCAGTATAGGCTACAACCAAGATGTTCGCATTTTAGCAATTCTTGTTGCGTTGAAATCTGTGCTCCGATGTACTGCAGGACACAAAGATTGTGATGGCAAAAATGTAGGGGCAGAATGTTTGGTGGGAGAGTGACAAATGGTTTATGTACAGAGTGAGACATAACTTAATCTGCCAGTTGACAATGGAAATTTGAATGAATTTTAACTGCAAGGTAGGTTTATATACAGTATACTCTACCAACCGCTTTGGCAGGTAACCAGCCATAACTAGGTGGTTATTTTCTATTCTAGAAGTCATATTTAGATAGGTAAACTGGTAACAACTGGTGGAAACTGGGAGATGCTATGATGAGTACATGCATGTTGAACATAGAGAAGGTAGCTAAGAATTCAGATGTTTGAGGGAAATCCCCTCACACTTATCCCATGGTACGCAGACCCTCACTATGTGTCATGTTTACAGAAGAGAATAAGTTGGGACACTACACAAGGAAAAGATGAAACGGGAATTACAAGATTTGGGAACGTCTCTAGATCTGTTTGTTTGGAACTGCATGGCTGCAGATGAAAGAGTCTGTGATGTGTACTCATTGAATGTTTACAGTTCCTCCATCCCTTTCATTATTTACAATTAGTATACTTTAGTTTAACAACTAACTTCACTGTCTTTGCTTACAAACCCATACAACTCTGTACACCTGTCCCCTATCAGTAATATTCATGAAGATACCAGTGGATCTGGGAGAGTCGTTATATTCTCATTTACGCTAGCCTGCATTCCAGCCTAGAATGTTCAGGTCAGATATCATGTTTAGCCGTAATGGTTCCTGCAACAAAAACAAGCATCTTGTTCAGAGATATGGATACCTCTGCCACAGACACAGATTGAGCCTCTTAAACTCAATTTATACTTCATCACATGACTCTGTCGCTTGCCTAAAAGAACTGATCTACAAGCTGGCAACGTGTATAAATTAGGGATTACACCTTCCCAATGAGTCATCTGGGTACTCACAAAGGCTCACATACTTCCCCACAACATCACCGCCCACTATTCAAATAATGTAATCCCTTTCTTGAAGAGTCTTATTTTCATCTTGAGAGTGCATCGGAGGGGATCCGCCCGTGGCAAGGCTAAGTCAGGTTTTAGAGACCATCATTTGTGCAATTCTAACATGCCGTGGTGTATGCATGGGGTTGTGCATGTGTTGTGTTGGTTGAAATGAAGGAAAATTATCATGTGCCAAATGAAAACATGCTGGTGTTCTAATGGAATGTTTTTGATTATGTCAGAATTGTATAGAGTAGACCCCTGTCCCTATCTTAAAAAAAAGGGGGGGGGGGGTCATTGTGAAATTAAATTAAAACTCATGTTACATAGGCATACTTGAGGTTAATATATTGCAGATTCTGTGACTTCTTACTTTTTATTAATAGAAGCTGTCCTCAGCATGTTGGAGAGTGAGTGATCCCTCTAATAGCTGCATCAGAAATTAGGCCACAGTAGCTGCAGTATCTTTGATACAGATCACAGGATAACTAACGTGTGGGTGTCTTGTGGATGCATTCTTCTAAAAGACTAGAAACGTTTGAAATCTCACATCACCCATGCAAACGAGGTTGAATTAGAAAATCTCACCTCATCCATGCAAACAAGATTGAATTTGAAAAGATTAGAAAGTAAGAGTAAAGATTAGTAAGCTCCTTTGGCCAGCCACAGCTTGTACATTGTACCTAAGCAGGACCCTGATGGAAAAACAAATTAGTAAATTACACTGCATTTACAATCTTCAGGCTTAATTTATGCTTTTTCGCCACTTAGCAGTTGGAAATACATCTTTTTTGTTGTTGTTGAGCGACACTTTGGGCCACGCGAGGAAGTATAAAAGCCTTTACCATGCTTCTGATTGGATAAAAACATGTATGGCCAGTGATAGAGGTTTGATTCCAAATGGTCCCACCCAAATTAAACATGTATGTTCTTGTGGTGCAGGTGGGTGCTCTGGATAAATGTGTCCACTGGAAGCCGGTACATTTTTATGTGGATTTTGACCTGCTGTAAATGTTTGAACATGTACCATCTCGCAGGAATGTGTTTGGCACGTTTTGTCACAAATGCTTTTCTTCTGATAATTATGCGCACATTAGAGTTGTATGTGAAAGTGATCAAAAGACCTGAAATGGATATGATTGATTTTAAATTAAAATAGAATAAAAAGGGGGGGAAAAACCTCACAGTGATTCACGTCTTCACTGCTGTTTTATAACCTACCTTTGTTTTGTGTTGTAGGCCTATATGTTTCAAAAATGTCTAATTTACCCCCAATTCGTGCATTTGGCTTATTTTGTTGTACAGACTGGCTGAATGCCATGTCAACAAATAAGACTCCATGGTCTAATTACAGCTGAAAGGGAAATGGCATGTCATTACAAGCAGACTAGCTATCTTTAGAAAAATGGTTTTAGCTGAGCCTAATAACCAGGACCTTTCTGTATATTTGCAATGTGTCTAGACAACATCTAGCTTAAAATGGAATTGTATTGTCCATACACTGTGGAAGCCAGGTGCAGCAGGTGACTTGTTTGTTATGACCCTTTAATGAATGTAGCTAACAACCACAGACTTTCCAATAGCCTAGTCTAAAACAGTTATTCTCAACCTTTTTAATTTGAAGGACCCCCAGTTCGGACCATTTATATATATATATATATGTATTTATTTTAATCTATAGGACCCTACTCTAAGCTATACAATCCTCAGTGTTTTCTTTTAACTCAGAGAGTATGGGTATTTGGTTCCATTTGTATAAAGTATTGGATGGATTTACAGACTCCTTAAGGACAAGGACCCCATTGAGAACCAGTGGCATGACCAGTGGTCTCTAAAGGGACCCCCAGGGGTCCTTGAGGCGGTTCCAGGGGGTTCCATTTGTACACTCTCAAATGAGATACAGTGTAGATTGCGATCAGCAAATAACCAAAAGTGGGTCCATCGCCACCCTAATGCATATCAAACATATATCAAGGGGTCCTTGGAATGAAACTTGTAGAGATTCACTGGTCTGAAATAAGCTCTGACAAATTGATTACATCTCACACACCATGTTGCAGGTGTAAAAGCCACAACTATTTCTGTGGAATCATGATACACACACCTGCCTGTAGAGACTGTAAACAGTTCTCTGTTTGTTTCCTGGAGGTGGGCAAGGAAGCTTATTTAAGGAAGGGTTGCCTACGTCATTTTATCTATCCAGCGATTCCAGCCGGCAGATTCGTCGCACTGGGCATGGCAAGCCTGAACCTATGAATGACAATCAAAGGTGGCAATCGTTCTGAAATAGTGTGTGTTCATGAGCTGGTCCAGCCTAGCCTCGCATCACCAGTCTTTCCACCTAGGTCCAGCCGGCCGGCTCCATTCACTGCCATGTATTTCATCGAACTTCGGGTGCGATCCCCGGCATCTGGCGCGTCCCTTCCTTAAATAATCTTCCTTGAAGGTGGGTGTCGCTCTCTTTCTTTGTGGCCCTTATGTGTAATGTGACACCACAGGTGACGCCTGGGCGTCAGGCCACACCCTCTGTGATGGTAGCTGTGCGTTGAACTAACGTCCCGTATGGTCGATACTCACCTGGATGTTGACATTAACTAAAACTGGACTTAAAAGCGATCGGACTCGCTTTTTTTACACCCTTTATATGAATCCACCACAGACTCCTTCGCACGATGAGTCTGGAGGGCTTGAGAATGGACGAGGTGTTCTTTAGGTCGTGTGTGGAGGACACCAGCCTGGCTCTACCTCGGGAGGAACACCTAATATCTCCCCAGTGGGTTCATTCAAACGAGCGCAGCTTGCGTGTCCAGCAGCAGGTCCAGCTCACACTGGCCCGCAGGGGGAAGAGAGCGGCGTCCAATGGTAATATCATTCATAGTAGCCATAGCCTCATCAATGATCATATGGATATTTTTTTCATATATATATATTTGTATTCATATTTTTCATATATATATAAAATATATGTGATATATATTTTGTATTTATATAGTTTTTTTAATTGATATTTTTCACATATATTTTTTATTTATATACATTTTTTTAATTAATATATGTATGTATATATATATGTATATATATATATATATATATATATATATTTTTTATTTTTTTATTTTTTTATGTCTCACTGTTTTGCTTTATATTCGTGGAAAGTGGTGGGTTTTCTTAAATAACATATAACATAACATCAGACAAAACATGTTGAACCAACAGACGAGTGTCGCCCTCAAGTGACATTTCTCAAATGGACTTATGGACCCTGCTTTATCATATTTCCACTGTACTGTATGTGTACCTACCAGTGGTGGAAAAAGTACTCACATTATTTACTTAGTATTGATACTTTACTAGTAAAAGTATCAATACTGCAATGTAGAAATTCTCTGTTACAAGTAAAAGTCTGGAATTCAAAATGTACTTGAGTAAAAGTACAAAAGTAGCTATTGTATCAAAATGTACTTTAAATACCAAAAAGTAGAAAGAACATTCAGGGCATACTTGCCAGTATTAGCCATAGATGGATACCACCGCAGGGTGGACCATGGCAGGAGGCTCGGAAACCTATATAAGGGGATGAATGGCCTATGCAGTCCCGACCTTTAGCGACCTATTCGACCCCAACCTTCCCATATATGGATATCCCTATAGATGGAGACAATCAACATCCCCAAGTCTGACATCAGAGAATCTCTCCTAGATGGCTATACATGGAGATACCTAACATACCTAGCTCTGACATCAGAGAACCCCTCCTGGAACTCCATATATGGAGATAACCGAAACGTCCAGGACTGACATCATAGATAGTCCCATATTTGGGCATAACTGACATAGCCCGCTTCATATATGGATATGCCTGACACTACCAGACATCACCGTAGTGACATCCTCGGGATTCCTTGGTTAATTGAGTTCATCAGCGACACCGAGCGACAATGACTCTTTCCAGAGAGATAAGCATCAGACAATTCATCAGTAACTAGTTTTCACAGCCTAAGCATATATCGGCTTTACCTACTTCTTGGATAAATATCATAGCGGCTTTCGGATCTGGTTAAAGAATCAGCCGATTATCAGTTTCACATACTCATTATGCAGAACGTCTTCAGAGGTTTTCAAATGTATAAAATGTTTAGCAATCTTTTGAAAATAGCAGATCTACAAGAGTATTGTGAGCTTGTAGATCGGCTATTTTCGAATATGTATATATACTGTATATATAATATTTAGGGCTGAAGTGGTTAATGTATGTTTTGTAACAATTATCAAAATCTACAAAGTAACTAATAGGCCTAACTTAAATAATTGTAGTGGCGAAAAGTATAATGTTTGCCTCTAAGATGTAGTGAAGTGGAAGTAAAAGTACAGAAAATTGGAAAAACTCCAGTAAAGTAAAAATACCTTTAAAAAAGGACTGTACTTTAGTAAATGTACTTAGTAACTTTACACCACTGCTACTGCCACCATGGAAATGCAACGTACAGTAACAGTAGCCTATCTATGATCTGAGCCACCTGAACCCGACTTATACTTTGTTGTATGACGGCGTGGCTCGCCCGAAAATAGCCGATCTATAGCCTGAAAACTCACACAAATTAAGCAAGAATGTGTAAATACAACACAAATACAGTAGTGGAAGTGTGGAATGCGGGTCACGCAGATCTCAGGTCCAACAGGTTTTAGTAACCTAGGCTATCATCCTTTAGCTTGCTTTTGAAGTTGAACTTAAAAGTTGAAGTTAAACTTTGATGTTTAGCCTTCATGGAACTTAATCTCTTAATTCTCTTAATCTTCCTATTCTCAATAGGAAGCAGATATAGGCCTAGGCTAATCAATTTATATTTTAGTTCTGGAGAAGTGGGCAATAAGGTTTCAAATTAGAGCATATTATATTAGCCCCCAGAGAGTTACATGACAGTGTAGATCTGCTAGCTTACTTTTGCTATTTAAAAGAGAATTTACAAAATGTTGCCCCAAAGTTGATTTATTTCATTTTATAATCTAGTCTGATGGTCTCATCGTGTTGTATGATTTAGGATCACAGGATAAGACAAACCTGAGAAGACTAAGTTACATTTGTCACAATGTGACATGACAAGAGTAACATTGTGTTTAAACTAGCCACAGAAAATGCCATTTTTCTTTAATTTGGAATGAAATTGAGAAAACGTTATCGAAGTGTACTTTTTGTGTGTAGCTACTCTTATTGGAATGAACCTATAAGTGAATGAAACCAATTCATTGTTAAACTCCCAACAACACTGGCTTATGCACTGCAGAAGAGCAGCTTGCAAATGACCTCATGAATCCTACACAACTACTGCCTACACAGTCTACACAACACTAAACAATAGGTTTTGTGGTGGTCAAGCGTTAGGCTACCCTATACTGGTTTGTCTGGTTCTATTGTTAGGAGTTCAGTGGTAACAGTATACACTGGGAATAGACTGCTGTCCAAAATTATGAAAAGGTTGTGATGAGCCCAAAGGGCTATGATGCTTATTTTTTTGCATATGACAATAGTGTGTGTTCATGTTTTTTAAATACACTGTAACTACTTTGTCATTGTTGGTACCCATTTTGAATACAACCAAAGCATGCAAAGTGAATGCCATGTTCTTACAACTCACTGACTGTACACAACTAGGGGTGCAACAATTAATCAAACTAATTCATTTATAGAAAAAATAATAATAATAATAATTGATTAGTAATCAATCCCTATTTGGGGCATGTCATTGTAGGTGAAAAGTAATTAAAAAAGTGAAAACAGCTACAACATCTACAAACTTACTGTTCAATGCAACACATTCACTATTGTTGCGGGACACCATTGTGCGACAATGTATAAAATAGGGCTTAAATGGATAATTGATTTGTTGATATATACATATATTAAAGAAAACCCACTTCTCGATTATTCGATTAATTAAACAATTATTAATTGAATCGTTATGAAAATAAGTTACAGCCCTATCGAGGACCATATATTAAATGTGCCGTAATGAAATTGCATTATTGTCTTTCAGGGAGCATCCATTTACAGAAAAGCACATTTCAAAGCCCAGATTCCAGAAATGGAGCTTTACTAAACATGAAGGTAAGGCACACACGCAAAATACAATGATATCCATAATGTCAACAGTATTATCAGTACAATAACCACACCCTACAGTGTTAATGAGGAATATAATACACTGATGACAGTACGATACAGTATCCGTTCAGAATGTCAGAAGTCAGAGTACATCTGAGTCAGTATATCCGACTACCCGTACAGTGTTGTTGTCACATTAGTAAGTATCCCTACGGTATTGTCCTGGTGTTACTACAGAGTTATTTGTCTATTGACTGAGCAGAGTAACTATAGTATAATATAAGACTTACATTTTACTCTACTGAAAAATACACCACGTCCTGACAATAACCTTCACATCAAAGATGTTTAGTTTCCCAGTTTGTGGCACTAACCTGCACAATATAGTGTTCCAAATGTGAATATTAATCATCATTTAGTCTGAGTATTATAGTCGTTAGATATTAACCACTTGAACAAAGCATCCCTATTCTGGGGCGAACATTTGGTGAAACTAGCAGATCTACAAGCTCACAATGTGTCACAACGCAATCCATTGTGAGCTTGTAGATCCGCGAAGAGATTTGGTATAGAGGGAAAAAGGTAAGGGGCCTTGTATACATACAGCTTTGGGGAACCTCAGCACTAATATCAATATTTGGTGTGATTTAGGATCAGAGGATAAGACAGGCCTGCATAGCATTTTCAGAACACTAATTTGAATGTTGCATGCCATCCTGGTATTTTGAATGTAGCCATTTGGGTGTGTTTCACACTGAGCCCTGAAGGTAAGAAGGGTTTTGCATAACAAATGAATCATTTTAAGCAAACAGTACACTAGATCTTGGATGATGTGTGCCAATGTTGGTTGGTGCTATCACTGCATATTGTTTCTGTGGGGCAGAAGGAAATGCATTAAAAAAAAGTATCCAGTTATTATTTAGACTATTTAGGCTATTGTTAACACTTTTCACTGGTTAAATATTTATAAAACCCACAGACATACCTGTCCACATTCAACCTGGCCTCCCTATTTTGAGCATGTCAGTTGAAAATGTAAAAATAATACTGTCAATACTGTTACAAATAAAGGTCTGGTAATCAAAATATACCAGAGTAAAAAAAAATAGAAAATTTCTGCCTATAATGACACCCAAAATATACTGCCTATTTGCCCATACTGATGTCAAAAAGTCAAACAACGTCCTATATCTGTTGGGCTCTAATAATATTGCCAAGTTATCTTACAGTTATTGTACGTATTATTGTATTTATGTACACTGCTCTCCGTAGGTGCATTTTCCCTCTTATTCTCAGACCCAGGTGAATGGAATGGGCTTCAGCGAGCGCTCTCGCTCCAGCGGCCACTTACGAAGACCGTCCCGGAGGGTGGAGGTGTCTCCCAGCCCCAGCCCTGAGCTCCCTCGCAGTGCCATGCACGCCTGCGCTGGCCCCTTGCGCTTTGGCACCTACACCCTTCCTGGTCCCGCTCAACCCAGGAGGATGGGTGCCATGCTGGAGCGCTCGTACGGGTCTGCCAATCCCCAACGTCGCTACGCTTTCTCTGAGGTGCCGCGCGGCTCGCGGGTGCTCGCCTCGACTTACGACCCCAACAACACCAGCACGCCCAGGCATGGCGGGCATGTGTCTGCCCGCGCCACCCGCAACCAGTACAACCAGTCATTCAATCAGACACTGGGTTCTCACCAAGGTTATTATTATTATTTAGCTTTTTCCTTGGTTTTTATTTTGTTTTTACTTTTTGTTTTCAATTACAGTTTAGTTTTGATAACATTTTAAAACGGGTTTGCTAGTTTAGTTCTTATTTTTTTAAAGGGCTCAGTTTTTGTTTAGTTTTTTGTCGGTTTCAGTTTTCTTGTAATAATGAGTAGTCACGAGCAAGATTCAAAAAGGTCAGAAAAATAGCAACAAAAAAAAAAGTTCGCAATTGCTCATTGTGAGCTTGTAGATAGGCTATTTTAGCTATTTTTGAAGAAAAATATTTAATATCCACCAAAAATGCTTTTGTGTGAATATTGGCAAAGACTAAAACTAAAACTATATTGGCAAAAACATTTCTCTGTGATTTTAGTTTTCATTCATTTTGTAAACACACAATACAGTTACAGCTAGTTTTTCTTTTCTTTTGCCAAGTTTTTTTCAATTCTAGTTTCTGCTATTTCGTTAGTGTTAGTTAACTGTAATAATCCATCAAAACCGGGAAAGCATCGGTGTAATTTTAGATCTTTGCGTTGGCTATTCAAAAATAGCAGATGTACAAGCTCACAGCGCGTCACTTCGTGCCCCACTGCGAGCTTGTACATCTGCTATTTTTGAACATTTTTGAAAAAAAGTGTTGAGAACTACTGATTTAGAGGGCATTTGTAGAATCAGCCTCAGGTCTTAATAGTATAAGCCTGGTTCTCACCCAGTGTTCTCAGAAAGCGCGCTGCAGCCCGGCAGCCCTGGCGGCTCGCCGCCGACTCGCCATCGCACCGCCGCCCTCAGGAGGGCGTCGACCAGCGTGAGGAGACAAGCTGCGGCGTACGGGACCCAGGGTGCTGCCGGCCAGCGAGACCAAGCCCTGGCCTGGCTGGCTCAGATGAGGAGGGAGGGGGCCAGCCAGGGGCCGAGGTTAGCGAGGAATGATTCGTACTCGTCGCCCTCCATGGTCAGCATGGAGGTGGACATGAGCAGGAAGATAGAGGATGAGGTTCCCCTTCAGCACATCCAGATTCAGGATGCTACCGCACTGTAAGCTACCATATTCTGGTCGTGTGTGTGTGTGTGCGTGTGTGTGCGTGTGTGTGCATGGGGGTCAATGTGTTAACGTGCTTGTGTCTGACTGTCTACTTGTGTTGTGTGTGTGCATATCATATATAAAAAAAAATCTATTTTCAACCTATCTTCGTATAATTGCTCATTATAAGGTGGTAGTATTTCTGTCTACTCACTCTGTGTCTCAGAGGAGGGCTGTGGACAGTTAAGAAACTTGCCTACCAGTGACATCATTGGTAGGCAGGTTTGGTCATTTCAAGCAAAAAAAAAGAATGCAAGAACAATGGCTTCTATGTCAGCATGCTTGCTAGCTTTTCCAGGAAGAGAAAGGCTGTAGTCTCTAAAATCATCTTGGAGTCATTATTAGGCAGGTTCCTGTCCACAGCCCACCAATGAGGTGCAGAGTGAGTAGACAGAAATTGGTACCATCTTATGATGACCATTATAAGTACAGATACTCAAAAGTGTACTTAAGTTAAGTACAGTACTCAAGTAAATGTACTTAGTTACTGTCCACCACTGCCCATCCATCTATGAATCCGTAAAGTATTCACTCATCCTCTCTCCTTCCTCTGTCCCTTTGTCTCCTGGCAGGAGGTCAGAGGTCAAGGCTCCTGAGTTGACGTTAGAGCGGGCTGTAAACCTGCTGACTCAGGAGGATGAGGACGTGCTGGTGTCTGCAGCCAGCTTCATTCAGAAACAGTGTTTCAACAGCGCAGAGGCCAAGAAGATGGTGAGCTAAACCACTGGTTCTCAATGTCTGGTCCGGGGCCTACCACAGGGGTCCCAATGGACCCTTATGGGTCTGTAACTCTGAAGGCCATTATACAGCAGGAGTGATAAATACGCCTTGTTATAATCACTCTCAGTGTGCATATACTCATAACACAAACAGACGTTTTAATTGCACACAATAAACGCTCCCAGTCTGTACACTGGTGAGCTTGTGCTATTTTAGCAAAACGACAAAAAAAAAGTGTCTTGTGGGGGTCTTAAATACATATCAATTTGGGAGTCCTTTACATGGAAAAAGTAACCCCTGCGCTAAACTGTCCTCGCTTCTACACACTGCTGTTGACCTAATGTCACTCACATGTTCAACCAAATCAATGTTTTTACTGCACTGACACCAGAGGATCGCTATGCCGGATTGGTCCTTGAAACTGTACAGTTGGACTCACACAAGTGTAATGTTTGACAGAGCAGCTTCACTCAGTGTTTCGGCAGACAGTTCCTCATCTATTAACCACTATTTCTATTTAATTGTCAAAGACTTTCACATTTCTGACAACATTTGATGTACCACAATATTCTCTTTAGGCAAATCAGATATGATTGAGAGTATAATATTCTTTCCAATTTGATCTATTCTGTTATGAAGCCAGGTTTATTTATAGTAACTAATTAGCTTCAATGGCACTGGGCCACAATGTAATAAAGTGAATTTTCTGGAATATACTGTAACTTTCAGTCATGACGCACAAATGGAGTCAAAGAAGAGTCAGGCTTAACACATTCAATTCGGGAACGCATCTGTGTCATTTTAGATTTATTTGGCTATTCAAAAATAGCAGATATACAAGCCTATGAGCTTGTAAATCTGCTATTTTTGAAAAATCTTGAACATTTTTGCAAATCTTTGAATATATATTTTTTTAAAGCGAACATTTGTAACTCAAATCTTTGCTTCTGGGGTTCCCTGGAACAAAACATTTTGAGATGGGGGTCTGCGGCCAAATACATAAAAAAAAACGAATATGTTTTCTAAATCCTACAGTATGTTGCTACATCAGTGGTGCTCTAACTTTTCCATGTCAAGGACCCCCAAAATTATGTTTTTGGCCGTGGTCCCCCAAAATATGTTGTTCCAGGGACGCCCAGAAGCATCAGAGTAAAAAAATGTTCGCTTCAAAACAACTTGATATATATTCAAAGATTTGCACAAATTTGAGATCTCTGTATCTTGTGGAGGAGTGTAATATTCCTTGTGTGTGTGTGTCTCTCTTTGGGCTGAAATCCTGTAATCCACTGGCAATCATATCACTTTTTATTGCTTTGAAGCTGTGTTCATGACATTTTATGACCTTTATGGCTTAACTTCCTGTCTCTCAATCTGTCTTATCTCTTTATATCTCTTTGCCTCCATCACCCACTCTGTCCCTCTTTCTATCTCTTGTTTCCTCTCTGTCGGTCTGTCTCTCTTTCACCCTGTTTTCTCTCTTTCTGTCTCTTGCTCTCTCCATCAATGTCTGTCTCTTTCCCGTCTTTATCTTTATCCTCTTCTCTTCTCTTCTCTTCTCTTCTCTTCTCTTCTCTTCTCTTCTCTTCTCTTCTCTTCTCTTCTCTTCTCTTCTCTTCTCTTCTCTTCTCTTCTCTTCTCTTCTCTCCTCTTCCCCTTCAGGTATTTTACCTGCATGGTATCCCTAAGCTGCTCTCGGTGCTGCAGAGTGACATTGAGGAGGGACAGAGGGCCGCAGCGGGAGCCCTGAGGAACATCGTCTACCAGAGCAACGAGAACAAGATGGAGGTGAAGGACAACGAGGGCGTGGCCACCATCCTCGTCGCGCTGAAGGGCAGCCGTGATGTAGACACCAGACGCCAACTCACCGGTCAGTCTTGTGTTGTGAAGGGTGTTGACGAAACCTATTGCATTACAGATGGTTTCTGTTTCTGTTTGTTTTTGTCTGTGTCGCCCCTGGTACCCCCTGACTCCATGACATGTTCTCCAAACACCATGAGGTCAGGTGTGTGGTGACTTGTGTGAAACACAGTAACACACACAATAAACATTGGGTATTTGTCACTGTACATTTGCATATACATCAAATTTGACCTCTTTACCCATCCTTAATTATTTAGGAGCAGTCCTATTAACCCATTCAATCCGGGAACGCATCTACAAATGTCTTCTAAATCCTAACAGTTTTTCCTTTAAAAATATGTATATATTCAAAGATTTGCACAAACTCTGTGCCCCGCTATGAGCTTGTATATCTGTGATTTTTGAATAGCCAAAGTATAAAATAACGGCTATAACTCTCTACCCATTCAGCTATGGCCACCTAGTGGAGGGAACTGGGGCTTGCCATGGTTCCATAGCAGTAAAGTCAGCATTATGATCTGTAGTCCCCCCTCCACTTTTGTTGTGGGAGACAAAAAAAAACCTGTCATTCCTCCATTATGTAGACAAGATGAACCAATCAACCACATTCTGCATTCAACAAGAAAACCATACAGCCCATACATTATGTAATGGAGGACACATTTCCATATATACTGCAGGTACCTGTTTGGATTACTGCTCAGATTTAAACAGTTTCAGGTGAACGAGTCCCACTGAGGTTGGAATGTAGGTCATGTAACACTTGTTTATAAAGTAGTAGTGCCTCAGGCCAACCGTGGGAGAGCAGAGGATTAAGGTGCATAATGTTGTATACCTCATAGTTGCTGCTGTACCTGCAAATCACATGGGCCGTGTCACGAAATCTGCCTAGAAATAAATGGTGCATCATTCCTAGATTCCATACTGTGGCAGTTGTCATCTCTTCATTCTTTCCTCTCATACTTATTGTATCTCTCTCTCTTCTCTCTATCTCTCTCTCTTCTCTCTATCTCTCTCTCTCTCACACACGCACACACGCACGCACGCACACACACACACACACACACACACACACACACACACACACACACACACACACACACACACACACACACACACACACACACACACACACACACACACACACACACACACTCCAATAAAACCGCCCAGAACCAGCAGGGAAGTGGGTTCAGTTCTTGAGCAAACTGAGAGGGGTTGAATGCTATAGTTAAGATCTTTACAGCCTTAAGGTATAGTGTCTTGTGTCTGTGCTTGTATTGGCCTGTAAGCCTAGCTCTCTCAGCAGTTCTTTACACTTCGTATACGCGCTACTGTGTCTAAGAGCTTTGAAGTGTCCAGTTTCTTCCAAGGCCGGGTTTGTAAGATGAAGCTGTGGGTTAAATTAGCGTGTTTTGTTTTGCACATGTACACCATGTAAGCACTATGATGATGACCTCAGGTGGTTGGATCTTTGCCACTGGTGCTGCATTCTCTCCCTAACCTCTCTGTCCGGGCATTGTCCACTGTACTGTCCAATAAAGCAGAGTTAATCTTTAAAAAATGTAGGCATACCATTTTACTTGGCTTTTATTGCAGAGCCTCTTCTTTCATGACCTTGTGATGGAACAGTCTCAATAAGGAAAAGGAAAACACTATAATACATTTATTACAGAACCGTAGAAACTAATTCCTGAATGAGCTAGCCTCTACTAGAAGCTATTAAGTTTGATGCAAATGTATATATAATGAATATGACCCCCTGTCATGGACTCCCCCATTTATTTATGTATTATTTTCCTTCTTAATGTTACTGTATGTTGTTTTTTGGAACGTGTTATCTAAGTGTTAATTGTACTTTTTATGGTATACCTGTTTATTTTATGTTTTTTTATTTTTTTTATTTATGGTATTCCTAGTTTAAATTTAAACTAGGAAATGATATGGATCTCAGGGAGGGAAGCCAGTCGTGGATGGTGATATTTGTCACACAACAAGTAGTGAGTAACAATTGGGGAAATGGCATAAGTACTAAATTGGGAGGGGGAGGGAAAAGGGAAAGAAACAAATATTGTAGAGGAAAAAAAAGAATGAACATTGGCCATAAAAAGGAACGGTAAAAAATGCAAGTGGGAATGTATTTGTCATATTAAAGCTCTCCACTGTTCTCTCAGGTGTGTTATGGAACCTGTCATCTCATGATCTTCTGAAGGAGCACCTGTCCAGGGAGGCACTACCTGTCCTCACCAGCTCTGTCCTGGTGCCCTGCTCCGGCATCTCCGAGGGAGAGAACCCTAAAGACGATCTGCTGGCCGACCCCGACGTTTTCCACAACACCACAGGCTGTCTGAGGTACAGGATACTTGGTTGTGAGTGACATGGGATGTGTGAGGTATAGGGACAGTGACTTGGGCCAATTGTTGAAGCTTTACGATAAGGGCTCACTGATAAGGATTCCTGTTTAAGAGATTGGCTTTCAGTTCTGGTCCAGGGGACGCTGTAGGGAGTGCAAAACCAGTTAGTTTTACATTCACCAGGTGTCCCAGTTAGGTGTCCCTGATTAGACATGAGAACCAGCAGATTTCTGGGTCCACACCTTGAGTCGAAATGCACTGCATCACAGAACATTTTCCCAGTACTTTGTTATATTGTAGTTACAGCGTGTGTGTGTGTGTGTGTGTGTGTGTGTGTGTGTGTGTGTGTGTGTGTGTGTGTGTGTGTGTGTGTGTGTGTGTGTGTGTGTGTGTGTGTGTGTGTGTGTGTGTGTGTGTGTGTGTGTGTGTGTGTGCGCGCAAACACACACTGTTGTATAAAATTACAGCCCATGTTTAGACACTTTCCATTATAAGGCTGGCATAATGTGAACAAAGAATTGAGCTATTAAAATCCATAACAGTGTGGGCACTGGAGGTAGTAATTTTCTCCTGGTTAATTATAGCTCTCTATGCAGTCAGACTGCGTTAGGAGTGAACAATCTCCCACCATTGTGTTAGTTTTAAAATGCCCTTGTCAGAATCCTGTTGGAGTGCATAATTTGCCATTTAGGAGATACAGAAACCCTCAATAGAGCCCCTGCAGTATGTCAGGCTTCTGGAATGCAAATAAACATGATTAGAATGTCCAGTGTAGTCTGTGACATCCTGCTGATGCTGTGACTTAGATTACAGGTCTGTGACAGCTTGATAATAAGCCCCCTGGAAATAATCATATAATAATGTCCATCATTTCCATATTACCATGGAATTCATGCAAAAGGGCTTTCCGTACCAAAAAGGATGTTCCAAGTATAAATGAAGTGAAAATTATTGTAATTGTGGAGGAAGGAAAGCCAAACGGCACTGACAGTGATTTCAGACTTCAAGTATTTTTTTCCTATAATATCTGAGATTATTTGAATGTCTTGCACCCTGACAAAAGTGGAATGAACACTGAAGAACCTGCTTTTGTCAGGATTCAGGAAGGCAGTCATTTTGTCATTATGGTTTGAGAGGATGTATCATGTTGTTGACCCCCAGTGAGGCCATTTTGTTTGTTTGGAACACACAAGCAGGAGGAGTAAATGGTCTCCTAGCAACACGGCCAACTGAAAACAATGAAAAACTAAATAATTCATACGCGTACCTCGTTCTCTTTGTCTCTATCTTTTTTTAATCGCTTTCTTTCCTTCTCTCTCACTGTCTCTCGGCTGGCTCACTGTCTTTTTCTCCTCTCTGTTTCTCTCACTCTGTCTCCCTCCTTTATTCTCTATCTTTCTGCTCTCCCTCCCCCATCCTCCCTCTGTCCCCACATGTCCCTCTATCAATCAGAATCAACTTTATTGTCACATCACAGTTTACAGGTGAAGAAGTGAGTTAAAACAAATATTCAGAGTGCACTCCAGAGATATAGAGGAAAACACAGGGTAGAAACAGGTCAAATAATCAAAAAGATACATATCGTTGCTGTCGGGCAGAAACCTCTTATCTCCATATTTTAACTTTTTGCGTTTTTTCGTAAATGAATGCCCTACTTGACCATACTACATTGTCACACAAAGGTATCAAAAGTAGCAGATCCTCAAGCTCGAAGCGACCCGTTTTGAGCTTGTAGATCTGCTACTTATGCTACTTTTGAATTTGAATCCTGAAAAGGAACAGTTCTTTTGGACATACAAAGGTTCCACCTGCCAGAGACGATATGTAGTAGCATGTATGTACATGATGTTTAGAACAATAGCATCATATGCAGATGTGTACATAACATGCCTCCACCCCCGCAAACCCCCCCCCCCCCCCCCCCCCCCCCCCCTACAGTTGGCGTTCAAGATTTTTTAAAAATGTTCAAAAATAGCAGATGTGCAAGCTCGCAGCACGGCACAAAGTGACATGCTGTGTGAGCTTGTATATCTGCTATTTATTTTATAGCCAACACTAAAATGCTTTGCCGGTTTTAACGGGTTAACCCTCCTGATTCAAGGGAACTATTTAAAATGCAATTGTCATCACATGAAAGATGTTACAGTAATTCATGAACATGTATTATTTATTAGCCTGCAATTTGTATAATTCAATAGTAGCGTGTGCCATGTGGGTTGTTAATGGGTAAAAGCCTCCAGAGTCTTCTAAGTCTGCCCTGTAATTATAATCATATAAATTAAATAGGAGTGCTTGTTATAACTATCACACCATTGTTGATTGGTGTTATGATTGTTAATAACAGTAAATACTTTAGGGGGCTAATCCGTGTTAGCTTATAAGGTTAGGATGGCAGGTTTACTGGCTGATCACTATGATTTAATGAGAATAAATAACCAAATCATTTCTAGTGATTTTGATCGTGTTGTTTTCCAGAAACGTAAGCTCAGCTGGTCCAGATGGCAGGAAAGCCATGAGAGAATGTGATAATCTAATAGACTGTCTGGTCTACTACATCAGACGGACCATCGCTGACTACAAACCAGATGATAAGGTACATTTATAACACGCTTCAAGGGAGAGTTTTCTCTGTACGCTTGAAACCCACCAAAACAAGTATCGCTCACGCTCTTTATTGTGGATGGAAGTTTTTTCCGCGACTGTTCTCGCCAAACCTGGTCACAGCGGGACGTATGATCAATGCGCTTCAATGAGAATGCGCACAGATTATTTTTTCTTTTCGCACAGAGCGGGAAGTAGATCTGGAGTAGATTTACTTTGTTTCATCTCATCTCACACTCCTCAAACTCAATAATTAAACCTTTGCTGTTTGCAGTATGGTGTTGCATGGAGTTTTTTTTTGTATTTATATATTTTTCTCATTTTGCATCCATTGTAGTTAGTAGTTAGTTTTAGTTTTTTATTTATGCTATTTAAATTGTTTCTGTGTCTGAAATCTATTGTGTGAGAAGCAACTCCATCTGTTTACCCCTGTGCCATGTACGGCTATTTATTTCGCATGCACACAAAATTGTCTTTATTTGAAACATAACACTCATTTCTAATGACTTTATTATTCTAAATGAAGGTCAACAAAAATTACAATTACTACTTGAGATAAATTACTATTGTCTCCTCTTAAGTCATTCCTTTGTCTCCTCTCCAGTCTATAGAGAACTGTGTGTGTATACTACACAACCTGTCCTATCAGATTGAGGCAGAGCTTCCCCAGAAATACTTAACTGACCTGGGACAGTCCCGACAGAGCCTGGCCCCCAGGACCAAGAACGCAGGCTGCTTCAGCCAGCGCAGTGCTAAAATCACAGAGGTACAGTACCCGTTCACATTCAAGGCTTTGATTGATTGATTGATTGATTGATTGATTGATTGATTGATTGATTGATTGAATACTTTATTAGTCAGAAACTTGAACAGCACAGAGGTACAGTAAGACATTTTGGCTAAAAGGATAACACATACAAATCCTGGGGACTTGTTTCCATTGTGGTCCTATGTGTTAGATTCATCAACATTGCATAGAATATTAACACACTAATACATGTCATCAACAATTACAAACAACTATTATGTATAAAGGAGAAAAAGGAAAAACGGCGGCAGTGAATGACCCCTCCTATCAGTGGAAATTAAAATCTACGTCCCCTTGTTGTCTTCTGATAGGTCTTCTGATTCAGGCCAGTTTTGAAAGAAACCAGTTATTCACATCCTTTATTGGACGATGTCAGGGCATTTCACATTGTGGTGGCAGAGTAGTAGAATGAGAATGTTCCCATGTTTGTTCTAAATTTGGGGGTTAGCAGATCGTGGTCGCTCCCTCTAGTGTTGTGGCTGTGGGTGTCACTCACTCTGGAGAAGTAGGGCACTGAGGGCACTGTCCCTTTGAGTATCTTAAAGCAGCACTACTAACTTTTTAACAACTATCATATTATGCCCCACAAAATTATAAAGTTACATGTTTAAGCAATAACAATCATCCTTCCATACATTTATAGACTCAGGGGGTCCCTGCTAGGGGCTTGACTGTATTACTATGTGTAGTTGAGACAACGAATTTCATCCTGGCATTTGCCAAGGCACCAAAGCAGAACTGGCAGTTAAAGCGAAGAGTGGCCAATCACGTCGTCGGACATGCTTGCAGAGACTCTTGGGTAATGAAGTCAAAGACGTTGGCTGCCATGTTATTTGTGTGCAAAGTGGCCACTGATACCCCAAACTACATAGTGCTGCTTTAAATACCGATCCCATTGATAATTGCTTAACCCTGGCGTCTACCCCGAGCCATCCCAAACTAGTCTGTTGGAATTATGGTTACCGGGATTATATTATTATGGTGGGTCATGGGCTTAAGTCTCATAGTCATGTAAATACAACAAGCAAATCGTAAAGGAAACACATTAAACACAGTAAACACAGCGCATGACACAGCACATTCAAGACATCATTAAATACATACTGTATGTCAGAAGGGAAATGGCTGGAGCACATGGATCTGATGAAGGACTTCAGTCCTTATGTTTTCTCCTATTAAACTGTATTTAAAAAAAAGATTAAGATGGTCCATGTGCTCCAACCGTTTCCCTTTTGATGCTCTTGTGGTCCCTGTCTGAGAGGCACCTGTTCTCACCCTGAAAGTGGGTTTTAGCGTGTGAACTTTCTCAAGCACATTTACATAATGTCCTAAAGTGGTGTATGATTGTAAAGTGCACAGACCTGCCAAGAAAAGCAACGCCTTTTTTATTATCATGATGTAATATCTGATCCTAATGACTGCAATCACTGCATGACTAAACCCCCCATAACCTGCTGCTGGTTTATAGAATGTGGAGCGCCAGCTCCCCCTGCTGGAGGAGAGGTCCAACCCCTGTGGCATAGAGTGGGTGTGGAGCCCCATCACGGTGAGGATGTACCTGTCCCTGATGGCCTGCAGCGTCCGCCACTGTACCCAGGAGGCCGCGGTAGGAGCCCTGCAGAACATCACCGCTGGCAACGGAAGGGTAGGACGAACCGACGGATATTTCATTGTGTGACAAAATGACAAACACAGCCAGGGTTGCCAGATCTGCTTATTATAATTTCCCCGCAAGATTGCATTTGAAAATAGCCGATCTACAAGCTCACAACGCGTCGCGATGCGACGCGTTGTGAGCTTGTAGATCTGCTATTTTCAAATAGCTGATGTATATGTTAAAGTGCCCATGTGGCCCATAGTCGCTTCTTTTGGGCTGGTTTTCCTAGACCTGGTTGCTTGTTTCTCTCACAGAATATGGCAACACTGAACACAGCCAATCTACAAGCATACAACGTGTCACATCGTGGCATGTTGTGAGCTTGCAGATCTGCTATTTTTTAAATAAAAGTTAAAACAATTGAGACTTTAAATGAGATTGTTAAATTATGATATTATTACACATAAATATCAAACATATCAGACAGTCTGCATTTCCCAAAAAGAAATGCATGTATTAAATTCAGGTACAGATAGAAAGATGGACAGACAAAGGCAGATGTTGACCAAACTCAAGTTTAATTTTGCTTTTGCTTGACTTGCATTGGTTTTTGCATTTTACATCGGTTTTAGTTTACATTGGTGCAGTTTGTTTGGGTTTAGTTTATTTGTGTAACGGTAAACAATAAAAGTACTTTGAAGAGAATCAATTGCCATATTGCATTTGCATTTGAATGCATTTGAAATGGGTATTTCAGTACTCGAATACCTCTCCTTTCGTCACAACACAAAACATTTCACCTACTGTGCTTGTGTGTGTGTGTGTGTGTGTGCGTGTGTGTGTGTGTGTGTGGTTAGGTGACTGAGGCCATTGCTCACACCATAGTACAGCGAGAGAATGGACTTCAGCAGGTGAAGAAGATGTTACAACAGGGAGAGAGTGACGTTAGGAGGATGTCCGTGTCGCTGCTGAAGAACCTGTCACGCTACAGGGAGCTACACGCTGACATTGGTGAGTATTCTTTATAAAATGGATACCTGTGCATTACCTGCGTCAGTGATTCTCAACCTTTGTAGTGTCAAGGACCCCCAGTTTGATATTGTCGCTGTCGGGCAAAAACCTCTATTCTCTATTTTTCAACTTTTATTTATTTTTGAATAAATCAGTGGTATTGAAGACCCTTTACGTCTGTGTGTGGGTTTTACAAATATTGAACCAATGAAAAGTATTTAAAAAAGCGTCTCTGACTAAACCTCCTAACTCCATTAGATCCTCAAACTTTCGGACAAACCAGCTAACTCCAACTTGTGGAGTTAGGTGGTTTGTCCCCCATTGATTAGACGTTACCACATTAATGGTCAACAACCTCCTAACTCCACTTGAGCTGTATTTGGGTAAAGGGATGATAATATAAGGACACATTCAAGTATCTGACAATGTATAGAGTCACCATAGCGACTTTGATGAGGCAGTATTGTGTTGTTCTAAAAACATGTTTTTGTTTTTGTTTCCCTGAAAAGTTAATATTTTGGACATAGCTGGTTTCTGCCCAACAGCAGAGATGTGCATTAGGCCACCAACCCTATTTTTAAAAAAAATCTCTGTAACACCATTCTACACTGTAAAACTATCTCTGAGAGGGTACAAATGGAACTAAAATGGATTTGCACCCTCTCAGACGAGTTGCAGACGTGTAAAAGGATCCATTTGGTTCCTAACTATCAATCATTTGAATCGGTGTCCTACATCTACTTTCCATTTTGTGAGGAAAATATTTCACAATTTATTCTTACATTTTTTAATCTTACACACCAGTATATCAGTTCAGTATATATCAGTATATTACAAACAAAAGCAAAATGATGAATTATCACCACCGTACATCAACCTCTAAAGCAGTGGTAGGCAACAGGCGGCCCCTGGGCCACCAGCAATAATATTCGGCCAGGCAAATTATTTTGTGAAGAATTTATAATGTCTGACAGTCCCTCATATAGGCTATAATGTCCAAATAGGGAATCTACCCCCACCTGAAGAATGCTTATTATATTTTTTGTCCATGTTTCGAGTGAATGACAGGCAGGTGTTTCACATGCCTGAAACAATACACAGTTTCTCTCTGTGTCTAAGAATAGAACCTTGAGTATGACTGTCTGTCTCCAGATACTAAATGAAGTAAATGTTCTGCACACAATGCTTACTCAAGAATGTATATCTACATCTTTAACATTTAATTACATCCACCTGTTCTGTCAGTATTCAGTTATATCACACTTTAAATAGCAATATAGTTAGTATTGTAACAAAGGCAGTCTGTTGCAAGTTTCAGTTCTTAAATGATCTATTGATTATGTTCTTGCCTACCATATAATGGCTTAGAACTTCTTCTTTTTTTTACTTACTTGCCGATGTCCCTGCTCTTAAGTCAAACAGGTGTTGCCAGAACTGGTGGGGATGCTGCCAAACTCAGACACGGGAACCGACCTCCCCACAGAGGTGACGATGTCGCTGTGCCACATCCTGGTCAACCTGAGCCAGAATGACACCGTGAACGTCAAGGCCATCGTCAACCACGCAGCCCTCCCCAAGATAATCAACATCAGCACCAAGGACAGCGGGTCAGTCAATTTATCTCTGAGCGTTAACCGTTGAACTCTCTCTTCTCAGTATATAGTCTCCACCAAATCTCTTGGTGTGAACTCTGCACATCTTTATAGTTATAGAGCTCGGTGTGAACGGCCCTTAAGAGTTAAATTGCCAAATATATAATATGCAAGGGATAATTGACGGCGAGCCAAGAAATAAACCAGGGTGATTAAATCCAGACACTATAGCAGAGGGATTTAATCATCCTGAAGGGGTTTATTTCTCAACAATGACCGGCTCACCGTCAATTATCCCACTTATTGCACGTCTACTTAATAAATAAATTAATAAATTGACCCAAAAGTAACAACAAAACTAAGCATTTCCTTGCTTACGGTAATGAAAGTATTCCATTCATTTATGCCAGGTGCGGCTGTCCGTTTTAGGGATTGACCAATCAGAATCAAGCATTCAACCAAGCCGTGTAATAAAGTCGATTGATGAGAATTTGAGTCAGGATTATATTATGTTGATTTGATGATATATTAGAACATTTCTTCTTCCGTTTTAGCTATGGTCCAACGAGGGCAGGTCAAGCAGCTTGCATCTTACTGCACAGCATGTGGAGTCATACTGAACTACATGGAGCCTATAGGAAGGTTAGCTCTCCTACACATGCACACACACACACACACACACACACACACACACACACACACACACACACACACACACACACACACACACACACACACACACACACTGTTTTGTAAAACTATGGACCTCGTACTATTTTTGCTATTTGTCATACAACAAAATATACTGTAGGTCTTCAAGTGATTAAGAAAATGTCCGTCCCTATACTTTGCCAACTCTACTTTACCATTACACCAAATCTCTTCACCGATAATAGCCGATCTACAAGCTTACAACATGTCACATCTGCCAATTTTGACCAATGTAGCCCCTAATAGGGATTCTATAGGGTTCATGTGGTTAAAATATCTAGTCTTGTGAATTCATAGAAACACATTCAAAAGAAAAGATTGAAAGATGCAATCTCTGCTTGGTCCTCGCTGTTTGTCATCTCATCTCATCGCTCTCCCTCCACAGGCCGGCTACAGGAAATCAGATTTCATCAACACTCGGTCCACCAAGGCGGTGAATTCATCCCGCGACTAAGCAACAGGGAGACACACGCAAGTCTGAGGCTCCAGCCTATTTGTCAACGTTTACACTTAAGGTCCAACATCACTCAATGCACTGTTCTCGTCAACGCAGCGCGTCCGTGTAGTTGCAACTCACAAGCTATGCATTTCTAAAAAGGAATACTTTGACCTTTTGAAATGTTCTTGGTTATTTTTCAAAACCAGACATTTTTCACCTCGCAGGGACACATTTGTGGAGTTAACGTCTAAGGAGTTGTGGGGGAGAACAGAAGTGACAGCGGTAAAAATGTCACCGAAGCATGTATGTAGCAGCTGATGAGCGATGGCTTCATGACAGCTTAGAGTTTGAGCTTAAAAAGTTGACAAACATGAAAACGGGAGTGAAATGCTAGAGCACACAGATCTATTCATCAATATACTGGGTGCATACAAACATCATCACCAGTTGAAGATTCATGTGATGAAGTATTTGCCTCTTTGAAATGGGCAAACATGTCAATTGAGATGTGTAATACGTTAATTCTCTGATCTTCAAGGAGGATGTTATGTTTCAATAGACAAAATGTAGATATAGTGCATGCATGGCAACGATGCAAGTATAAACATGTTATAGAAGACAAAAGTATGTGTAGAAATAATGTAGAGCAGTGGTTCCTAAAGTGAGGTCCAGGAACGCTCAGGGTCAAATGGACCTTTACAGGGTTTGTAACTCTGAAAGTTATGGGGGTCCTTGAAAATAAAAGGTTTGAGAACCACTGATGTAGAGTAAATATAGCGTATATACATGGGATTACACTGTACCTGCAGCACGTACAGGTTCATGCATTAGTAGACCATGGTTATGTATAGGATAATGATAATTGTTCAAAATTAACCCGGTAAACTACTAAAAATAGAAAGTCTAACCCCCTATAGAAATTGTCTGATAGAGAAATATAATGAACCGAAAATGTTGCAATGCCATGGTATGACTTTGGAACACAAACTGGTTTATGTTGGTGTTGTTTTTGCTACTTTATATTTTCCATACATTTTTTGTGTTTCAACTCCACTGAAACAAAACGGCGGCAGCTCGATAATTAAGACCAGTGGTGCTCAATTGTATTGTTATTTTTGTGCTGGGTTCTGACTTTGAGGTCAACTTGACATTCTGGTCCTCATGAGAAATGATTTGAGAATCACTGCTTTATTGTGTGCATCTCCAAGAAACTTGTTATGAATAGCACCAAAATGTCCTTTATCCCATTTCGACCTGGAACACCTAACGTTGTTACTGTATACCTTTTAATCTGGGAACACCTTTGTGTAACATTAGCGGTTGCTATATATATAGCAACATTTTATTGTTTTTTGAAATTTAGGAATTAAAATCGGAAGTATCTATGAAGGATGAAAGCTAACGAAGGAAAATAGTTCATGTTGATGAGCAATTATGTAATTTAATATTACAGTTAGGGATGGGAATCAAGAACCACAGTTGTTAGACAATCTGAATCATGAACTGAAAGAATGTACATTGTATGCCTTTGGTCTTATACATTCCTTTTATCAATGCTGGCATGTTTTTTTATGATATTTCTTTATTGCAAAACAATGACTTTGTGTACGACATGCCTATTCTAGGGTGAACATTCTGTGAAAGTGTTGCTAAGACAGGAATCACCAGGAATCACCAATGGTTAAGATGTTTAAATGTTATTAGGCAGACCTGAATGCCCTTATTCTACTGTTACGACTCAGAGATAATATAACAATTAAAATAATTTTCCTCACTTAAAACTTATCAGGAATCAATGAGGGAATCAAGAACGAATCGGACCGATAAGCAGAATCGCTAATGCCACTGGTATCAATAGAATCTTAGCAATTCCCATTCCTAATTACAGTCAAGTATTACATCATAGTTAACGTGTGTATATGCACTCTAACTTATAGGTGATTAACATTCTCAAAATGACATACTACTGCGCTTTACTAGCTGTTAATCATAACTAATACTAATGTGAATGTGATAATTACAGAAGCCCATTTCCGCCACCGAGTACAAACACATTTTTTACTTGCAATTGCCCATCTCACAATTGTGAGGAAAACAACTCTGAATTCTGACATATAAAGCAAGAATTGAAAGCAGAAAACCCACAATTACAAGCCTTTTTATTTGTATTCAGTGGCAGAAATGGGCTTCCATGGATAACTGACTTGTCGATACAATAAGTGACTCTTTTGCTTGATATTATGACAACTTACTGCTGTAATGCACAAAAACAACACTTTGGCTTTTGAGTTGATTGGTTTACTGATATGAATAAACAGTTTTTCAGTAATGTTCTCATCTTGGTAAATTCAGTGAAGGAGTAAATTAAACACCTGAGTCAAAAAGCAACTGCTCAGATACCTTATCTAACTGTAAACCGGTAGAGGGCTCAACTACATTGATGTTTTCCCCAATAAAACATCAATATGACGCTTTAGCAATGATATAAGAGATGGCAATCTTTACTTTTATCAGTGACATTTATCAGCCGCTGGGACGTGTTTTAAGAAATAGTATTAATATAATAATAATAATAATATGATTAACAACATACTAGTAGTAGTTGTTGTATTTCAAACAAGCCTAGCATCAGCTTTTGAGAGAGCTTCAATTGTTCACAGAAAACCCTTTTAGAGCAATGATTTACAGTACATCAAAATGGACAATAATTATAAACTATGTTCTAAGACCCACAGGGATTCATTTAAGCCCGAACACCTTATCCACACAATTATATTTGGTACAGAACGACATGTTAACACATTTGGTTTCCATGTGGAGTGGACCAGTGCCTCGTGCAGTGCTGCTTGTCTCACACATTTCCTCATTTTGTCATACCTTTCATATATCTTATCAAAGGGCACAGCCAGTCTGTGTTGAGAGCTATGAAGCTTGCCTGGGGCAGTGGAAGCGAGCTGCACTGCGGTACTGCTGCAGGGGAGACCAACAGGGGGGCTGGGCGCCCATCAACATCACCCCTCCTGTACAGGGCTGAAGCAAAAGACAGATAGAGAGAGAGAGCGAGAGAGAGAGGGAGGGGTTAGTTTAACTTTAACCCTTTATTCTTAGTAAAACGGACTTGAGTTACAACAGTACTTGGACCGCTTGTTTCCGTCTACACCAAATCTCTTTGCCAAAAATAGTCGATCTACAATCTCATTTTTTTGGGAAACATTCCCCCCCAGAATAGGGACGCTGGGGCTCAAGTGGTTAAAGGACCAAACACATCAAGCACTATAACTATAAAAATATAGTTTAAAATGTTGTTCTTCTGTCTTTGTTCCAAAAAAAATAATAATGTGTTCTTCTAACATTGGTGGATGGCAGAGTTCACACCACAACTAGAATAAAGACAAAAGTGAACAGTATAGTTATAGTTGTCGTTAGAGTTATAGTGATTGGTGTGAACTGTGAACGGAACTTACTTATCGTCAGTCTTCATTTAACTCTGAGAGTGCTCATTATGCAGAATGGCCCATTTCGCATTTATATGATTGCATTGTACTGTAATTAGCCATTAATTAATGTGTTCAATGTTGTAACTGGTGGGGCTGTAGGCTACAAATATAACCGAATGGACCTGTGTGTTAGCGTATTATGTACACTGCATCTGTTTATTAACTATCAAGGTGAACGTGTGAGCTTGTTTCACTCACAAAGCACAATTAATTTGTTTTTGTAACTCAGGGGCATCAAAAATGAGTGTCTCTCCCTCAGTGTAATACCGATAATTAAATAAATAAATGTTGTAGAATGGCTATTTTCGGTTGAGATTTGGTGTAGAGGGAAAGAAAGGAGCGGACCGAGTATAGAGCCCTGGGGGACCCCGGTAAACTAACTATATATGGTTTAAGTGGTTAAGTTAAATGTCAAATATTGCAACACATTGGTCCAGTGTCCTCTAATAAAGGAGAGCTCACTCTCAATGCCAGAGATGGAGAGAGAGAGAGAGAGGAAATATGAGAGACAGAGTTAATATGACGCAAGGCATTGAGCACACTGCATGCATACATGGACGTGTCTAAAACAGGATATTGCTATCTCAGAAATCCATGTCAGCTAATTTTTATTTAAAAAGTAATATTTCCACAGGGACTCGCTGTAATTGCATCAATCCCAACTGGTACGCTCTGAGAGGCCTCGCTGGATTTGAGGCAAGATTTGATCATGGGTTTAGTCAAAGTCAAATTAACATTCTCCTGCATAGTAATTATAGTTTTATATTTTTTTGATTCTATCTCACGTGTATTGCTGCTGTCAGCTGAAGACCTTGTGTCTCCTATCAAAGTCTCTGGAGACGCAAATTTTAAAGACAAGCTTTTAGAACAAAAACTGGCTCATTTTCAGATTGGTGATCATTCATTTAGGACATTTTATCATGGGTTTTGAATAGATATTAGTAATTTAATAGTCCAGTGCTGAACGCTCACCAAACTATATCCATAAAGACCTTCATCTACAGTCAAATACATGTTACTAGAGTTAAATGCTATCTTTTTTGTCCATATTGTCTGTCTTGGGGTTTGAATGGCTTTCGAGGCCATATAGGCTTAAGGAAGGTGCTCTTATAAGGAAACATTTACTTGAAATACAAAAATGGAAATACATTTAAAAAAGACTTTGTGTAAGCAGTGATACTCAAACAGTTACTTTAATATACTGTGTGTGTTGTAGAATGGACTATTTCTAATGAGCGATGCATTCTACCCTACAAGTGTGATAGCACTGTAGGGCATCGTTGCATTTATGGATGTAATTCTTGAAACACATCAAATGCAGTTGCAGCATTTTGCCTTTGGAGGGCAGCATTGTACTTTTCTAGGGCAGTGTTGTGCTTTTGTGTGCAGCTGTACAGCAGTGGTTCCCAAACCTCAAATCCCAAGCTCTTGTTAATACTTTTCATAAAACCCAGACAGACCTAACCACTTCCATTGTTACTTAGTAAATGTATTAAAAATAGCCCAAATATAGCTGATCTACAAGTAATAGAATCATTACTGTACAATCATTGTCCTCACTGGTCATAGTTCTGGTGGGACTGGGTCTAGATCTGGATATGAATGGAGACTGGGAGCTGGGGGCACACACAGGATGGGTGCTTGAGCACTGGTTCTGGGTCCATGGACTACGAGACAGTTGCGCCATCTTCCCCTTACTGTGGGTGAGACAACATATGTTGACCAAAATGGATCAAATAAGCAAGCAGCAATAGAAAGTGGGCCTTCAACAAAGGTTACTTGTGTTTTAAAGACTTGTTAGAAACATTACTCCAACTTTCCTCAACAGTGTGAAGTTAAGAAGTTAAGACAAGAAATGAATAAAACAAATTGAAATACAAAATATATACACACAATCCTCCTGCCTGATGCAGAACCTGAAAAAAAAAGTAGCACAGTAAGCCCATATTATGACATCAGCACAGACCACAAGTAACGTTACAGGTGACAACAGATTGAATGTTACAAGGTGTAAAGAAAAATAAGTTAAGTACAACCTGTACAATCTACTGTATATACAGTACTGTAACTGTAAAGTATATAGGCATACCGTAATACCACCCAATATACCCTCCTCAACCATAAACCTCTATCATAAATGTCCTCACCTTTTCATCAGGAGAAAAGGTGAGCTTTCACCTTTTCTCCTGATGAAAAGTCAGAGAGCTTGTCTCCCACGGCGTCTGTATTGTTTCCTTGTGGATCTCTGTCATCTGTTTCTCTGCAGTGTTTTCTCCCTCTCATGGTCAGGGCTCTATATGCTAGTGTCTTTTCTGTTTTCACTCTGCATTAAATATCTTCACTGAAAATAGCTGATCTACAAGCTCACAATGTGTCACAACACAACACATTGTGAGCTTGTAGATCTTCTGTTTTATACGAGAGTTTCCCACACAATACGATGCTGGGGTTCAAGTGGTTAAGATTTGGTCTGGCGGTGTATAGCTGTGTAATGCTTAATTTATAGTCTGTTGTAAGATCGTAATGTGAAGTATGAATCATACTTAAGAGGCAGGTATATGCCGTGCTATGAATTGCATAAATCATCAAACAAACAGCGTTGCTTATACAATATCTACAGGACACTAATGAATTGTCTCATTCCAAACTGCTCTACTTCTATTTTGAGACAGTGCACAAATGTTGCTGTTTTAGTTTGAGATAATGATAGTTTGAGATAAGGCCTTAGGGATATTTTGTTAGAGATAATGTTGCAGTTGACAGACAAGTCATTCCCTGGGTGTGTGTTTGTGTGTGTGGGGTTTACAGGATCTTTCTTATTTCATATGCAAATTGTTCTTCCCGGGGTGCTCAGATAACAAAATATTCAATTTAGTTGAATAATTGGATTCACAAACAATCACATTACGAAAACAATATTCTTACTTGGCTGTTTTGTTTGCATATGACAGCAGAGTAATGAGCTGTGGCCCCAGCTGCATCTGCCTCATTCCTGACCAAACCATCATTTGCATCATTCCTGACCAATCCTTCATCACTACTATTGTAGCCTACTTGCCGACTGTATCTGACTAATGCACTGTCTGAAATTAAGATTTCACAAAAATAACAGTTGTTGGCCTGCTGGCAGCATGCACAAACAAATGCGACACTGATCCACCCAGTTTGTGAGATTGGCTGTGGACTTGCTGTGGACAAGCCTATTGGCGTTGCACACTAACATTTTTCTTAATATCACCTGCAGAGGGCAGTAGTGCTGTAGCATTAACGCATTATCCCATGCAGTAAAGCGTGACAAGAGTGGGAGAAGCAGGGCTTAACTCAATTAGAAATTCTCCCTGTGATAAATCATTCCATCCCCAAACAGAGCTAATCAAATTAATAATACATTCATTAATCCATTTTTCTCCCTGTTATGTTTGCTTTTCTTGTCTTTTTTTCTCTCCAAAATGTTGGATCCGTATTAAGATTAAAACTCTAAAGCCATTCTATTTTGGAGCTACTGTAAACTTCTCTGCACTTTTGTTCTTTTTCCCCCCTTCTCTCTCTGCTCGGTTCTGTAATCCTATTTAATTACCCTGCAGGAACTCGATGTGGCTTATTTGGGGAGCAAAGTCCACGATTTCTAACTAAGCCTGAGTTATAGCACCGGGAGGGAAAATCTCTAATGAAACCCAAATCCTTCCAACAATATTTGTCTAGCCACAGCTTAGACTGCATTGTCAGATAGTCCTCAGTAGAATTCATTTTAAAAGGGTTTCCCCTGAAAGGGGCATTATTTCAGTGATGCAATTAAGTATTTCAGATAGATTTATCCACCTTTATGTCATCCTGGTCCTTCTATCTTGTAGGAGCATTCAAGGATTATAAGGATGTTGTCTGGCTGCTATAATTGTTCTCCTTAGTCCTTACACAGTAAACCTCTCAGTGTTAGAGCAGCTCTGACAAAAAGTGTAAACATGGGGAGTTAAATGCACTCTGAGGGGGTTTGCTGTGTATGCTTGTTTGATATGAATTATATTGATCAAGACTGAAGCTTGCAGTTGTCAAGAGCATAATCTAAATGCCTAAAATCTAAAAAGTATAAATGTAATTTGTGTGGGGAACGCATGTAAACATAACGATATTAAGGCAATATTACGTTTGATTGCTGTACAACATTCCAGGTTCCATCAAACAGTCAGTGTTTCTGAACCTGTGGGACGTTTCCCAAAAAGTATATGATATATCCTCACAGGGTCACGGACTCGGAACACCCCAGCTAGAGGTCCATAACTTTAACTAAGCTGTGGTAGAGCAGGTCATGACTTAACGGAGAAGGTACAATTTCAGCTCCAAGCAAAACCACTTGCCCTAGATAACTTATTTCCCTCATTAACCCTACCCTGGGCCTATGTGCAAGGGAAATGTTGAGAGCCCTGAAAATGATATTTATAGACCAACCGAGAAATAATATATGCCCAAAATACCAAAATAGCCAATGGTAACAGGTGGCAAGACACATGAGAGTAGTTTTGTTTACTATTAGAGTGGGGGCAGGGTGGAGCACACATTCTTTATAGTGGTTGAAGTGTTCAGATGAGGAGCTGTGCAAAGTTCACTTGAAGATCTAAAAAGTGTTTTAAGAAAGAGGAGCAGGCTATCAATCACAGTACAGTATTATGTAACATAACATTACACACGATCTGATTTATCTCATATTCATTGGACGTACATAATACTTGAATGTACTGTACCAGCAGATTAAATATTTTTTCAAAGCCCTTTATGTTGTAGTAATGTTAAATATTCTGTTACTTTGTGAATTTTGAAATGATAAAGATTGCTTACTTTCAGGCAGGCAGCCCACACTATAACTTCAACAATGCCAGTGCTTTGGATAGGCAGCACATTTCCTGTCATGTTGGCTGTCCACAATATTTGATCTAAATGAACTGAGAGGGTTCAACTTGTCAAGGCCGCAGTCACTGAACATCTTTGAAACGAACAATTCAACATTTTTAAGAACGAAAAGAATGGAGTCTTTCAGAAGACAAATGTTGGAAAGCGGGCCATTAAAGACCCAATCATAATGCCATTTTTTCCTCCCCCTTTCACATTGGGGCTCATTGTCAGTGGTATTGGCTGCTATGGGGAAAATTACTATTCATTGAAATATTCACTTGAGAACATTTGCGATGTATAATGAAACCAGAGACAAAAGACATGGTTGTGCAATGCAGTTCAGTTTGGATCTGTATTTGAACATGAGGGAAATGTACTTTGCAGACATGGTTTATGATACATGCCTCTCCTCTCCTCTACTCTCTCCCGCCTTCTGCACTACATATGTTTCACACACACTTGCTGCTGTGTGTCCTTGGTCGATCTCACCCTGGCTGTGTGTGTGTGTGTGTGTGTGTGTGTGTGTGTGTGTGTGTGTGTGTGTGTGTGTGTGTGTGTGTGTGTGTGTGTGTGTGTGTGTGTGTGTGTGTGTGTGTGTGTGTGTGTGTGTGTGTGTGTGTGTGTGTGTGTGTGTGTGTGTGTGTGTGTGTGGATCCTCACAAACTGATCTCAGGAGAATGTGTGGAATGTTGAACCACTACAGTGTGATGTCACGAACACAATGAAGAAATGTTCTCTTGGAAATGTGCTATGGATGTTGTTTATCTTGGAATCAGATCGCGGTACAGTTTATACAGTGGAATATTCTAAAACGAGATATCCAGTGATAATCCCTTTCACCTGCTTTGTAGGGAAATGTTTTCTGTTTTTCTCCCCACATGTTTTTTAAATAGTTTAGAGTAGACCTTCACTTTTTATTCAATGATATATAAAAACATTCCCCAAATCTAATCTAGTATTTTGCCATGAAACAAATGGGGAAAAAATGGATCCTTGCGGGTCCATTTGGTTCCATTTGTACACTATCAGTGTTAAACGAACACCGAGTACTTCTACAGGAACACTGAACAATGAACAATCAGTAAAACTGAGTCAAGAAGCATGAAATGCAGTTGATTGTGTTTCTATCAGTCAGCACATTACTTTGGCCTGCAGACCTTTCTCAAGGAAAATACAATGTCTCAGAAGCACACTGAAAGACTTCCACTGACGCTGAGGGAGCTGTTTGTCTACACAGTTCCTGGAACCCTGCGATTTCCTCTGAACTATTTTGCAAAGGAATCTGAGCCTCTGTTTGACTGCTTTCTTCCTGGATTCAGGACCAACATCTGAGGGTATTATGATCATTGTCTGTTGAACTATAAACATCTCTTCAACACATGTGGGCTTAAAAGAACAAAAAAGCTGTAGAGTTTGGAAGAGAGTGAAGACCTGCAGGAAAGGCAGAATAAACGATGGAAAATGGACACCTGCTATTCAGTGAGAATTATAAGCAAGTATCGATTGTGAATGCAGTACATAATGTATAAAACAAATCTGAAATGATTGACGTTACTAATGAGACTGCAGTACATAATACAGTCATGTTATGGAGAATTGATAAATAAATGGAGAAGAATTGAGAGATGAAAAAACAGACAGAAGTAACTGCTGAGACAGAGAGAAGAGATAAAGACTGGAAGCACCAGCGTTACTAATTCATATTGATAACTGATTAACCGACAGTATATAACCAAGCTCAAATTTAAACAAGCTGTACAAAAGACCATCGATTAAAGACTGAAGGGAATCAGAGATAAACAATCGACCGTGGCTCAATACAAACTTAATCTTGTGTAGGCCGTCTCAAGGACAGTCAGTACATAAAGCCCTTTCACCGGAGGTCAAGAGAGCAACAGTGATGAATGATTATTCAGAGCTATTGTTCAAAGATTTTGTCAATAATCCAATATCTGACAATATAATCTGGAGCGTAATGTATAAATGCGTGCGTGCGTGCGTGCGTGCGTGCGTGCGTGCGTGCGTGCGTGCGTGCGTGCGTGCGTGCGTGCGTGCGTGCGTGAGCGTACTATTACTGTACTGGCCCAAAGACAACTTTCCTGGTTTTATGGTTAAGAAAAGATTGGGGGAGTTAGGCTCACAGTTAAGAAAAGATTCAGGTGGGGGTTAGGGTTAGGCATTTAGAGGTCAGGTTTGGGTCCGAGTAACGCCTGATTTATTATTAGTTGTGCACCGAAAAGTAGATTTACAAGCTCACAATACGTCATAGCGTGATGTTGTGGTCTTGTAGATCGACTATTTTTGGTGCAAAACACCAGCTCGCAATTACGTATGACTCAGGCTTTAAGGTTAGGGTTAAAAATTGCAGAAAAGAGGAAAATTGCATTTAGAAAATTGCCATACTAAAATGTTGACGTCCTCACAAGTAATACCAATGCGTGTGTGTGTGTGTGTGTGTGTGTGTGTGTGTGTGTGTGTGTATCGTATATTTATGTATACATGTGTGTATGTTAATGTATGAGGCATAATGCATGTGTTTGTGAATATTTGCGGTCTTTACTTAGCAGTGTTTGATCAACAGTAGGATCAGGGTTGACCTTTTGGGGTCATAGAGTGAAACTTAATATGACGTGTCACTGAGCCCAGATCAGCTTTCACACCACTGACTGATGCAGTGATATACTGTAAGAGGCAATTTAGAAGAGGATTATAGCTTAAAGATACGGCCCGTGATTCTGATGAGATAAGATGCGATATATAGAATCTAGTTTATTGATGCCGGAGAGGAAATAGGGTTGTTGTTGCAGTAGCAACAGAATACACTTTAGATAAAGATACAAGAGGAGATAGAGAAATACAATAAAAAGATAAAAATCCAATTCAGGTAAAATCGTAAAAGTAAAGATGCAGCATCTATTGAGCATACAATAGTTCGACCTTGTAGTTGAAAAGTTGTATTAAAAAGGTACACACAGCCCGGACCTCTGGCCTAGCGGTCCGGGCGTTTCGGCTCTAATGTAGCCTGACAGCGCATTGCAGGTTTGAGTCCCGTTCCCGATGATCTTTGCTGCATGTCTCTCCCCATCTCTCTCTCCCTGTTTCCTGTCCATCTCCACTTAGACTATCAATAAAGGCAGAAAAAGCCCCCAAAAATATATTTTAAATTACGGTACACACAATATAGATAGACTTGTTATGAGCTGTCAAATGCTACCCTTGTATGCAGAGGTAAGACAGCAAAGTTCAAAACAGTTTTGGTTGACAATGACATCAAATGGCGCCAATCACACGGCACATTCGGTGTGCTGGGGCAACACCTTTGTAGGGCTGTAATTATTATCCATTATTTTCTTAGTGATTATTCTGTTCTGAGAAGCAAATTAGTTTTAATCTTTTTTTTATGTTTTTATATATCAATGAAGCGATTAACCACTTGAATGTTATTTTGTACTTCGTTGCACAACGCCGTTGTATGAATCTACAAGCTCACAAAGCGTGGTGAGTTCATAGATTGGCTATTTTCACAATTTTTTTAACATTTGTTGACGCACCCAAAATACGGATTGATTTATGAATAAATTATTTACAGACGCACAGACAGACAGACAGACAGACAGAGATTTCACACATTTATTGTAGGATTATCGATTGTCGATTATTTTTTATAATAAATGAAATTGATTAGTTCGTTTAACTGTTGTAACTCTCTACACCTACAGTATGTTGACGGTTGGACTACAGATTGAGTCTTTAAGTAGTTGAAGACTTTTGAGTAAAGCATGAAGTTTTAAGAGCAATCACAAACATGTTGTGCAGCCTGTAAATCCTGGCAACAGCTGTGAGACATCCGCATCAGCCACACGCTTTTCAGGAAGATTCAAATCAACTGGGGTTTTATTTACATACTATAGAGAGCTGAACCAAATGTTCAGACCATATGTCAAATTGTATTCAGTTCCAAGGAAAGATATCCATCAAAATTGATGACATACTCTCACAAAATTATTTCTGAGAGGAAAGTGAAACAGATGGCATGCAGTGGACTGCTGTCAAAAGTTGTGAGTCTTCTTAAGACCTCCGCTCACAGTCACAATTGAAACAAGAATTTCAGGCGGTCACACGTAGGTTGGGCTCAGTGGTGGACAGTAACTAATCTCCTTTCTCTGCAATCGGCCCATTAGGTTTTTGAGATAATTGTGTGCAAGTGTAACAGTTGGACCAATAAGTGGAGCCAGAGTAAAAGGCCACGGGTCACCAAAACCGTCTGGGAGCATGACAATGCACAGCAAATTCCTTTGTAATCCATGCAATAGTTTTTGAGATATCTTGTTTGGGAAAATGCTGGACCGACCAACATAGGCATACGTAAGCCTGAGTTATACTTACTTGCACATTGTGTCTCGCAATGGACATAAAAGCAGATGTGTAAGCTCACAACACATCTCAACGTAAAACATTGTGTGTTTATAGATCTGCTTTTGAACAGCTTATAAAATAGGGATTAAGTGGTTAATAAGTAACTTGTAACTAAAGCTGTCAAATAATTGTAGTGGAGTAAAAAGTACAATATTTGACTGAGATGTAGTGGAGCAGAAGTTTAAAGTACCAAAGAATGGAAATACTCTAGCAAAGTAAAAGAACCTCACAACTGCACTTAAATGAAGCATAGCGTTAGTTCATGCAGGACACGGAAGTCTTGCACGCCAAAGCTGTAACTAGCTGTCAGTCAGCTGATGTGAACATCAGCTTTCTATTCCCCATTCACAGCACTGCTGGTCATTACGTCACACACTCATACTCCAATCACAGCTCACGCATGAGCAAAGAGGTTCCTTTAAATACGGCTTCGTATTCACTAGGTCTTTCTTGGTTGCTGAAGCAATGCATTCTGCTAGCTCCTCCTCCACCCCAGCCTCCACCTTTTGATTAGAGTCTGGCATAGGCTCAAATACTTGTGATTATCATGTATATCTGCTTTGTTTAGAGTCTTGCATAGGCTCAAATACTTGTGATTATCATGTATATCTGCTTTGTTTAGATTCTGGCATAGACTCACATACTTGTGATTCTCATATATTTCTTCTTATTCAAACTAATGTCAATGTGCTGCTTATTGTTGTCATTGTATCCCTATGGGGGATTTGCTTAAGCATTCCCTGAGTATATGCTTAGCAGGCTGCTTCGACAAAATTCAGTGAATATTCTCCCAAGAGCGGAGCTTTAACGCCAAGCTTAACTGTATTCCATTTGTGGCAATAAATGGGTAAATCTACTTTGACGTGAGTGTTTCTGATTGGAGTACAGTACTTGAGTAAATGTACCTAGTTACTTTCCACCACTAGGATTCACAGGGTCAGATGGAAGCTGTACGTATCACAGCATCCTATAGCAGTCTGCTTCTGTTAAGGAGGAGGAGCGAGGGAATGGAGGGGAATGAGGAAGCTGATATAGAGAAAGAAGCCATCAGTATATTTGTGCCTCATCAGCAGCATGTCCAGTTGTCATGATTAATGTTGTCAGACATGAGAGTTGAGGGGAATTTAAATTGACCACAGCATACACTCGCATGCATGCACCTACCAACACACACACACACACACACACACACACACACACACACACACACACACACACACACACACACACACACACACACACACACACACACACACACACACACACACACACACACACTCACGCGCGCACACACAGGGGAGCCCCTTTTATTTCAGGTTTTTGTTACTTTAACCCCAGTTGGGGGCCCCTGGGCTGCAGCCCACCCTAGCCCAACGGTAAGTCCGGCCCTGCGCATAACTGTCCAATTTACCTACTTGCTAGAGAAGTTCAATTTGAACCTGAACTCACACTCAAGCACACACTCAAAAGGACACACATGCACAAACCGTACGAACAGTTACATGCAAATGTGTGAGGCAGGCTAGCACATGTTGAGAAGAGAGCTATGTCACCAATACAGAGGGTCTTTTTGAAGATGGTGTCAGACACCCTTCAGAAGTCATTATACTGGAGGACATATACGCACACACGCACACGTGCTCACACACGTACACACGCACGCACACGCACACACACACACACACACACACACACACACACACACACACACACACACACACACACACACACACACACACACACACACACACACACACACACACACACACACACACACACACACACACACACACACACAAACGGCATCAATAGCTGAGAGACCTTCTCGGTCCTCGGTCAATACATTCTGTCAAAATGAATTTGAACTTCAGTTCAGATAAAACATAGAATTTGTCAGACTCACCAGTGTGTTCAGTATATGACATATAAAACTATACGAAGCTGTCTGTCTAATCCACTTGTGTGTATGACCTGAAGTTTGTCCTATACTGTTGTTTGGCACCAAGGCATTCATAGTACATACTGACTGAGCTTGTTTGCTGTTGCTATGGAAGACTAATGTATAGCTACTGTGCTAGAGACCACAACAACTGAGGATTAAATGGCAACAAGTCAGAGATTGGAAGATATAAATCAGCCCCCCATAACTCTCAGAGTTACAGACCCGAGGGCCCCGGGACCCCACTTTGAGAACCGCTGATATAAATAATGTGAGGATCATGTGCTTTACAATATGCTCAATTATGTAGCTAACATTCACTATGATTAATTAATCTTTGAAATTTCCACCAACTAATATATTACTGTATGTGGCTACAGTAGTATGTTAGGTATAAGACCATGTGTGCTAATTCATTTAAAACCATTGCTTGGGAAATAAAGCCTTACTGCAGCACATTTACATGGTAAATACACAAATGTAAACAAAGCCAGTAGGGGGGCAACAGTTGTGTCAGTCAGGACTTTTACAACATGGATATGGTATAACAAAAGGAGAATAAAACAAAAGGAACAGCTGCAAGAATACAAAAACATTATTGGATGTGTTTAATTAGAGAATGCCCTTTATTGAAACTTAATTAAGTGATTTCCAGGCAACCATGTTTAATAAAAACTAATATGATAAGCAATCAAATTAATTCAGACATTAATTCAAAGTCGTTACCTAAATTAGTAGAGAGTAGAGTTAAATGACCTGACTGAGGATTTTACTGTGCTGGACATTGGTTTGTCAAAATACCAGTGAAGACTCAGATTCTTTACTAAAGTAAAGTAAAACACCTCAATAAAAATTGTCTATTGTTAAAGAGTAAAAGTCCTGTACAATGTAAGACAAGTTATTGTCATTCAAATATAAAGCACCAAACGTATCCACTGTAAAAGTACTCATTATGCAGAATGGCCTATTTCTTATTGGTAATTAGTAATGCATTAATTTATTCAGTGTTGAAGCTGGTGGAGCTGCTGCTACTTCATGTGTTGCTGGGTAGTTTAGTTTAACCTATAATAATACTACTTTATCGTAATCTAAATCTACAAAGTAACTAAAGCTGTCAAATGTAGTCGAATAAATAGTACAATATTTAGTATAGGCCTCAAAAAATGGTTAATAATAATCATTTGAATGGTAGCGGTCTGGGCACCTAGGCTGCTAATGCAGCCTGACAGCGTGTCGCGGGTTCGAATCCTGATCCCGACGACCTTTGCTGCGTGTCACTCTCCCCATTTCCTGTCAGTCTACTCTACTGTATACTATCAATAGGCAGAAAAAGCCAATAAGAATAAAAAACAACAACTGTTACCTACTCCAATACAGTAGGCTACTTGATATGTATGTACTTAGTTACTTTGGACCACTGCAGAATCCTTAAGTATTCAAAAGTACAAAGTACAAAAATATATCACTAACTAGTCCATACCCGGGGATGTGCGCAGACAAAAGTATTTGCAGACTTTGGGTGATATGATACACAGTAGTAGCCTATATGCTTAGTGAAACTTTGGGAGGCCAAGTTTGTTGGTGTCTTACATGTTAATAATACCATTGATTGAGAACAGCTGGTGAGACAGACAGTCGGGGGCTGGGGGACAGAGTTCACCCACACACACACACACACACACACACACACACACACACACACACACACACACACACACACACACACACACACACAGTGGATCCTTCTTTAGTCATAGAGAGAGAAAAGTTTTTGTCCCGGCCAGCTCGTGTCGTCTCTCAACATTACAATACTTGAAATGTACTTTCTGACACGTGGTGAGTTCGCACATAATAAGCGCTCCATCCATTGTATCAATACCCGAGTAAACCATATACACGCTCAAGCTATTAGCACTGAGAGCTGCAGCCCATATAGCTAAGTCTACCCTGGGACTGGCCACTGTTTGCATAGACATATAAAGGTAGACGCCTCCTCCGACTCTGGGGCGTCTGTATCGCGGCCGCCATATTAGAGGGGACACGCTTCCTGATAACTGGCCAATCACAGCGCATCTTTTCCGAGACATGGCAGAATCTAGTTGTATAAAAATATAGATATCTTTTATACAACTAGATTCTGACAAGTCCCGGAAAAGACTCGCTGTGATTGGCCAGGACTCGAGTCAGGAAGCGTGCCCCCTCTAATATGGCGGCCGTGATACATGTCGCTCCAATGAACTGCCAATGAGCATGGACGGATTCAAGTGAAAATGGGGCCTGTGCACAAAATCACCACGGGGCCCCCCCAGTCGAAAGAGAGAACGCACTTCCAAAGTGTCTATATTGTGTAAATCACAAGCCCATGGCTTTCTTATTGTAATCGTTTAATCCAGGTCCGTTGTTTTGCTTGTCAAATGGTTTTAATAGAAATCGGATTTCCTCTTACAACTGGGAGGCTTTCAAAATAAGAGTGTATTTTATTTTACACAATTGGAAACGCGTTTTGGCATAAGACAACACAGGCTTTATTTTGACATCTTCCCAGTGGATGTAGATGATACGGACTGATGGGGTCTCCCAGTAGCGTACGGTGGGTTCTAACGTGGACCGGGCCAGATTCTAACCCCACTGGCCCCCCACCAGCAGCCGCTGGTGCCTGGCAAGAGAACCGGTTTGACGGGGAAACCGTTTTTTAATGGCCACCCATTAACAATTCGGCCGAATGCATATAAGCCCGATTTGAAAACAAAGGCGAATTTCTGTGGTTGGCAACAACAGAATAGGGTGAGGGGTGCTAATGTTGTTATGTTGATTTTTTTGTTTTTCTTTCCCCTGGGGGAGCAGAGTTTTATAGACCGGGCCATGGCCCCGTTGGCCTCTATGACGATACGCCCTTGGGGTCTCCGACTGACTAATCGAAATGTTGATTTGCAGGTGGCAGTGCCAGGGACCCCTTGGCTGCAGGTCCCCCTTGGCTCCAGGTCCCCCTTGGCTCCAGGGCCCCCTTGGCTCCAGGGCCCCCTTGGCTCCAGGGCCCCTGTGCATGTGTACAATGTGCACAAGCCATAATCCGGGGGGCTACACATTTGCTGTAACCATGGCGACGATAGATCCCATAGGCCAAACGCCTAACTCTATGGTTTACATAAAAATGCTAATAAACAGCTTACATTTTGGGAAAGTGACAAAATGGCTGCGTTATTTTGTGCATATGCTAATGGCCAATACCCGTGTGCAAATTCAGATCAATTGCTCCAGCCACTGAGGAGAACCGGACAGAACAGACAGATTTTGATGACAGGTTTGCTTAATTAGGATAGGATAGGACATGTAGGATAGTGAAAATAGCTTCAAGCTCACACTCTTGACACATTGTGAGTGACTGTGAGCTTGTATATATTTTCACTATGTTTAAAATAGGGAGTGGTTCATTCATAAACTAGTACTTTTTTTGTATTGTTAATATATAAAACACAACATTTGTCTTTGAAATGTAGTGGAGTGCCTGTGAAAGTATATTCAATAATAAAAAAATACTAGTTTAAAGTACATAATACTAAAAACATTTACGTACTGCAAGTAGGCTACTATTAGTCAAGTAAATGTAGTGTTACTGTCCACCGACCACTGCACTAATGTTACCATGAGGCATCAAATCATGCATGTCACACAGCCTGAGTGGCTTTTATGTCATGTGTCCGCAGCTCTGTCACTGTGTGAGTGCTGCTGCTAGCGGCCAGTGCATTGCAGCTTTAACCGGTCCATAATGCCTTGCGGTGTCCCAGTTCTGTTCCAGTGTAATTTACAAGGCAGGGAGCTGTGTGTGTTTTTAAGTGTGTGTGTGCGTGTGTGTGATGATGATGATGATGATGTGAGAGAGGAGGAGAACCAATACGCTACGACCGTACGGAGGAGCAGCACGGAGCAGCGTTCATATCATGTGGATGTGTGTGCTCCCCATGTCGGATGTCCAGTGACCACCCTGCGTGTTTACAACACGCGTGAATGAATGTGCGATCCCGCAACGCACCGCAAACTTTGATCGCCGGGGGAAGGAGGAGCAGGAGGACGAGGCTGATGATTCAGGCCAATTATAACAAAAAACGCAAAAATACTAGTGGCCCACCTTAACATGCTCGCCAAAGTGTTTGATTTGGAATTGATTCCAGGACGGATTCCCGAGAAGACTGCGACAGAGACAGAGCCTGGGCTGGGACAGCACCACTGAGGCTTCCTTCAGCACAGAGGTACAGTACAGAGGGCTTTAATGCAGTGAAATTATACTGTAGCCTCACCGGCTGCACTGACTGTATGTATGCCGGGGATCACTAAGTTAAATGCGTCAGTCAGCTGTGGACGTTTGGCAGCAAGCAGCAGTGGTGGAATAGAAGTACTCCAATGTTTTACTTAAGTAAAAGTATCAGTATACTGCAATGTAGAAATGCTATGGTGCAGGTAATAAGTCTGGAATTCAACATTTACTTGAGTAAAAGTTCATAAGTATTGGTATCAAAATGTACTTAAAGTACCAAAAGTAGAAGTACTCACTATGCAGAATGTCCCATTTCACAAGTTTTCAAATGCATAAAATGTATAAAAATCTTTTGAAAATAGCAGATGTACAAGCTCACAATATGTCAAGATGCATGCTTGCTTGTAGATCGGCTATTTAGAATTGGCCGAAATGTATAGTATGTGTTGTAATAATAATCAAAATCTACAAAGTAACTAGTATACTAAAGTTTTCAAATAATTGTATTGGAGTAAAAGTACAATATTTGCCTCTGAAATGTAGTGGAGTAGAAGTAAAAGTATTGAACATTGGAAGCACTCCAGTAAAGTAAAAGTACCTCAAACAATTTCTTAAGTGCAGTACTTGAGTAAATGTACTTACTTTACACCACTATGAATGGGAACCGTGATATGGTAGCCTACTTTGGGGGGGGGGGGGGGGGTAGAGAGAGTTGTGTTGACCAGTGCAGTGGTTCTCAAACTTTTTCATTTCAAGGACCCCCAGTTTGGTATGTATTATTAGGCCATGGACCCCCACAACTCAAACCCATTTGCACATTCTCAGAGTTACGGACCGTAAGAGTCCATTTGGTTCTTAACTATCAACCATTTAACTGGGGACCCCCTGGAAAACCCCCAAAGGACCCTTGGGGGGTCCCCGGGCCCCACTCTGAGAACCACTAGTGTAGACATCACAGATTGCTCAATAGTTGCAGTTTTCTCACAGGGGGCCTGCACTGTCCTCAACTGTTTTGTCTCATATGCAGCTGCAGTCCTAGTTTAAAGGGGAAGTTCACCCCAAAAATGACTTATTTTCTATCAATTACACAGTAGGAGACTCCCTACCGGAGACATTAACATCTTTCTGCCGGTCATCAAATGATTGGCTCAGTTTGGCTCTGTTTTTACAACAAAAACAAAAAGATTCAATTCAACGCTTCATGGGGTGTGTAATTGATAGAAAATAAGTCATTTTTTGGGTGAACTACTCCTTTAAACCTATTAAACCAACATGACTGATTATCATTTCCAGTGATCGTTTCATGTTTTGTTAAGTAAATGGAAATAAATAAATTAGACACATTTTAACTGATTTGTATACTTCTGGTTTATATTATGGCAAAATTGCCTCTGTTGCTTGTTAAGATTTGTCCCTGTCAAATTGGAAATGGAAATAATCAGTGGCAAGACAGGAAGTAATCATGTACTTGAGCAGATTTCCAAAGTACTAACTGGTAAAGATGAATAATTTGCCTAACCGTAAACCTCTGTGATGTGGTGTTTGTGAAGTGATGAGTTGTGAATCATACAGTACAGTTAGACTGTAACCGCTATGATGTGGTGTTTGTGAAGTGATGTGTTAGACTGAGTCATACAGTACAGCTAGAGTGAAAATAAGTAAAGGCTTATGAACTACAGTGCATGTGCAAGGGAGCCTGTTGCTAACAATGAGATGGATCATAGCCTAAATGACATTTTTTTTACCCCTTTTTCTCCCCAATCGTTATGCCAATTGATTCCTCCCCACACCACACAAATTTCTGTGTTGTCACTGCTGTTGTATACTACTGACTCACCCACCAGTGAGAGAGCCCCCCCGGGAGGACGTAGAGCCTTCGTGCTACTCTTCCCGCCCAACACTCCCTGCTGACAGGTGCCGCCCCAGCCCGTAGGATTACGTGCAGTGACAATTATCACCCTCAACGCCCGGCTTCCCTCCCCCGAACACGGACCAACTGTGTTCCTGTAGTAGACGCTCAACAAAGCCGGATGCACCACTGTGGATTTCGAACCCACAGCATCTGTGGTGGTGGGCAGGCTCTTTACCACTGTGCCAACCGAGAATTCGAAAAATCTCGTCTATGTATTGACATGTCCAAAGTGGGGACGCCAGGATTATTGTGGGTCTGTTGAAAACAGATTATTTGAGTACTTTGGGTACTTGGAGATCAGGGAGCCTTGAATCATTCACTCTGTCATCTGTTTTATTGTATTTTTCTTTTTTTTACTGTTTTATTTCGATTGGACAGTGAACAGAGAGACGGGTAAGGCAGAACATGTAGCAAGGTGCATCAGGTCTGATTCGAACCTGAGTCACCCTTCAGAACGTACCATAGCCATATTTATGTGGTACTGTGCTGTTATGCGCTCTTACTCACTGAGCCACCAAGCCCCACTATCGTATTCCACAACAAACTCACCCTCCTCCTCCTCCCTCTGAATCACCCTGGGCCTGATCACCCACAATCTTCCTCTTGTCTTTTCACTCAGTTTAAATTGATTAGCTATGGGAGACAATCCTTCCAATCCTGTCTTCTTCTCTCCCCATCTTTCCTTTTCTTTAGTCTTTATGGGATCATAAGTGTAGCAGTGTATCATTTGGGCTGTGACTAATGAAGGCCAGATGGCAGATGTTTGGTCTGTGTCTGACAGTGACAGGTCCGATGACGATCCCGTTTTTTTTTAGAGCCCTACACGACCAATCACCGATTATTTGACAGATTTCTTTTTTTAAAGGCAACATTTACTAATCAAATTGACAACAAATTGATTAGAATCTTTACAAGCTCACAATGTGTTGCAAGCTCAAAACGAGTTGCATCACAAGCTTGTAGATCTGCTATTTGTGAACATTTTAAAAGGTAACAATCGGCTACATAATTGCCAATACATCGATATGTCATCAAAAAAGTCAAATAATGACCCTGCTGGTTCTTTGTAATGTTGGTGATGAGAGTTGAAGCTTTTCTACTGTTAGCCTACACTTCAATGTTATTTTTCCTACAATAATCTATTACCTCTTCTATCAACCACTAGTGTACTTTAAGGAACCAGAGACAGACGCCTGCACACTGTCTTCACTTGCTCGATAGAGATTTAATAAGCAACATTTCAGCCATTAACCACTAGTGTAAAATACGGCCCATCAGCGAGCAAGCCTCCCACCCATCTGCCACTGTATATAAGCCATAGCAGTTTAGTCCATCTGGCCTCAGTAACACTGCCACTACAAAACTGATATTTGTTTACCCATATGGAAAAAGATCTGATTACTGTTAATCCCTCCAAAATATGACATAAAGTAGCCTAGTTGTCCTCCATGTAGGCAGCAATTTAAAGTTCAGTTCTACACTGCATTGGGTTTAGCAAACAACCTGCCTGGACTCTTAAGCCCAGCTATCATATTCCACTATTTGTGGACCTAAATAGCTCATGTATTCCCAGTTGTGTATGATCTGAGGACAATCTGATCAGATGGCACCCGTTTAATGACCCGTGATGTATTGTACCGTGACCCTCACTGCAGCGGTGAAAAACATTTGATGTCATTTGGATGTGTAAATGGTGTCTCCCCACCTCTCATGGCCAGCTTTAAGCCCAGAGTCTTACAGGGTTAAAAGCTTAAAGGCAAGCTGATTACTTCTAACTTTTGAGACTGCAGCGGGCTACACTGGCTGCTTGCCAGTCAGGGGAATATAATTTGCTTGGCCACCCTCGATAGGGCAAGTGTCAAGTGTAGGACAGTGGAAAATGTAATTCCTCAAAGCTATTCAAAAGTTGACACAAATAGTAGCCTGAATGTCAGTTGTCGTCGGTGAGTGAAGGTGTGACACTGTCGTGAGACACTGACAGAATGTAGAATAGGCGTGATTGTTTTTGTCTTGTGTCGGTCCAAGGAACTATTATTTTTGACATTTAGGCCGAAGTGCAATTAGTTAACAGCTTGGTAGCAAACTGTGGTCATGGAGTAAGTTCTGGCAATGTAGATAATAGCTTTAATGATGCCAAGATTAGGGGTTCTGTGCCCCATGTTGCTCAATGGGTAAAGAATGAGGTTAACACTGCCAGAACTAGGGGTTCCGTTTCCTGTACAGCAGCTCAATGGGCAAAGCATGGCACACAGATCTGTTAGTCAAAGCTTGTCATGCCAGTGCTGTTGCCATTTTTCTGTACGAGTTGCGTTATACAGTACATATGTAGGCTATGTTTGTGCATAATGTAATAAATATTGCATGTGCATTTACCTTTTTTTTTCTTTTCTTTTTTTGATAGAGCATGGCACTAACATGCCATGGTGAGCAGTTCTCTTTCCACAGGCTCCACCTTTCTATAGACAATCTTCTTCATTGTATTGCATTGTGCTTTGCATACACGTACCTATCATATGCTATATTATGTTACATATATAGGATCTAAAACACTGTTGTTTTCATGGTTTGTGTAATTATAGGGCAGTTTTCTTGTTTGTGTTTGATGAAACCTCAAATGGTTCTTCTAACATGGTTTCCTCTGACTCTGTTAGACGAGGCCTGCCCTGTGCAAATGGAAACCTGCTCAGTTTAATTAGTCCTTAGAGCTTTTCTATTCAGCTTATTTCTGCCTTTGGTAAGCCTAGCCTGCAGCAGCATCAGGCCACTTGTTTAAGCCTGATTCATACTATAGTTGCACACCGGTGTGGTGCACCAAAAATAGCAGATCTACAAGCTCATAACGCATCGCTTTGCGACACATTGTGAGCTTGTATGTCAGATATTTATTTTACACGGTGCATCAAAGTACAGATCAGGCATTAGTGGCAGAGGAATGAGAGGTGCAGTGCAAAGGTAGTGGGGTTGAGAGGTTATGAAGGTAGTTGGGAGGTTTTATACATCTGCCATATAGTATGTTGATGTAGGGGGCGGCCATAGCTGAGTGGTTAGTGAGCCTGCCTAGGGAGCCAGAGGCCCTGGTTGCCCCAGGTTCGATTCCAGGCCAGGCCAGCATATGTGTCGATGAAATGAAATTTGTCCCTGAGCAAGACTCTTAACCCCTAATTGCTCACAGGTTCTCATTGGAAACAAGACCGCAAGGACTTTCATGAACGACCTGTTAAAAGGAATTATCCTTATCCTTATCTAAACTCTATAGTCTCATGTGAGCTGAGGGTAGAAGAGCTGTTACCTCCTCAACAAGAACAGCACCTCTGCACCACATGCCTCCACTTCGCAGTCATTTAATGCAAGTCTACATGGTTCTTTTTTTTTTTTAATCTACATTTTTCTCACACGTTTTTGTAACCCATTTTTCACCCAGTGCCAATGCCTAAGCTTGTAATGCTGGGCGCTACTCTCCCTCTGCCAGCCTGGGGAGAGCCCCGAACTGAGCTCATGCTTCCTTCAATGCATGAGGAGTGAGCAGGCCGCTTCTTATCACCTGACAGGGGGGAGTTTCTCCGGTAGGATGTAGCGCGTGGAAGGAACACGTTATTCCAACCAGTTCCTTTCCCCTCCATCAGGCGCCCTGGCTGTACATGGTTCTTTTGATGTATTTTAATGTGTTAATTTTATGTGGCTGGCTCATTATGGTTCTTGACTTCCTGTGCACTGTAACTAACATATGTTGCCTGTTTTGGGCTCACGTTCTTTTTATCATGCTTCTTTCCAGTTTGAGAGAAATCAGTTCTCCTGTACAGTATGTAGCTCGAAATTAAAGTTAGTGTGGAGTAATCATTTCTTAATCTCATTGTTAGGTAACGCACTACTGTCTTGTTATCATGTTTTTCAGCCTTGGCCTTATGATTATGTTCTGACAATCTGAATATTATAGAATCAAGACGCCATGGCATGAAGGCTTGGTAAAAAATGTTTTGAGTACAGCTTGATCCTTTGACACAAGCTCCCCTCTTATATTTGTATATAACTATGTTAGATGTACTTGACTGCCGACTTGGTTGATTCATATTCTTCTCCCGTGGGCTCATGTAATAAACTTCTATCTTATACTGCATTCCGCTGTGATAAAATCTACAAAACATTCAAGTGTGGTCAGCCACATTGCTGCAGAGTCGCCGTTGCTCAAGCCTCTCTGCGTAAATGAAAAATGTAATGGGTTAAATGGCACAGGGAACCGGTTAATGGCAGGAATTCGTTTTTCATCATTTTACAGAATGAAACAGTAATTGTGGGGAGAGATAAAGGGAGTGGAAATGGTGAAACAAAAAAACATATTGTCGTTTTGGGGTGGAAACCTCCTATGTCCAAAACGTTTACTTTTCAGGATTCAAATAAAAACAAATGAAAAAGTAGCAGATGAGCAAGCTCAAAAGTCGCGCCGCGTTTCGTGCTCGTGGATCTGCTACTTTTGATCCTTTTGTGTGACGCTGTAGTATGATGAAGTATAGGTAGGGCATTCATTTACAAAAAAACACAAAGTTAAAATATGGAGGTTTCCATATATGTAAGAGGTTTCTGCCCGACAGCAACGGTATTGATTGACGCTTCACTGCGTCATCGGAGTTGAAGCCAGCTCAACTTATTTTTGTAGCGCGTCACACCCGTCACACAGCGACAAGTGTCGGGCGTCACTTTGTGGCTTCATGTCGCCGGCTTCCATTGAAAATGACTTGTAGCCTGTTGCTTTGTCGCTGCTAGTGTGAACGCAGCACTAGAAATACAAAGTCTCCATTTGCCTCAACATCCTGAGTCATTCAGAATTCCTCGTTAGATGACACAGTGAAGCATTGTGCAGAAAGAAAAACAAAACCCAAAGGGAGTCCTTAGTCATTATTATTCCTCCTTTGATTCCTGGCCAGTCAGTCCAAAGACAGTTTAACACAGTCTTAAGTTGTGTCTAATGTCTTAAAGTTTATTAGGGCCCTGCATGAAATAGAAGAGCCAGTCTCAGTCTCTCCACAAATAGTGTTATCTTCTTGTGACCACTGTGGCAGGGCTCTTTCCGACCTGTCACAGTTCTCGTTTTTCTTTATGATTTTTCTGCTTCAGTTAAGCACGTACCGAGTAGACAGGAAAAACGGGAGACATGACAAGTGCACTGTATATGACATATGACAAAGGTCACAAGACGCCTCAAACTCCCTTCACCCAGAGCATCACAGAGCGATGTTCTCTCCCAACCACTGATCCACTGATTGCTGCCTGAACCTGCGTCCATGGAACAACACATGCACTGATTCTCATAACAGAAAAATGAAAATGTCACACCCTCCTCAGGCGAGGCTTGAGGTAGAATTCTGACATTTTCACTTCTCCACGTTTGAAATGCCCGCTCTTGCTGGCATTTTTCTTGGCTATTTCAAAGGCCGATCTGCTCCTATGGGCTGGTCTTTGAACGGAAAAAAAAGACCATAGTAGACTGCAGGCTGTTATTTTTGAAATGTACAATGCACTATCTATCCTTTCACAGTGTCAGGTGGAAAGATAATTTTGTCTACACAAACATTTTTTGTTTATTTTTCATGGGTGGAACTAGTGTGTTGTTGAAGATTAAACGTGTGATGTGACAATAAAGTTCTGATTACTGCTCCTGATAGATGTAAAATAGATATTTTCCTGCATGCTGTAGTAATTTGGTCAAATTCAAATTGACTTTTTATTAGAAAGTGAATAAAAGCAACATTTTTTTCCTATATATTTCTTTATTTTATTTTATATTAAAAACACATTACTATCAGGCCATCCATCAGTCACTGAAACAAATATGAACAAATATGAACTATATATTAAACAAAACATTCTGCTGAGAGTTGCTTTACTCTAAGTTAAAGATGTTCTCTTTTACTGTACCGGGTAGACAAGATTAACACTATACTGTAGGGCCTTTTGGAGATAATTTCAAGAGCCCTATAAACTAACATAATCGTTGGTGGAATGCATTAACATGGAACAAGGTAAACTTTGCTTTTTACATGAGTTACAAAAGATGCTGGGCTGAGGTGTGTTTGTATAGTCTCAACTATGCAGCCTTTCTCAACTTGTGACTGGAAAACATTCATCTTTTTGTCCTTGGGCAAGCAAGCAGTAATAATACTTATTGATTTTTCATGTGGTGTTCATGGTATGTGGTATAGTCTGTATATAAGGCCATGCATTTTTATATGCACCTTCGTGACCTCTATAAAGGCTGCGATGTGTTTTGAGTTATTTTTTGGTACATTGCGGTCGGTGTCGTAAGTCCAGGACAAATATCTCCTTTTGGGAGGTAATCTAAAGTAAACGTTCCAGAGCACAAGGAGAAACTACTGATTATATGTTTGATCCCTGCCACTGTAAAGGAAGTCCTTGAATGTGCTTCTGGCGACTGGCGGAATCATATTAAGTTGCTCTGGACAAGAGCACCAGCCAAAGACTAAACTGAACAAAACTAAATGACATGAAATGACAACTAAATGACCTAACCCTAAACAATATTACAATAACACATAGATTAATTACCTTAAAGTTAAGTAACCTAAACTTACAAAAGAATATGACAATAACACATAGACTAACCTAAACGTAACTAAAACATTATTACTACTAGCCTAATCTTATTGAAAGAATACAATAACCCAAAGCTTAATTTAACAGTAAAATAGATAATATTACAATAACTTAACAATATCAGTAACTAAACAGAGCCCACTTAGTAATCACTAAGAGTCCCTAATGCTCATATTGAGAAACCCCATACTAGCACCCCCTGCTGTGTCCCTGTTGACACATCAGTCCCAGCAGGGGACAAAGAGGAAGTGACAGTAAAGTGCAGTCCGCTCCTTAATTGTTGCAGTCTGTTTGGTTGTTTCTCTTCTTCTGACCATGCCAGCCAATCAGTGTAGTCATCTGTGTGAGGCCTCACACAAAGCCAGGGCCCCGTCGTCATAGTGATGGGATTGTTTGCATCCAGTCATGCCAACGTTTGTAGTTATGTGGGCGGTCCCTCCCCCAACCCCTTTGGCACGCGCGTGCAGACGAACTCACATGCGCACGCACTCCAATGGGCTCTTTTGTTTGTGTACAACTTGCTAGAGTACACCGTCCCCCCCCACACACACACAAGCAATCTATTACCTCATCTGTGTCCCTTTAAAAAAAAAAAGTTCCAACTGATTGCTTCATCAGCTCTTTATTACTTGTTCACTTTGAATGAAAAACTTCGCAACTATGGTATATTGATGATAACTTAAATAAGCTTTTATTTAAAAAAAAACATTTACAATGCTTGACATTACAACCATATAAAATAATACGATTTTGAGTAAGACTACCTTTCATTAGGCCTACCAAGAAGAGACAGAAATCTATCTCCACACCAGTTGTACGAGGACGGAAATCTATAGATGGTAGCATTAGAGACTTCAGTATTGAGTTTGAGTTTCACTAGTAGTTGATGTCACAACACAGATGTCAGGACATCTCACATAGAATAGAGACAGCTGTCCAGAGGGAAAGCTATTTCCAGAAAGAAATGCATGGAAAATACTATAGGCTGTCTTGGAGATAGAAAAAAAAATCTTGAAAGTGTTCTAAGCCCACCTCTGACCTCATGAGCATTGTCAGAGCATGTTTATTTGAATGATCAATCATTCATTTGTGTTGCGGCTTAGATCAATGGAAATAACATAGTTGTAGACTATACGTTAAGTTCCTATATCGCTATCACAATGAACACTAACGTTTTAAAGAAAAAATTGCATGATTTTTTAATATTAATGTTATCCAATTTAAAATTGGCTTAAGGGAGGGCCGGCCGGCCGGCTGGCCGGCGGACCTATAATGTCACGCTCATGTTACCATGACTCAGCGATAACCATATAAGGAGTTCCCACTGCAGCAACGCCCAAATATGGAGTGTGTTGCCTAACCTCAATGTGTCTCCATGGCATCAGGCACAAACAAATCACTCGGCTCCATACAGTATATGGGCAAAAAAGGGGGCATACCCATATATGGGCATATACTGATACGTTACTGAGTTATCAGGGATCTCTATATATGGGCATAAAGGGGACAAGGACTGACAGATACATAGATCTCCATATATAGGCATATCAGTCGGATTGGCGGTGTGACGTAGGTGTGAGGGCCGCATACCGGCCAAAGTCCTCTAGGGTTATTCAAATCATTGTGTTTTGCCAATTATTTGGGGGTCCACTGGCAATATCCACAAGCCCCACTAGTGGAAAGTGCCAACCCACAGGTTGAGGTTTTGAACTGGTTTTCACTGGACCCAGAGTTATGGAACATCTGCTCTGTAAACCTCCAAGTAAAAACAGAAAATCACTAAAACTAGAATTACCAGACTAACTCACAGTTTAAAGTCACATAAGTTTGTTTGATTTTTGTGCTTGGCAGCTTGGGAGTAAAACACACATGGATGAACTAACCTAAACCTAAGCAATGGACTAACTAATGTTAGGGTTGGTGGTAGACTGGAGGGGAGGGAAATATAAATATGGGACGGTGCAAGACGTTCCACGTACAGTAGACAATACACGTCATTTTATACTGTATACTGTATGGGTACTGTGCTCTCTATGGCTTTGTGCTCTGTGATTACAGATGATTTGGATAGGGGTGGTTCGCTGGTCCATTGTAACATGAAGTATTTAAAGGTAGTCTAAGTGATATTGTTTTGTTTAAACAAAAAGCTTTTGCTGAAAAGCTTAAAGCTCTGTATTCGGGTAGTAATCATTGCTATAAAGTGTTTGTTTTGTAACAAGGGTGTCCCCGTCACTCCAGCTATTCAATAAACAGAAAATGCATTTTCAGGTGGGTTGCCAATTTCAGCTCACTTGTAGATCAACTATTTTCGCTATTCGTCGTACGAAAAGGCATACAGACCTTGGTGGTGGTCATGGGTACTGTGTGATAATACGTCTATGACTGCTTTGGACACGACCTATTGAGATCCACAGCTATTCTCCAAGACGTACACATGGTTGCACGTACATAAACACAGATCACCCAGGAGCCTATGAGAGTTATGTCCACACCCTGATTTTCCTCCTTGAGGCACGGAGGGAATGTTGTTCATAGGGACGCAGAGTGAAGTCAAGTCTAAGTTTAGCCTGAAGAACTGCTGCCCAGAGACGATGGTTAATGACTATAGGAAAACATGGTACTCTGAAGTCCAGGTACCTGCCGATGTACTGCTGCTATGAGCCTTTTTAATTTGTATGATAGAGAATACATCATGCCAAAGTTCATGTTTAAATATGTAATCTGGCAGTGTGAGGCATCACAAGAATCAAGAGGGTTTATTTGTTGTCACTCACTCATACAGGTATAAGCAGCGAAATGGTATAAAATGTTATCTTACAGTATATTGTAAGGCGTTGCTGAAAAAGAGCATTCGTGCTCAGCGTACCTACCCTTGGTAAATAAATAAATAAAACAAGAAGAAAATAAGGTCAAAATGTACAGGCAATACACACAGAAAAAGAAACAAAAAGACATTTTTAACAGCAAGAAATCTCATCGGTCCATCAATTTTGTCATGTAATAACAGCTGTGCATATGACAGAGTTTGTTCCCGAGGCTCGGGAGGTAAAAAGGACATCTTTGGCTATCAGCAATACATACATACATACCTTTTTTAAAGCAACACTTTCATCATAATGTAGATGACACGTCCTTAGTGGTGCTTATTGTCAGTAGAACGTTTGTTTACTGATGTAGCCTAAATGTCGTTCCTTAGTATCCTTTCTGTTAACAGTACACCAGGGATGTTACGCACTGTGGGGGAGATAACAAGCTGTCAAGTTAAGTACTTAAAAACTCTGGCTGCCACCAGACCAGTTCAAATAACAAGGAAAGTGTGCTCAGTGAGTGATGTCCCTTGGTTCAGTGTGCCACTTAGAAGCCCTGAGGTCATTTCTACCTCTGTGGATCGTTGTGTGGTTCAGAACCGCCTTAGGAAAAACAGCCACAAGTGATATGTCATACAATAGGACAGGTGATAGACAAAATACAGTGTGGAAATATAGTGGTGTGTACCAGTATAATAGTCCTATAGAGCAAAAACATGGGTTAGAAATCCCTTCCCTGTGATGTGGCGTCCCATTCTTGATTACGGCGCCACAGCTGGACCTGCTGCCAGTGTCAGTCGTTACTACTGTATGCCCCGAGACACAGTTTAATGTCAAGTTTCAGCCGCCTCCCCCTGCATATAACCCACACGCACGTGCACAAGCAAGTACACACACACACACACACACACACACACACACACACACACACACACACACACACTGTGAAATGAGCAGCTAATGTGACAGCTATGTGCATGCTTGTAATTCTGTTACTCTGTCGTAAATGTTATGAGAGTGCAGATTTATGCGATTTATGATTTAAGTTACCCAAGTTCTTGCATAACATTGTATATACAAAATGTAAAAATACAAAAGAATAAACAACTAGCTTCCCTGGGAAATGTTTAAATCTCAGATGTTTGTGAAATTCTTCACAGACCTCCCCCTTCAATAGAGAAATGTGTCACCTCTCAGTGACAAACTTCACACAGAGACAAGTTAGTTTAGTCATGGTAACACAGTACATAATCATAAGAAAAAACACATTCTTGAGTTTAGGGGATCTTTAAAAAGGGTGAAAACCCTACCCCTACCAGGAGTTCTGGTGAGGGCATCTTTTTTTACATTTGTTGATTGTGACCTTGACCGTTGACCTTTTTGACCCAAAAGGCAAACATCTTTTCAGATAGCCTTCAGAACATTTCCAAGTTCTATGAAAATCCACCCATAGAGTATGTCCTCGATTTTGACCTTGATTGTGACCTTGACCTTTTTGACTCAAACGTGATTGCGTTTGACACAGGGACCCTTGTCAATTAAAGCCAGCACAGGATGGAGCATTTTGTTTGGACTCTAATCAGCTGAGAAAATAAACTGTTTATTTTCAAAAGCAGCGTTGTGCAACTGTTTCATCCTTTGCCTGTAGTCCCAAATTAAGCCAAAGTTCATGAAAATGGCATGTAAAATAACATACTGTTACCGTACCTCAGCTTCCCTGAATGAATGAATTTCTCTTGTCTATTCCGTTTTCAGTTGGGGATCCAATACAAATATTAAGTGGACATTGACATTTTTTCCAAATGTTAATCAGTGTTAAACACACTGCTGAATGTAAATAATGTATTCACTTTATTTGCTAGACTTGTTAAACAAGGCCGGGTCTAATAACACCATGGCTCCCATGTAGATTTCAGACTTCATTTGGTCAGTCTGGTCCGGTGCATCTCAGGAGGAGTAGCAACTAAGGTTTCAGCCAGGTTTCAGTCACATTCACCTTGATGTGGATCATACCTTTCATACGGAGGCTTCCTAGATGCTGTTTAACGATCCATTATTATTCCAACAGGACAAAGCCCAAGGCTATAGATGAAAGATATATAGGGACCTTTATGCACTTTGCAGTGCTTTTTTTCTTTTTACTGTTTTGACCTGTACCAAGATGAACTCTTGATTTTTTTGTGTGTGTGGGACATTTTCACAAGTGCGTGATATATCATGTTAAAGAAGGGCGTATTGACAGAAAAAAATATCATTGAGAAATGTTATTGTTTTAAATAAGTTATTTTTCAGCTGAAGCCCATAATGTGATATAATCACATTCATCAAATATGAGTTAGTATTTGCTTTAGGTTAGTTTTGATTTGGGACTGTGTACTACTGTGAGACACTGAATCAAGGCATAGATGTTACTATATATTCAGGTGTGGCCTTAAAGGGACATTTCACCCCTGGAAGAAACTGACCCAATGGTAATGAAGTTTAGGACTCAATTATTATTATTTTTGTGTATGATCTGTGTTTTGAGATATATAGTAATCTTCGAACATCTCGTGACGTTATTTACGTCACGAGATGTTACATCATTCCTTTCCGCACTACATGTTGTCTCGACGCGTCATGCAGCCAGCGGGCAGCCCCCCGCCCCCCTCCTGCCAGAGATTTTAGACACAACAGAACACAGAAAACAGCCCAAACTGCGCATTTGTTCGCGGACCTTTTGTTAAATTTGAAGAGTGACGCATTACTTTACCTGAGTTACATCTTCTGATAGTTGTACTTGAATGTTGACATGAAATAATAATCCTGTGTAGTGTTTCATAAGCGCAAGCGTGAAAGAATCCAAATACAACGTGGAGACGGTAAACAAACTGACTTCCAGTGTTGCCAGATATTGTGAAAGAAATAAGAAACCAGGTCTATGAAAACAAGCCCAAAAGAAGATAACTAAGCCAAGAGCACTTTAAACCTAGACATGGGATATTATATATTTGAAAAATGCCGATCTACAAGCTCACAACACGTTGTGATGTTACCCATTGTGAGCTTGTAGATCTGCTATTTTCCAAAAAATCTTGAGGGGAAAAAGTGCAAAATGTGGAGTATTTTTTAATCGTTTTAACAACACATATTTGGTTGGGGCTTCCTGGCACAAATTATAATTTCAGATCGGGGTCCGTGGAAAAATACATGAACATCTTTGAGAACCACTGGTTTAAACAACAATCAAAACATTTGGAAACAAGCCCAAATATCAACTACATTTTAGAAAGAAGCCGCTTATAATAAGCAGACATGGCAACACTGCCATGCTGTTTCAACGTTGTTGTTGGAGATCCCACCCACACCGAACCACCCCTGCCACAAGGAGGGGCAGTGCACCAAAAGCATTATGGTCATTGTAGTAATAAGCAGTCCAGTCAAAACCTAGTCAAACACACAGATTTCATTATTTTTCTGGCCATAGGGTGCAAATTTTAAATTGTGCTACTGTTATCTACTACAAATACTATTACCATTGAGTGATTGCAGTTTCTTCCAGGGGTGAAATGCTCCTTTAAGGATCTGGGATCCCATTTCAAGAGCTAATGTGGGGCCCCCATATTCTTCGCAGCAACAACACCTCTCCTCTTCCTGTCGTCCCTTCACAATAAAGTGTCTCCCCTTTACCTCCTAATGCCCCACATTTTACCCATGTTATTATTAACAGGAAATAGGTGTAACTTAACAGCATGGGAGAGAGCGAGGGAGACAGGGGGGCCCCCGACTGGCGGTCAGTCAGTCGGGGGCGGGGCCCATTTCAATTGAAGGCGAAACATAGATAAGGCCACCACTGAATATATTTCATAGTGTGACATAGTTGGGTCCATTTACTACCGTAGCTAGCTACTAGTAAACATCTCATATTTAATTATATCCCTGTTTTTAATAATTGCACTTTTTGTACTGTACTGCCTTGACGACACTCTGGGTGCGTAGCAGGCGTACGGATCAGGTTCTGTGAAATGCCCTTACTTTCAGTATGATTGTAGTGCTAGAGATGTATGGAATGGTACAATAAGGCACAGCATCATCTTAAACCCAAAGGCTGCTTTGATCCGTTTTTTGTTTGTTTTGTCTTTACTGAATACCATTTACCGTAGTTGTATAGGTCACTTAGTAAAGATATAGTCTGCATGTACAGTAAAGACTTAAGCCTGAGTTTTGTTGCTTATACACTAGTATCGTGACGTGCACCAATAATTGCTGATCTAAAATTTCACGACACGTTGCAGCACAACAGTTCACCACCTCTGACAGACAATAATTGTGTTTATGTTGTACTTGTACATACAGTATGTGTGTGCATACTGCATGGAGGCGGTTCATTTGATTAGTGAGGTAATGAACGTATGAAGCTTCACTCAGCAGGTACATCGCAAGAACAGCGGTTGATAATATATTGCATGTTTTTACGAGTCTGTGACATCTATTTGTGGTTGGCACATTAGGCCGAGTGACAGTTGGAGGGCGTTTTGTACAGTAGAGTTATCTTGCCAACAGTATAGTTATTTTATTGAAAAGGTGACCCTAGTTCTGGGCAGCATCTCCCAACATCCCAGAAAGACATCCTTGAGATGTCTCTAAGAAGAATCCTGTCTCTTACACAAATGGACACCTCTGGCCCTTGTATCGTACTTAATGAAGTGAATGAGTTACTCTCGTCACTGTGTTTGCTATCGTCTCTTGCATTGATGAGGCCATGATTGTATTTGTGTCATAGCCGGGTGAATGACTTCAGCACACATTCTCTCACAGCAAGAGTAATAATTGGTGTGTGTGTGTGTGTGTGTGTGTGTGTGTGTGTGTGTGTGTGTGTGTGTGTGTGTGTGTGTGTGTGTGTGTGTGTGTGTGTGTGTGTGTGTGTGTGTGTGTGTGTGTGTGTGTGTGTGTGTGTGTGTGTGTGTGTGTGTGTGTGTGTGTGTGTGTGATGAGTGAGAGACTCATATTTATGTGTCTCAACGACAGTGTGACAACTAAATTAAACCACAGTGTGATTTCAATATTGAATGTTATAAAACAAACATTTCATTATTGCGACATTTACCACAGCAGTGAAAATTAATAGTGTTAATAATATGCTGTTTGTAATGCAGTCATGTCCTAGGGTAGGGGAAGTTACGTAAGTACCTCACAAGGACCAACAAGAACAAAGTAAACTTGAAAATCATTAGCCTATAATACATACTGTACCTGTATGAGAAGGAAGGAAAGAAAGAAAGATAGAGAGTTAACAGAGTTACATTCTTTCCAAATGCTATTTGAGAGGTTTATGTCAGGACTTACTGACATTCATAATGCACATTTATAATGCACATGCCTCCTAAGTGTGTATCTTACAGTGGCTTTGACTGGTATCCAGTAATTGCTTTGCGGTTGAGACATTCCTGTCTCTGTTGCTAGTGTTGCTGTACATTTATCTCCCCTTTGCTGTCTGTCATCACGCTTTCCTGTCCATCTCAGTAAAGAGTCTTACAAAAGGAGCAGAGTGGACAGAGTGGACTAAACCACTCTATAAAGAGTGGTTTCACTTAAGCTTACATCTAACTCATGACAGATGTTGGAAACGGGAACAGAGGAAGACTTCCAGTGAAGATGACATCACTGTCCTTCAGGCGTCTCCAAGAGTCCACCCAATCTGACACAAACACTGCGTCAACTCTCTTCTCTCTTTGTTTTCCCAACATTGAAAATTCGTTTTCTATTGTTATGTGAGTTTATTATAATTTAATAAGCAAAGAATATGCTTCATTTTCAGACGACATTGAGGCTTAATCAGGAGTTTAGGCCAGGGGTAGGCTGAGTGGTGGACATTGCTCTTGTCTTTGTATGTCTTTATGTATGTATGTAAGTATTTCATTTTTTTTGTCATGTCAAATGTGTGTACGATGTGTGTTTATGTGTTGCATACAGTACGTGGCTGCTGGGTCGCAAGACAAATTTCAGTGTGAACTGACAATAAAGTATTATCGTATCGTATTCTTTTTTGTTCTTGTTCGCTCTGAGACATTGACCACATGGTCAATGTCCATCAAAATGATCCCAGAGCGAGAAAAAGAGACAGAGAGAAAGAGACAAAGACGGAAAGAGAGAAGCAGAGATAAAAAGTCTTTATCTTTATTCAGCTTTCTGTCTCTCCTTCAGTCCGCTTGGATTTTTTGTCTCTCTCCTTTTCTTCCACCCACCCACTCCACCCGGATTCAAATGTCAGGAAGTGCTACAGTAATACTGGCATTATTCTGTGTGATCCCATTACTATGGAATGAATGGGATGGAGTTGAAGACAAATTCTCCCTGTGGGACAGAGTTCTATGTTGTTTAGTTCAGTTGTGAAATATGTAATGAGGTTGTCTGTGTATGCCACTCTGTCTGCAGTGACTCAATGCACTGTATCATTTTCAAATCACAACACAAGGGTTGCGGCCATTTAATATTGCCCAGTCCTGCTTGACCATTGACCACATGAACCCGAGTGCCCCTATTCTGGACCAACGCAGAAAATAGCTGGATCTACAAGCTCACAACGCGTCGCTATGTGATGTGTTGTGAGCTAACATGGTCTAACATACCAATGGAATGAAAAAGTTAAAGAACCGCTGGTCTACGGTTGGTGGTCAAAGGTCAAGGTCGGCAATGAGCCACACAGCTCATCTATACGCACCTCTAGGTTGCCCTCGTTTTTGTCTAAAGTCAGTTTTGCCTCTTCATCTCCTCTTCCTGTGACTCATCTCATTTCTCATTATTCATCTGCTCCTCCATATTTCCACTAGCATTACCCTTTTCCATCCACCACCACTGTCCCCCTCTCCTCCTCGCCCCTTCAACCCCCCTCTCTCCCTCATTCCCTTACACTGAACTGTATTCATGGAGGTATGAGCCTTTATGAGGCATCTGGTGTGTGTGTGTGTGTGTGTGTGTGTGTGTGTGTGTGTGTGTGTGTGTGTGTATGTGCGTGTGCGCGTTGCGGTTGCAGTGAACAGAGCATTCTGCAGTAACTGTCTCCAGTTACAAATCATCCCGTTTTCACGCTAAACGCTGGCCTTGCCTTTTACCAGTTCCCCTCCTTTAGTGTAAAAGACGAGCAGAGCAGGATAATATAATGTGGTTTCTATGGGGGAAACACCTCCAGGGAGGGGGACCTGTGTGTGTGTGTGTGTGTGGTTCTGGTTATGTTCCAGTTTGTTATGAAGATGGAAGGGCTTTAAAACCGTTAAAAGAGCCCACTGGCTGGCACTCAAGTCAAGGATCACAGCTCAGCTTAGAGGGCAGTCAAGAGAACCAATAGGATACTACACACACACACACACACACACACACACACACACACACACACACACACACACACACACACACACACACACACACACACACACACACCGGCACATTCACACTCACACGCATAACTCTGCATTCTTGCACCTATTGTACGAGTGACAACTTTACGAGTATGAATGTGGCATGGTTACGCACATACATGCACACGCACGCACACATACGCACATGCACGCACAGACCTCCCGCCCAACAGGGGGTTACAACAGAGAAGTCAGAACATTAAGCATCTGCTCTGCTGTGCTCTGTTGCGTTGGACCTTGCTGTCACCCTCTTGCCAGCTTGGTAATGACTGCCTCTCCTCTCCCCTCCCCGCTGCCGAGGTGCTTGTGTCAGCACTTTGAAAATGGCTGTCGTTCCACGCGTGTGCATGCGAGAAGCCGGCGTCCGCTGGAAGCTTTCGTTCTTGCCCGCGCCGCATGGCACCGACAAATGAGAAAAAGGGTAAAAAAAAAGAAAAGAAAGAAAATTGGATGAATGAGGGGAAGGTCTGTGGGAGGCTGGGAGCGGACTCACTCGCATGCTCGCCTGCGTACACATACACATGCGCGCACACAGCTCCAGAGAGCCTTTACTCATGGGTTCTCTCATTAGTCGTGCTCAACAGCTGTAACAGGGATCTTGTGTTGTAGTTGTGTATTTTTCATACAGCTACAGCCTAGTCTCACTACAGGCTGGTGCAGTTTCTTAATAATGCTGCGTATTTTAGCCTCATACTTGTGGCACACAGGGCCTGAGTGCAGTACGTTTTCTATTCTAACTAAAATACGGCACAAGGTGATATGAGATATGAGTTTATTATTATGTATTCCATTGCATTTCTCTATGTGTTGATTTTGTTTATTTTTTTACAAGAATACAGAATCAAATAATGTAAATATTCAAGTAAAGTAAAAACAGCTCAAAATTGTACTTAAGTACAGTACTTGGGTAAAGGTACTTTGCTACTCTCCATCACTGACTGTAATTGTTCCATATTAAACAGTGAGCAATGCTGCCAGTGCCATGTTCCTCATGCCACTTCTGAAACACACAATACTGCACGTAGTACAGCAAAGATTGTACAATGATTGATAATGATATAATGATTGATATAATTGCCCATCTGGCAGGAGAGTAGGGACATCATTCCTGCACATAGTGAATGTGCCAGCTCAGGGAGAAATGATGGCAATTCTACAGCCTCTCTCTGGGGAGGATTGTCTGTCGTATGTTTCTCTTCCTTATCTACCGTGATGTATTGAATTTAAGTTCAATTTAAAAGATGTAGTTCTACTTTTATCAAGAAATCATTGTAGCGAGGCTTGTATTGAATTAAGGCTGGAAGATGGAAGATTCTTGTAGAGAAAGCATTTTTAACCCATTAAGACCTGGAACTGTGTCATTTTTAGACTTGAGCTAAAAAGCATTATTTTACACTTTGGGCGATTCAAAAATAGCAGATACACAAGCTCATAGCGCGGCACCGAGTGCCGCGCTACGAGCTTGTAGATCTGCTATTTTTGAACATTTGTGAAAATGTGTGCAAATCTTTGAATATATATATTTTTAAAGTGAACATTTTTAACTCAAATCGTTGCTTCTGGGGGTCCCTGGAACAAAATATTTTGATGGGGGTCCGCGGCAAAATACATATCATTTTGGGGGTCCTTGACATGAAAAAGATTGAGCACCGCTGATATAGAAACATACGTTTTTCAGAATACTGTTGAGATTTAGGAGACATGTAGAATCGGCTTCAGGTCTCAAGGTGTTAAAACAATGCCATTATCAGCAGAATATGTGTATCAGTATGTTATATGTATTGAACATCCTTATCTGACCCTTGCACTGTGTTTGTTTTCATAAAAAAATAAAAAATATTGTAGTTAGAATTTAATCGTAAAAATACCGCTGGCCTTATGCTATTGATAACTAACTACTCTTTCAGGTTATTCATTCTCCTCTATGCCCTCGCTCTCCAGTGTCATCCTAGTTTTTTTCAAATAGGCTGACCTGTAACTGTCATTTCCCTATTTTTATTCTTTTCTAGGATGTCCAGGAGAGTCCAATTAGTGCCCCTGTGTGGTGTGGAGGAATGAGGGCGCCCGGGTGAAGGTCATGGAGCTGAAAGTGTGGGTGGACGGCGTTCAGCGCATCGTCTGTGGAGTCACTGAGTTCACTACATGCCAGGAAGTGGTCATCGCTCTGGCCCAGGCCATTGGTAAGTTACTGGGCCTTTTTAGTAGCGGTGCAACAGTTAACCCATTGAATCCGGGAACGCATGTCTGTCATTTTAGATTTCTTTGGCTATTCAAAAATAGCCGATATATAAGCTGAGCTTGTAGATGTGCTATTTTTGAAAAATCCTGAACATTTATGCAAATCTTGAATATATTTTTTAAAGCTAACATTTGTAAAATATTTTGTTCCAGGAACGGCCAGAAGCAAACATTTGAGTTACAAATGTTCGCTTGAAAAAAATATATACTCAAAGATTTGCACAACTTTTCACGATTTTTCAAAAATAACAGATCTACAAGCTCATAGCACTCGGTGCCGTGCTATGAGCTTGTATGTCTGCTATTTCTTAACAGCCAAAGAAATCTAAAAATGATAGAGATGTGTTCCCGGTTTGAATGGGTTAATCAAACTAATCGATTATAAACAAACTATTGTATGTTAAAATAGTTTTAACTATTATATACACTATGTTATAGTGTATATTTTGGAGTTCCCAGGCCTAGTTTAGTCTCTGCTAACAAGGCCTCCTCCTGTTCTCCTGACTTCTCCTTGGTGCCAACTGGTGAGGGCAGAGAAATCAATAAAACTGAAGTCTGCTGCGTACTACAAACCACAGCAAACTATTATGTATTTATTTAATTATTTTCGGTTTGGTCAGGGCTTCCCCGAGCCGAAGAAAGTTGGGCAAAAACAATTGTTTTGTACTTGGCTCCGCTCTAGATTTTGAACTTTTGACCCGTCCACTGAATACACTGCTGGAATTTTTATTACATCAGCCTCTGATATGCATTGACATTATTTGTCACAGAAACATTGCGGTTTCTGGCAATAGACACTGGGCAATGTGTGTGCTACTGTATCTCTCTCCATTAAATAAGTGCTATCTGGTTGTGTTTGTAGTCGCTCAGAAAGGGAGTTTTTTTGTACCTCCTAACATCCTCAGACAACCTTATTTCTAAACTGTCCATGGAACGTTGCTGTCAGATTGCAGACATAAAACATGTCATAAGACAAAGCATAAATCACGAGCGCATTGAGCGTCTGACCAATGACGCGTGATGTTTGGCTAGCAGAGGAGTTTTGCTAGTTGGAAAATCTTGGAGGTGCAAGAACTTAAACGCCGACAAGGCACTGTCGAAGTGCTTAAGACGTCATTTTGTTCTTATATTGACATGCCAAAGCTGAACAATGTTCTTCGGTTTGGGGTATGCAGCAGGCTTACGGGTGATGATCCCTGAACACAGTTAAGCTTCACACGACTGTAGATCCTGCAAAATAACATAGAAGAGCAGCCTGATGCACACCATGAGTCATACATGAATTATTGAACATGTGGTCTTGTATCAATCACTCGGTGAATAGAGCATGAGACAAGTACTGTGTCGGCCGGTTGGGGGTTTGATTCCCACGGGTTCTGACGGTGCTTTGCACAAGTGACACTTCCTGACTAAAATATTTACTGTGTGGTGTTGTAATGGTCAATCAATAGAGCGTGACACTAACGTTCCCATTCCAATGAGGCAGCCCATGATGAATGTGTGTAATATCACACACTTATGGTACCATAATATATTTTGGATACAAGTGTCAATATGGCATTTGTTAACACATTAAATATTGAAGCGATGAGTCCCAGGAAACACTTAACATTATTCATCCATACTTTGTATATTTTCTTGGATGAGGGTGGGGGTTTGGGGGCTTTGGCAGTTGAGGTATCCATAAACAAATGACATTGTGGCTTCACTCAAAACTTGCAGAGCAGTGTTGCACCAAGAAGAAGCCAATATGATAAAATGTTATTCACATGTGCTACTGCTAGAATGTATTGTGACAGGGGTGTATAGATCAAAGACCCTTACACTGTAGAACATTTGAATAAAAATACATCCAAAAACATGAGTAAACATGGAGCGAGCGTAGAGAGAGTGGAATGAGGTGACACGTGACACAGCAGGTCATGAGCCAAATTCTAAACCCATGATGTCATTATTAGGTCAGTGTGTGTGGTATGTGTACCAAGCCACCAGTATGCCAACCAAAAATCAATCGCTAATTCCCAATGTCAACGTACAATGTCAATATACAGTATCCTCTCATGTCGGACGTTGATTTAACAGACTGGTAAGGAGTTTAGATAAGAGGAAGTATCTACATTAACCCTGGCATCCTTATTTTGGGCATGTCATTGTAGGCAAAAAAATATTCTTTATTCTCCGTCATATGCCGGTATATGTGGTGAAAATAGCCGATCTACAAGCTCACAATGTGTCACAATGCGGTGCGTTGTGAGCTTGTAGATCGGATATTTTCACTGCTCGTATGATGTGTAGATCAGGCTTAAGTGGTTCTTGGTACACGTGTCGGTAAATTGCCTAATACGTACATTATGTTATGTAAATGGCATTTATGTCATGTAAATTGTCTATGAATTGAATACCAAGGACCCCAATGGAAACGAGACCGGACGGACCTTTTAGACAAAGTATTATAAATGTACTGTAATTGTGCTGTTTACATTTTTGCCTAGTAAAATATTCAATCAATCAATCAATGACCTGGGCAGACGGTTCCAGGGCGAACAAGATGACTTGAGGGATTCGAGTGTCCTCCTTGGGTGAGCCTGGTCGTTTGGGCGTACAGTAGATCTGATCTCATTCTTATTAGAACTAGAACCTTTGGCACAGATTCTGTCTAATGTCCAATAGGTCATATGACCTTTTCATTGTGACCTTTTCCATGCGTCTTTACAAGGGCTGCATGATTAAATATCTGCATCACTGTGACAACATTCTTCTTTGTTTGTTTTTCCAATATTTTTTGTCATGCATCTTTAACACAAATGGTGTAAGGCCATAATAATTGAACTGTGAATTGGGTGGGAAAGGTGAAAATTTGGGTTGTGCTACATAACCATTTGAGGTCGTCTATCTGCGCTTCAAAATGGTTTGGCATCCTGTCTCCATCATTTCTCTGGATAACAAGAATATCGGCATGTTTCATTAAACGTGGACCACAGTGAAACTGAATTCACTCAATTTGGCCCCTGGGTGAGAGAAAACTTCAAGAGCTCCTGGTGTAGATGATATTTTGTCCTATATAAAAATCTCTCTGCTGGGACCTTGGGGCTGTTGGCAGTCGGCAGTATTGGCAGACAGTCTGTCTGGGAGGCTGTGAGATGATAGATTGCAGTAAAATGAGAAGTGACTAGTGGGCACAAGGCGAGATTTTGAGCATCATAAATGGGCTGTGTAAAAAACGAGATGAGCCTTACTTAGCAGACGTGGCTGCTGTGACAGGTTCAGTGAGCAATCGCAGGAAATTAGTGAAGCAAATTGACATTGTCACTCATAGGTGCTGATCCTTTTCTCTTTGTTTTAACATGGGTGCTACCCAAGTGGGATTTTCATTTATGGGATTTTCTAAATCTGATGTCAATGTTCGTATTCATTTCCCGTGAAGCTCATAGGTGTTCCCTGTGCTTTACAGAGGACTCTTGACTTTTGACCATGAAAGCCCACATTCAGAATAATTTGCATGCTAACAACATGTCTGTGCCAGGCATTATCAGGGTTGAGATTTATTTGATTTACATACCATTTAATACCAACTAATGTATGCCAAGCTACTGTATGGAAAGTGCACTGATAAAATCGAATAAGGTGACTCATAGAGTACTTATATAGGCTGAGATTAACTGACTACATTTGCAGAGAATTAGGACATAAAATATCTCAGTAATTGCACTTTGTGGATCTGATTTGGTTGTCGTGTGGCAGGAGTAGGCTTAAGCTGATATTCAGTGAACAATGCACAATAGCTCATCCTGCCTGTTAATAGTTATATTTACAGGAACATGATTGCTTTTCCTTTGTTTTAATATGACTGGCTAAAGCTAAACTCATATCGCTATCTGCCAGTCATAACATAGCCAGTATGCAAAAAGTTGCACTAAAATAAACAAATGACCCACAACCCAGTTATATGATTAAATGTCATCTCGCTGACCTGTCACGCTGAACAATAGAGGATAATCACGGCAGTGAATTAAATATGTAACTTATTGCACTGACTGTGCCTGACATTTTTTAAACTCTGATTTACTTTAAACCATTCGATTGTTAAGACGTGACGTTGCGCCCCGCTAGAATAACTTCCGGGTCCAAGTGTTTTAATGTTAATAATAATAATGTTAAATCATAATAATAAATAAATACTTTGTACTTCTATGATATTAGCATTAAGACCCTTATTAACCCTCAATGGTTCATTTCTGAAAAAGGAGGTTATTGTAAAAAGATTTACGGGTTCCAACATGTTGTTTACAATGAAGAGTGGACGGCGCTGGTGCCTTTTGGACCCGGACGTGACATCGGACTACAAAATTACGTCAGACTTAAGAACCGAATTAAGACCGGGAATCTTTGCTTCTGGGGATCCCTGGAACAAAATATTTTGAGATGGGGGTCCGTGCCCAAATACTTTTTTTGTGGGGGCCCTTAACATGAAAAGGTTTTGAGAACCACTGATATTATGGCAACATACTGTGGGCTTTTTCAAAAACATTTTGTGGAATCGGCCTCATGCCTCAATGGGTTAAGTGGGTTCAAGCTGAGAGTTGGTGAAGAATTGTAGAATTGGTATCTTAGTAACCTGCCTGTTTTACTTCATTAATCGTAAGCGAGGCAAAAGTTTGAAAAAATCGTGATAGTGACATGAAGTCATATCGCCCAGCCCTGGTCTTCAGGTAGGATCACTCTGCTACACCTTGAACTTCGTCACTGTCAGGCGCAAACCTTGTATTTCCAAAACAGTTACTTTACAGGAAATGGAGAAAAAACGTATGTGTTCCAATAGATCAATCTGGTTATGATTTTTTCACAAGGTCTTGTTAATACTTTTCATTTGTTGAATATTTATAAAACCTCACAGATAGACTCAAGAATTTTAACTTTCACTTTCTAACTTTTTTAATAGTTGTGAATATAGCAGAAGCTCACAACATATCATAGATGTTGTGAGCTTGTAGATTCGCTATTTGTTGCTACTTTTGTGTGACATTCTTTTATGACAATTTCAGCATTATTGAAATGAAAAAAAAAAAGAAAAACATAAAAAGATGAAATATGCAGATATGCACATAGCCTGGTAAACCCTCCCTCCAGAAATCTCATTTCAGAAATCAAATGGAAATGAGATTTCTGGAGGGAGGGTTTACCAGGCTAATATGCACACGGTTCACAGTAAGAAACCTACAGGATATGTGTTTGTTTTCCAATGTGTTTTAGTATTGGACACTATGGCTGTGTTAAGTATTTATTGGTAACAGCATAGGGGGGCACCAAGGAAGAGTGGGCACCTCTGTGTTAAATTGGCAATTTTTTCCAAAATGTAAAATAAATATATATTTGGAAAATGTTTTTTTAAGTAAACATTAAACAATTAAGGTCTAATATTTCTACAATTGCCACAAATGACGGATTATTTTAAGTCTGATAATGATGCATGTTCACATCATGTATACTTTACAATACTTAAGACCATTTTTCAAATATTTTCCTCTTTTAACATTTTGCACAAAATAGCCAATTTTACATCGAAGTGCCCAGATGTCCCTAGTGCCCACCTATCCTGTATCCCTATCTATTAGCTCGGTAAACTGCCTGCCATTCATTGTGTGCCGTCTTTCACACTGATGTCTTTTCCCTTCGTTTTTAGAGTGGTTGACTAAAGCCACATTCAACCCCCTATCTATCTGTCAGACACAACAGCATGTATGCGTATATGCCAGTCTCCTGTATAATACATTCAAGAGACTCAAAGGGGTTCATTTGTCACTCACTCATACAAGTACAAGCAGTGAAATGTCGGTGTCATGCTCCGCAGACTGTGCTAACAATAACAAGTAATAACAATGTTTATTTTTATAAACACAGTTCTTATATGATGCAATCTAAGATTTGCCTATGGGGATTCCAATACAAGTAATAACGCTGTGACCCAGGGGTAGTGGGAGTCAGGACGTCGGTACTCTATAGCCATGCGTTTTGGGAACCCCGGCTTTAGAGCAGTGATGCTCAACCTGTGGCCCGCAGGCCGTGAGGATATTGCAAGTGGGCCCCCAAATAATTGACAATACATTAAGATTTTAATGATAACATAACATTAATGCAAAATAATACATATAATATTAAAAAAAAAGTAATTATATTCTTTCTTTAAAACATTGAAAAAACAGTTTTCATTGTGATACCGATACATACAGTAGGAACTTAAAGTACACTATGTTAGTTCCATTGATCCAACACAATCGATCATTCAAATAAACTGACCACCTAAGGGGTCAGATGGGTGGGCGGCGAACGCTGTCTAGATTTTCGAGTGGGCCCTGATCCTGAAAAGGTTGAGAACCCCTGCTTTAGATGAATTAGTCATGCTCAGTGAGCACAATTGCAGTTATTTGCTTGGTACACTATCCTATCTCTGGACGTGTGGGATCTTATGTCATTACTCCCTTTTGTTGGCTGAAACTTAAATCAGCCTTCACTCTGTCGGTTGCAATGAATACAGTGTGCGGGGAAAGAAAGGACAAAAACCAACCAAAGAAAAACAAACAACCAGTGTTTATGAAATCTATTTTTATGTGAAAAAGCGTTATTCCTAACCATTCACAAAAAAAGATGTCCTCTTCATCACAACACTGTAGCTGACATAAATCTTGGCCTAATGTGCACGGATACTACCACGTCCCTTTGCAGTGCCAGAGGGGGTTTTCTGTGACACGCTGAGCCATTGTTCCGTGTAGGAGTACAGAGATTTCTTTGAGAGTTAAAAAGCATGTGTATCTTTCACTGTGGTGCTGAAGTAGAACTTATGGCATTCAGCATCTTTTGTGTGGAGTCCGGGCTTTTGTCCCATCCGGGCTGCTTTGTAGTGAATGGCTTCCAGCCTCAGCTGTGGTGATGAATGTGTTCCTTTTATGAGGGGTCTTAAGGGCTGAGGAAGGGAGGTGTGTGTGGGGGGGGGGGGGAGTGGTGTTTAGCTCTTATCTACATGTGTACAGACAGACATGTACACAGAAAACGGCTTTAGGTACTGTATGTACATGCAGGCGCGCGCGCACACACACACACACACACACACACACACACACACACACACACACACACACACACACACACACACACACACACACACAGAGTACATCCAGTACGCTAGGAAGGATAGCTAATAGCTTATACCTTGGAGCACAAATGTGGGTGGGTGGGCATACCCCACACACACACACACACACACACACACACACACACACACACACACACACACACACACACACACACACACACACACACACACACACACACACACACACACACAGTGAAGCATTGAACTCTCACTCACCCCTGATGCTTTGTGTTTTTGTTGTGCCTGTAAAGTTCCTTTATTGAAGACGTGTCATTATTGGTACAGTGCTTTGACTCTGCATACAGCTGCAGCGTGGGAGAGTTGTAAATGGATCTCCACTCTAGCAAGCAACAACAAACACAACATTATTAATGGCCTGTTGAGGTAGTTGCAGTAAGAACAACTAAATAAATGATAATAACTAACATGTATAATTTATTTCATTATATTTTATTTAAACATAAGCTTCAGTATAATTTATATATACACATATACTGTACCTGTGTGGTACGACAAAGTGAAAATGTAGATTGTTTTTAAAATTTCAGAAAATATCTGAAAATATTCATCTATAATAACAAAATAGGGATGGCAGGTAGGACGTGGTTAAGACAGCTTTTAGTAAAACCATACATCTTATCACATAAGTACCATGTTTTTGCTTACCTTGCGGTCAGTAGCGATCAATGTATATTATGTGTGTTCAAACATTCGATAAATCTACCCCCCCCCGCCTCCCCCTTTTCTCCTCCCAGGGCGCACTGGCAGGTACACGCTGATCGAGCAGTGGCGCGGGACAGAGCGCCACCTGGCGCCCCACGAGAACCCTGTGGTTTCCCTCAACAAATGGGGCCAGTACGCCAGTGATGTCCAGCTGGTTCTCCAACGAACGGGGCCCTCGCTCAGCGAGCGGCCCGGCTCGGACGGCCAGGCCCGCGTCCCGGAACGCGGCTTCTACCGCCAGAGCCTCCCGCCCCTGGCCAAGCTCCGCCCCTCCGCCACCGTCAGCGACCGCTCACTTAAGCGACGGGAACCCAAGCGCAAGTCTCTGACTTTCAGCGGAGGGGCGAAGGGACTGCGGGATATATTCGGGAAGAGCAGGGATAGTGAAGGTATGGATAGTGAAGGTCCGGGTACACAAGATGCTCTGTGAACTCAGTGGTTCCCAAACCTTTTCAGCTCAAGACCCAAAAGCGAAATTTGGTGTCTCCCGGAGTTCAAACAAAACCCACAAAAACAAACCTGATGAATTAGTCACTTCATTAAAGCCCTATTTAATAATAGTGAAAATAGCCGATCTACAAGCTCACAATGTGTTGCATCGCAGATCTATTTTAATTCATTTTATACATTTTTTTCATAACAAAAACAATTTATTTTAGACATTTTTGAAACTTAGAAATTGGAAATCTTGAAAATAATTGATGTTTGGGAATAACTGCTCTGAACTGCTCTGACTAGAAATGGAAGGCTGTATTCTCTAGGTTACAATGTGATGTTAAGCCTTTTCTGTCTTTCTCTCCAACCTCCAATCTGTCCATCTCTACATACATTTGTATCATCTTTCCATCCATTTTCTCATCTATTCATCCGTCTATCCATGCATGCATCCCTCCCTCCCTCCTACCCTTTCTCACATTTCTTTTCCCATGCATCCTTCCACTGATAATCACGCATCCACCCATCCTCTCCCAGCCAAGCAGCAGCAGCAGCGTGCTGTCAATCTGAACCTGACCAGGGTCACCGCTGGGACCGGTGTTTTCTACAGCAGTGGGACGAGCTCTGCCCCAGGGAGTCCATCCAGGGAGCTGGGCCGTCTGGTCCAACTGCAGAAGGACAAGCTCCAGGCACTGGAGAGCCGTCTGATGATGTGTGAGGCCGAGCTCAGGGACTGGGACGAGGTTACAGTCACACCCGATGAGGTCAGTGTGGACTGGACACCACCAGATCAACATGCTCTGTAGTTGGTCAAATATGTTTACACAATGTACAAGAAATGTGACTGGGTGGATACTTGGATACACGCACGCGCACATGCTTACAGACTAGGAAGTAGTGATGCGCAGGCCGACCCGTAGGCCGCGGGGCGGGCAGGCGGGTTATAGATTACGACGCAATTATCGCGGGCCGGGCGGAGCGGGTCAACCCATGGAAGAAAGAAAAAAAAAACACTGCAACACACCTCTCTCGCACGTGCTCTCTCTCCCTCCCTCTGTCCCCCTCTCTCTCTCTCTCTCTCTCTCTCTGGAAAGCAATTAATGGACTTGCTTGTGTGTTGAGAAGTTGTTGTTTTTTGTTTTGGGGGCGGGTTGTGGGACGGGACGGGTCGTTGATTTATATGAATTTTTGCGGGACGGGTTGGGGCGGGCTGGGCTCAGGTGCGGGGCGGGCGGGGCGGGTTATGAAAAAACCTGACCCGCGCATCACTACTAGGAAGAACAGAAACGCTAATGTTACGCTCTCCAACCATACTGTGTATATCCATACACCAGTGGTGGAGAAAGTACTCAAATGTTTTACTTAAGTAAAAGTATCAATACTGAAAAGTATTCAAAATCAAAATGTACTTAAAGTACCAAAAGTACAAGTACTAAAATGTTTGAAAATAGCAGATATACAAGCTTGACGCGTTGTGAGCTTGTGGATCGGCTATTTTCAAATAGCCTAGGTATAAAATAGGGCTAAAGTGGTTAATGTATGTTTCATAATGTATTCATTTATATCTGCAAAGTAACTATTAACTAACGTTTTGAAATAATTGTAGTGGAGTAAAAGTACAATATTTGCCTCTGAGATGTAGTGGAGTAGAAGTAAAAGTATAGACAATTGGAAATACTCCAGTAAAGTAAAAGTACCTAAACATTGTACTTAAGTACAGTACTTGAGTAAATGTATTTAGTTACTTTACACCACTGCCATACTCTGCTATACAGATGGATAAAAACACAATTTATCACTTCATCCAGAGCGACATGAACCTGGAGGAGGAGTTGCTACTGATGGAGCAGCAGGTGAGGAGGAACGAGGCCGAGATGGAGGAAGAGGAGTTCTGGCAGAACGAGTTCCAGATCGAGCAGGAGAGCGAGAGACAGCTGAGGGAGCAGCTAGTGGAGCTGCAGGGCCGAGTGAGGGACTGTGACTCCCGCCTGGTGGACTACCTGTCCAGGATACAGGTGAGAAGAGTGTGTGTGTGTGTGTGTGTGTGTGTGTGTGTGTGTGTGTGTGTGTGTGTGTGTGTGTGTGTGTGTGTGTGTGTGTGTGTGTGTGTGTGTGTGTGTGTGTGTGTGTGTGTGTGTGTGTGTATTACTATACTTATGAGGACCAAACGTCCCCACAAGAATAGTAGAATATGAGAAAAAGATGTTGTGAGGACCATTTTCTTGGTCCTCACAAGAGAAATTTTTATTATATGGTTGAAAAAAGATTTTTAGTTGTTTATCATTTTACTAAGAATTCCAATAAAAAAAGTAAAAAAAAATTAATAAATTAGAGCTATGTTTACAATTAGAAAAAGATTCCGGTTAGGTTTAGGATTTAGACCTTTAGAGGTTAGGTTTAGGGGGTTGGGGTTTGATTTTCCCCTATTTTATACTTAGTTGTGTGGCGATGTCAAACACTGCAAAATAGCCGATCTACAAGCTCACAACGTGTCGCAGCGCGACACGTTGTGAGTTTGTAGATCTGCTATTTTTCGGCTTTAGACTTGCGGTTAAAAATACCCCCAAAAAATCATAAATCAATCATAAAATCGGCTTCCTAAAATGTTGATGTACTCACAAGTATAGTAATACAAACGTGTGTGTTTGTGTGTGTGTCACTTTCTAGTCTCACCTAATCAGACCTTTATGCATGCCTTTTTAACCACGTAAGCCCGAAAGATGTTTCTCCCTCAAATCTGCTGCAACATAAGTTTACACATTTTGCCATGCTTTCTTGCTCTTGTTTTGTAATGTTAATTACATTTGGTGATATCCTCTGTGATATCTTGTGTCTGTGTTGATGTTTTTATGGAAGTGCTGTTGTGCCCTTTCCTGTATCACCAAATAAATGCACTCAATCATTAAATCAATCAATCAATTCCTATGATGTCAACTGGATAGACACTGTGCTACTATGTAGAAGTACAGTTTGTCTGTATGTCTTGCTAGTTATAATTGTGATCATGCCATCAGTTTGAATTCTAACTACAGTAGCTGTTCAGTAGGCACCTTTACACCTCATACTAATCTTACAGTATTTCTTACTCTGTTCCGTAGACCATGGAGACGGGGCTAGAGCAGGAACGGCTGCAGCAAGAGGCGGAGCTTAACCAGCAGGCCAATGAGGAGGAGGTACAGTCCTTAAGCTTGATAGCATGTATAGTGGTACTCAAACATTTTTGAGGACCCCCAAATTGATATGTATTCGGTGGCGGACCCCCATCTGAGAAGATTTTGTGGCGGGGGCCTCTATAAAAGAAGATTTGTATTGAAAGGTTTAAAAAACCCCACAAGGACCCCTGGGGGTCCCTGGATCCCACTTTGAGAACCACTGATGTAGTAAGTAGAAGGACAGTGAAGATGGACAAGAAAGTGAGGTTAGAGACACCGCATTAACTGGAAAGACCTTTTCTTTCCATGGTCTGTAGAACACAAACCATAGTGTGGAAACTGATTAGCAGATAAGGATAGCTTTCCGTTTGACAGGACTTGGTGTTTCAATGTGGGATTTTGCTAGTGTAGCAGAGTGACTCTGAGCCTCTCCCTGAAGACCAAAAAAGCTGAATATCTGCCCCGGCCAAGGGGGGAATCCCCTTTAGGCTAGTGGATAGATAAGATGTTTGGCTTTAGTGTCCCTTCCCACGTGGGAGACCCAGGTTCGAATGTATGTATGTATGTATGACGAAGGAATAATCACTTTTTAAAGACCTATATATTTATGTGGCATCGTTCAAATCTGCAGCTGCAAATGACTCCACAAAAAATACATAAATAAAATGTATGTATGTACAAGTAAATAAAAGCAGAACATTATGTATACATGCCGCATAAAAATAACCCTGCAAGAAGCATCATTTACTGTTTTTACTGGACTTTCACACTACTGACAAGGCCTAGCCTCGATCTCCAGGCTTTTATTGTTAGTTTTGCTAAAAAATAAAAGCCTGGACCAGCGCGTCGGTGTACCCGATATAGGAAGTGTTTCATTTCCCCAACCAACCAGAGTGCAGTGGGCATCGCTCGTAATGTTGTGTTGACGGGGCGGGGGCTGACGGACAGATCGGTGAACCAATGGGATCACACGCATTCTCTCGCCGGAGATGTTAAACACGCCCCTTTAGGTCAGAAAACAGGAGCGCTGGTGCAGCCTAGACAAGGCCTGACCTTGATTAGTCGACTAACGAATCGTATATAAAATAAATAAATAAATAAAGGTTTTTCAATTATTCGACTGAGAGATTGGCCTAATTTGTTATATTAATTAACTAATAGTTTGAAAAAATAGGATATACATCATGATTTATTGGGAAAAACCAAGCAAGTATATGTTTAATCAGACATTAAGCACCCCTACGACCCAAATGGAATGTCCCTCTATTGCATCTTTTTTGCATGATTCGATTGGCAGTCCAATAAGACTGGATCGACTGCCAATCTCAGTCGAATCATGTAAAAAAAAAAGAAGAAATGTTGCATTAGTCGACTATAGGCAACATTTGGTTGATCAGAGTCGACTATAGAAATCCTTAGTCAGGGACAGGCCTACTACTGACCTTGTAGAATAGAAAGTCCGTCCAAAGTCCAACCTGGCCTCTCCATGTGTTTCAGCTGCGAGTCAAGCTGGGGAAGGTAAGGGCGGAGCTGGAGGTCCAAAGCCAGCACACAGCCAGACTGGAGAACAGCTGCCGAGTCCTGGACCGCTCCCTGGGCCAGTACAGCAAGAGGCTGCAGGTCTGAGCCCTGAGCACTGTTTGATTTGGCCTTTTGTAGGAAAAGGGCACCCCACAGAGCAGTTAACCCATTCAATTCCGGGAACGCGTCACTGTCATCTAAGATGTCTTTGGCTATTCAAAAATAGCAGATATACAAGCTCACAGCGCGGCACTGAGTACCGCTGAGTACTATGAGCTTGTAGATCCGCTATTTTTGAAAAATCTTGAAAATCTTTCAATATATGTTTTTAAAGCGAATATTTGTAACTCAAATCTTTGCTTCTGGGGGTCCCTGGAACAAGATATTTTACAAATGTTTGCTTTAAAAAATATGTATCTATATAAGATTTTCACAATCTAAAAAAAATAGCAGATCTACAAGCTCAAGCTCAAGGCCTCACAAGCAAAAATAGCAGATATTCAAGCTAATAGCGCGGCACCGAGTGCCGCGCTATGAGCTTGAATATCTGCTATTTTTGAATAGCCAAATAAATCTAAAATGACAGAGATGTGTTCCCGGTTTTAATGGGTTAACCGGAACTTTACACACTGCACTGTATCTTCTTTAGACATACTCATACTGTACTACATATCTTGTTCAGAGGGAGAAAGTTCCTGACTATCTCCAGGAAAGCAACTTTTAAATCGGTTCCCATATTTTAGAGTAGCCTGATTTGTACTTGGTCGCACGCCATGTCGCGCACCAAAAATAGCCAATCTACTATTTCGGCTACTATTACTATGTCACTGCACGTCGCAGTGCGACACGTTGAGAGCTTGTAGATCGGCTATTTTCGGTGCGAGACACCTGTGCGCTACTAAGTATAAATCGGGCATTAACCCTGCACAACCTTATCATGGCAGTGCAGTTTACAGCCTGCTTTTGCGCTATCTTTCTTGAACCAAACTTTCTACCAGTACTTGGAAAGCAGTGTTTTCGGGTAGTGCTCTCCTGTGGAATAAAGCCATAGAATGGGGTCAGAGAGATTCTGTATGGAGGAGAGCGATTTAATCCTATCGGCCCATGCAGTGTTGTATACTGGCTGGCTCCAGTGAACTGGGTGTGTGCAGCATGAGGGAGGCTTTCACTGCATTCTTCAGCTGATTACAGAGAGGCCTGAGTGAGGACACAATCCCCTGGCCTGGAGTTGCGTAACCAACTGAAAACTAGTTGAGTTCAGTTTCAGTGTGTACTTTCAGTGTAGTTCCACCGTGCTTGTGTGACAGTGCAACTCAACGCAATGTGAAAGATGGAATGGCCAGTGAATAGGCTCGCTTAAAAGACCTGAGGACGATTCTACAAATGCCTTCTAAATCAGTAGTTCTCACTTTTTTCACAAATGTCCAAACATAGCAGATGTACAAGCTGGCAGCATGGCACGAAGTGACACACTGTGAGCTTGCACATCTGCTATTTTTTAATAGCCAACCCTAAAATCTAAAATGGCACAGATGCCTTCCCGGTTTTAATGGGTTAAATGTCCAGAACTCTTTGACTCTTTAAGAAGGTTTTGAGCCTACATTTTCAAATGTTACCATCTTTCTGATCTCACGGGTTAAAGAGACATTCCGTCTGTCCATCCTCTGTAATGTATATCGTTATTGACGGGTGGAAACCTTGTATGTCCACGCTTTAAAAATGTAAAAACATGGTGGAAATAGCAGATCTAGAAGCTCATATGAGCTTGTAGATGGGCTATTTTCAATGCTTTTGTCTGACACTGTTCTGTTGTATGATGAAGTAGGGCATTCATGTACAAAAAAACATGAGAAATATTGAAATATGGAGATAGAAGGTTTCTGCCCGACAGCGACGATAAGATCCATAATGTATGACTCTGTGATTGCCTCTTCAGGAGAAGGAACAGGAGTTGGAGCAGCTTACTAAGGAACTAAGGCAGGTCAACTTGCAGCAGTTCATACAGCAGACTGGAACCAAGGTCACTGTACTGCCGGCCCAGCCCAACCTGGAGGACAATAATAATGGTAAATACACACACACAGACACACACGCACACACATGCACACACAGAAGCAATAGGAAAAGGAGCAGCTTAGGCCTAACCCTTCTTTAAGGGCAAGCTCACTGAGAACATGTTCTTTATGGACTGTGGGAGTCTGCAAGGTGAGGTGGTGCTGTACTGTATGTCAAACTTCAACATGAAGATAGACAGATGGCTTCTGGTTTACCTTGAAAAGTCACTTGTGTGTGAGCATGTTTATTCTCATACTGAAAGACACCATTGCTGTCTGTAACATCGCAAATTAGTGATACTTTGTGTGAAATGTCATTGCCTGAATCTGAAATTATTTCAAATGCATGTTTGAAATCTTCATTCACAAGTGTTGAAAGATTATAAATGTGGATGCAGTGACATCTTGTGGACGTACTCGGTACATGTTTGATCCTGTAAGTCAAGCTTATAATATAGAGTATTCTATCACTGCAAGGCTGTGATAGAATACTATACACCTTTAATATTATTTACTGCAACTAGTAGATAGAAGTCTTCCAAAAAGACCAGTCTCCTGCCAAATACAACTTCAATTGCTAAACTGAATGACTGCTAAACTGAATTACAGTTATCAATTACTATATTGATTACCAATCATTTCTTCTGTGATCTTTCTTCTAGAAATCGACTCTGGTTCCCTGAAACGACTTGGTTCCTCCCGCCTCTTACCCAGTGACCTTCGAACTCTACAGAACCCCATCTCATCGAGCCTCAACCCAGAGGGCATCTATGTCTGACCCCCTTCCCCCCCTCCCCCCCCCCCCCCCATCAGACCAGGAACCTGGGTGACCTCATGGTCAGAGGTGCCAAACGAGCATGGGGGTATGGACCATTCCAAGGGTCCTGGACTGATTGGGACTGTGAGGGATTGGTTGGTTTATCATGTTGAATAAAACACTGGGGTTGTCACAGAACCCAGCATTTCAAGCTGCTCTCCTGCTCATGGGTTAAGGAGACTGATTGACTGACTGCCCTGTGACCGGAGGGTGGCAGGGTAGAGTCTTCAATAACCCCGAGCATCTGTCCTGCAAAAAAAGTGTCCTTGAGCAAGGCACTGATTACCCCTACCAGCGCCAGGCAGAGGTGCTGCTGTGTGGATAATCCTGCTGTCTGAACTCCCTGTGGAGAAGGCCGGGTGAAATGGCAATTATCCCTCTTCAGGATGAGTGGAGCATCGCATAAAAATATCCCTGATTGAAGAAAAAATATGTTAAATGTTTTACAAGCAAAGGATCCAGTTTTTATCCTGCTTCATTAGTGAAAGCTTGCTGAATCTTTCCCTATACCCTCCACGGTCCCTGTTGTGTCACCACTCACCTGCTGACATTCTCATCTGTCTTTCCAACCTATCAGGACTAAAAAAAATCCCACTGATGTCAAAATATCGTATGTGTGCCCAACAAGTGCAACAGCAAGTGAGTGGACACTCCACGCCTGTGGAAACACACTGCAAATCTTCAAGAGTTGCCTGTGCGCAGAATTACCTACTGCAAATGAGAGTATTATTTTGACTTGTGTTGACAATGAATGATGTGTTTTCTGGTGACATAGGGTGGTTGAGACGAACACTGTAGTGAAAGGGTTGTTTTTTGTTTTTGTTTTTTTGCACTGTTTTACTGTTGAATATGAAGAAATATAAGAGAACATATAAGAGTTTGTTCTTATCAGGACGGAAACTTTGGACACATGCACCCACGTTCATTCACACACACACATGGACAGACACACACGTGAACACAAACGCGTATACAATGTGCATACAAAAGGGGTAGACACGTCACACGCACGTGCGCGCACACACACACACACACACACACACACACACACACACACACACACACACACACACACACACACACACACACACACACACACACACACACACAGCTACTGTATATTATGACCATAGCCATATCCAATTGCCTTACTGTGGTATTGCACATTGATCCAGAGGTTAATAAACAGCTGTAAAATATATTACGTTTTACAGTTACAAAAATAAAACACACGGTAGCTATTAAACTATACTGTATGCCATATAACTTAAATCTAACATTATGGCTGCTAGGGCAAGTGATGTCAGAATGAATGATTAATGGCATGAAGACTTTTAGAGATATGGCTCAAAACTTTGTGTCAGAAGCAGTCACACAATTTAATAACATTTTCTTTTTTTTCCGTGCATTAACAGAAATGGCAATATCACATATTTATGACAAAAGACCAATATACAAAAAATAAGAAAAAGAAAAAAACTTTTACAAAGATCATATTTACTCTACTGACTAGTGACTAGAGTAAATCTGATCTTTAAAATTGGTTTGCAATATTGATTATCCAGCCTTGCCACTAGGTGGCAGCAGAGCATAGAATGTTCAGATTGCCTGTGCTCAGAATGCCTGTGTGAGATAGTCCACCGGTTCTCAAAGTGGGGTACAGGGACCCCCAGGTGTCCTTGAGGGGGTTCCACACACACACACACACACACACACACACACACACACACACACAAACACACCACCTACAATAAGTGTTATGCCTACCGGCCATAGTAATTTCTCTGCATTCTCCCTCATTTGCAACCATTTAATGAAACTATGCCGCCTGTTTACTAATCATTTCTCTGAACTTAAGATGTCTCCGAAGTACCAAAGCTAGTGTGACAGAAACATAACACAGTTACATCAATGTACATTTTATTTTAAATATGTATGTTGGATATTTGCGCATTGAGACTTTTTGTCAGACCAGCACCATATACAGTATCACTAGTGGCAAATATCTTTGCTTAATTTGTGTTTCACCCATGACATTCAGCATAGGTGGGGCTTTATCACATACAGCCGGGCCGAAAGTTTACAAAATGACAGAAACATACGTGTATTTTGAGAGTAATTTTCAGCACTGCTCTGTTCTGTGTGCAGTACTTACGCAGTCAACCCCACATTTGGTACACTGCAGAGGATCAGCCATACACTGATACATTTACTTAACAGTACTTTGTGGGCCAGGTCTGGCTGCTATTGTAGTTACCCCCATTTCTAGGTCATGCTAATCTCTCTGAACAGACAAAAGGAGAGATCCTGTTCTCAGATTCTGAGTGACACTAATCGAACTGGGGAGGTGGAACTGCATGTACGATAAGAGAGTTGATGTAGTGTCTGCATATTGGCAGGACGTCTGTGAGGAATCGGCGAGAGCAGTCTGCATTGCAAGATGACAAACTTTCTCTCAGAGATTGTATAAGTGATGGACCCCCCCCCCCCCACACACACACATACACACACACACGCATCTCTCCTCAGCATGCAGTGCTATCGTCATGGCAACCGTGGAATCCAGCTGTGACATCAGAGTGTGTAAAACTCGACTAACACAGGAAACCTGGCCTCTCACTAACATGGAGGAGATACTAATGGCATGCCTTACCAAACATCAGAACACTGTATATAATAACAATAATAATAACATTAATGATGATAATGTCTACATATCACAACAGTCTATGGGATATTTTTTTAAGAACTTTGAGATCTTGGAATAGAACAGTGGTGAAGACGTTAACCACTTACACCCCAGCATCCGTATTGTGGGGAAAGCTTTCGCTGAAAATAGCAGATTGACAGCTTATCGATAGGCTATTTTCAGTGAAAGCTTTGCCCACAATAACAGAAAACTGCAAATACACTAGCATAGAGCCCTGAGGGACTCCGCTCAACGATATGGGGTTTTAAGTGGCTAGGGGTGGTTTATACTTTGTTGCGTGCCGGTGGCGCACACCGAAAATGGCAGATCTATTATGCAATTTTCCGTGCTGGAAATGGCACGCAACCAACTATAACTCATCCATTATGATTGTGTTGAGCCTCATCACTGTAAATGCCATAAGATTGGCAGTTCCGAACGTGCATGCATTGAAGGTTGGCGATTGATTCATTTGGGATGGCTCTCTGAATGGATCTAGTGTTGAAACTGCTTGAATTGTTTTCTACTGTTGGTAGTGACAAACAGGTTCTTTCACAGTTGGTGGATATACATACATATCTCACAGTCTCAGTGACTGTAGGTGTAGAATTGATGCTGCATTGCTGGTAGCCTGCATATGCTATCAAAAATGAAGTATAATATGCAAAGAACAATGAAAAAGGGATTGAAAGGTATCTTGTCTTAAACGAGCTGTAGATGCACATGTCGACTAATAAAGATGGAATAACTTGCACTTCCGGTCTCCCAACACCCATCATTGTTTAAATATATATTTTTATACATCTGATGATATTGCCAATAATCCATATGAAGGGCCTGTATGAAAATAGTTTGGAATGGGCATAAAATTGACAAATTTAGACTAGCTCACTGACAAGATGCAATTTGTTGTTGGAAACAAGAGCTGTCAGACTGTGTTATGCTGTGTGAATACGTTTTCTCTTACTATTGACAACAAAATACTATTTACTTTACTTTATTTGAAATACTAGTAAGTCAACCACGTGAATTCTCAAGTATTGTTCATGAGTTCATGGGTTACATGACAAGCATGTAGTAGGGCATAGCAGTGGCAGCCATTTTGTGGTGCCACGGATAGAAAACCCATACATTTTTCCCATAGAGCAGGAGTTTTCAACTGATCTTGACCCAGGGACCACCATCCTGACTAAGAGCAACCTGCTGACCACCACAATTGTGTGGGATGGGTCCATCATAGACCTACCCCACACAATAGTGGTGGGGGGTTCATGCACCACTGGGAGCTTTTTGCAAGTTACAGTGTGCAAACTTCTATTATTTTTTTTATATTAATCCACTGTTGGTCCTGCACCTGCCGTCCAGCGGATGCGCCAGTCTTATTTTTTCTATAGGGTTCATGCACCATTCAGGTTTTTTTTCTTACTTGTTACTCACTAATCACACTATTACAGGTTACATTCATGAGCTGGACAAAAAATAATTTTATTGTCATTAAAGAGTAGGGATGTTGGATATTGACTTTTTTGACGATATCCGATATTCCGATATTGTCAAACTCCTAATTTCCGATACCGATATCAACCGATTCCGATGTATGAGGGCTTTTTCACCAAAAGTCAACTAATTGTCAGGTAACAACATCACAAATCTAATATATAGATAACAAATAAAATAGCTATAATATCAATATAATATCTAATAAAATACAGTGATGTTGTTAGGTTTGTCCTGGGCATGAGTCTGAGACATTTTAGGGGCAAGGTGTCCATTTTATGAAGGCACAAAGGCCAAATGCCAGAGCAGGAAGGCCATCAAATAAAACAAGATTTTAGTCCATTGAAAGACTTAATTGAATTTAAGGGTTAAGGATGATTTTAAATTTAATATATAGACTATCTGGCGTGAAATAAATACATTATGGTGTTTACAATCTTATCCATGCTCAGCCCTGCACCAATCAAAGTCACTGGATTGGTTTAAAGATGAGGACTCAGAGTTAAGAATTCAGAATCTCAACAAAAGACACTGGTGTCTACATATTGATAAGACAGAGGAGAAAGTGGTACAGTCAGCTGTTTTGAGGGGCACAAGGCCAAACTGAGGGGCTACGACGGCCATGGCCTTCGTGTCCTCCCTGAAATTCCTACCCTGCCTGGGACCACAGTCTATGCCTGGGACTCAATTGGTGGTCATTTGAATGAGTCCCACTAATCTTAGATTAGATGTTGGCCTATTTGACAGTGCAGAGGCATAATTGCCTTGATGCCTAGAACATTAATGAGCGTCAACGAGCGTCAGCTGCCCTCTGCAATGCTCTAATTTGTCTCATTCCTCTCCAGAAGCCCTTGAATATGATGGAATGTAATTTTTGAGCAAAACGCGAAGGAAAATAAAAGCCTGTAGATGAGGCTAGATGGAATGTGATTAAGTATTACTGTGATTATGGTAAACTCACATTTTATATCACAAACACCATACAGTAAGAACTCCTGTAACTTATTAAAAAAAAAGAAACAAAAACAAAAGTTAGATTCGACTTAAGTTAATTATTCACAAACAAGAAACAAGAGTAGCAAATAAAGGTACAAGTCAATCATCATGATTTGATACAGTTTGATACAGTTCATCATGATTTGTGTGCGTGGGGAACTCATTTGAAACAAGCTCAGTGCTTTAATGAGTCTTCCAGTTTAGTAGACCTCGTATTGTGAATTTGTTCTTCCATGTACTGTTGTTCTCATGTCTTTCTAAATAAAGTACATCAATCAATCAATCAATCAAATAAAAAGGTTTTTTTTTAAGTAAAAACAAAACAAAAAAAACAATTGTTTTACTACATTTCTGAATGCATGGCCAGGGACCACCTGCAATACCTCGGTTGAAAACCCCTGCCATAGAGATTTCCGAAAAAATATCTGAATCTTTATATTATATTGTAGCTATTCGTCAGACTGTCAAGGATGTCTCATGAACACACACAGACTCGCTCACTCACTCACTCAGTGTGTGTGTGTGTGTGTGTGTGTGTGTGTGTGTGTGTGTGTGTGTGTGTGTGTGTGTGTGTGTGTGTGTCTCTCTCTCTCTCTCTCTCTCTCTCTCTCTCTCTCAGACACAGCCGGAAATTGAAACACCGGAGATAACTAGCAACTTCAACGTTTAGTTGAATCAAATTAGTTTTAGCCAAGTAAGCCTAATATAAGCAAGTGTCTTAAATGTAAACTCATTGGATTATCTATCAACAATAAAGTCATAAAATATAAACAGAAGCAGGACCTCGGAGACCGGTGGGCGCGTTCGAAAATACAGCACTGAGCGCACTGGCCAATACAAACTAATAGGCGAGTGTGCTCCAGTCTCCAGTGCGTAATTTCCGAACGCACCCCCTGTGTGCCAGGGTGTATAGACCCCTTAACAGACGACGTCACACTGATAAGAACCAGTATGCGTGCAACCAGTATGCGTGCAATGAAACCCATTCTATCAGGTCTCGCTAGGACGCGCCTCACTAGCCAACACACAAGAGGGGGTTGGGGTGTGCTGAAACCAGCGCAGCCCGAAATAACAGGTTGGGAATTGATTGCATGAAACAATCACCTGTGCGTCCAGTCTCAATGTTAGTAAACAAATAATTGGTCTATAGAAGCCAGTGAAGGCTATAATAAACTTGTTTGCTGCTGCTTATATGCTAGGCTACTGTAACAATGTACACAGTATGATAGAGGGGAATGGTAGCATACGTAGCCCATATGCGGCTACCGTGCCAGTACAACTTTGGTAAACAACGAGAAATTGAAGGTAGGTTGAGTGTTTTTTTTTGTTAAAAACTAGCCTACTCTGGAACGATGCAAGTTTGGAAATGCATGCCCCCCGTTATGCAATGTTGTATTTGTGCACATATGAGATTTCTGTATCTGTCAGTGTTCCTTTTGTACCCATAATATGGAGTTCGCTGATGACATGATGGCAGGGGTCGCCAACCGTTCTGACATAAAGTGGCATGAAGTTTTGTTTTTGTTTTTTTTTAAGTTGACACCACACGCAAATAAATATGCATGCAAACACACTTTGATTGTCCACATATACATCGTCTAACAACCTTTACTTGTTATCTTCTTGTTTTAAAATAAGTGCAAACTGATGCAACACCTGGGATGTCGGACTTATGGGCAGTCCCCAGTCCTTGTCCCTTTTATGCCCATTATATGGAGATCCCTGAAGGCATCGGCATGCATATGCCAATATACATGGGCATACATGGTCATGGTCTCAAGACAAGAGCTTGATCAGAGTGGTGGGAAGGGGAAGGGGTGAGAGAGAGTTCGATCAGCAAGAGTCAAGAGATACATTTGACTGCTGGGTTAACAGCTGCAAAGTGTGTTTGTGTGTGTGTGTGTGTGTGTATATATATATATATATATATATATATACACATAACGGTGCAAACTATAAAACAAACCGAACGGGACAGTTTTCTAGTTTTTGGCAGAATAATAAACAATCATACCAAATGAAAAAGGAGTTGTTTTATTGTATTTTTCCTTTATTTTCCCCCCCTCAACTTTGTTTCATTTGATTTTCGATCTTGATGGGACAAAGACCAAAAAATAAAACACAGAAACAGATTATACTATAGTACCTTGACCCAGGTGTCAGTGCCCTACCAGCTGTGCAGTACACCCAAGATCAAGTGCATGGGTTGTTACAGTGACTGAGTGCTTCACAAACAACTAAACTACCATGGCAACACAGCATAGTGTACAAATTGTACTCCCAGACAGGTTTGACTTTCGGGAATCGTGCTTGTACAGCCGATATGTGCTTTGAGTAGAATCTGTTGGATTTAAACGTTATTAGACTACCTTAAAGGATTATTTAGAAAACTTTGGTTCTTCTTTACCAGAAACTTCTGAGATCAGGATAAAAAAAAATTCCACATTTCATCTCCCTTTAGATTGCTATTATGTCGAGGAAGGAGTGCTCACAGGGCAGTGAACTAGTTTCTCTTACTCACTGAACAGATTGTCCATTATTGTGGTGTGTGTTGTTTGGCCTGTGTGCCAGGGTGTATGGAAGGTGCGTAGGTGGTGCACTTCTTGCCTTTCCCTTTCCTGGCTTTGCCCTGGGTTTCCTCCCACAGTGCCAGTTTGTTTGCCATTAGTTCCGGGTGCCTGACGCAGTGCCCTGCCAGCCTCATCCTTCTCTCCCTGACTTGTCTGTGTGACCCGTGGTAGGTCCCCGTAGAGGACCCCATTTCTGATGCGTTCCGTCCATGTGACACCTAGTGCCATTCGTAGCAATCTTGTGTACCCTGTGAGGGTCCATGTCTCGGCCCCATACAGCAGTACTGACTCCACTGTAGCTACGAACAGCCGCCTCTTGAGGTCTTCTCCCATCTCGTCTGATTTCCACACTCTCCTCATCCCATGCAGGGCATTCCAGCCAAGTGCCATCCGGACCTTCAGGTCCTGCTCCGTTGAAGCAGTCTTGGTCTCGAGATATTTGAAGTCCTCAACTGGCTCGAGCACCGTCCCGTCGGCTGTGGCAATGTTTTTGTCCTCTGTGTTAACTGTCAGTACTTTAGTTTTCTTGTCGTTGAGCCTGTTGGACTAGGATCTCATAGTCTTTGGTGTCACCGTCGTGGGTTTGAACCTAATCACCTCATAATACTCTCATCTAAGGCTGCAACTATTTATAACTCTTTAGCAATTATTATATTAATAACGTTTTCGAGTAAGCAAATAATCCATGTGTTTTTAGAAAACATTTTTTTTTTTACCCATTTTCTCCTCAATTTTGTCGTTATGCCAATTGATTCCTCCCCACACACATCTCTGTGTTGTCAGTCACTGCTGTTGTATCCTACTGACTCACCTACCAGTGAGGAGCCCCCACCGGGAGGACGTAGCGCCTTCGTCCTACTCCTCCCGCACAACACTCCCTGCTGACAGGTGCCGCCTCCCAGCCCGTAGGATTATGTGCAGTGCCAATTTTCACTCTCCCCGCCCGGCTTCCCTCCCCTGAACACGGGCCAACTGTGTTCCTGTAGACACTCGACAAAGCCGGATGCACCACGGTGGATTTGGGGGAAAAAAATTCAAATGTTTTTTTTAATAATCAACTAAATCTTTGTATGATTAACCACTCACGGCCTATTTGATACTTTTTGTACAACGGTGTCATGCTAAAATTGACGATTTACAAGTCCACACGTCATATTGCAAAGCGTTGTGAATTTGTAGATAGGCGATTTTCAGTTTATTTTGTCTTAACTTTACTTATTATTAACTTAACTTACTGTTTTTTACACCAGTTATAGTAAAACATTCAATAGCAGAAGTTTGTGTGAGCTTCCCCTTTTGTTTTAAGCACGAGCCGCTTCACCTTCAATAGATTCTTTTGTCACTCACTGGGGGAAACTTTGTTTTGAAAATAAATTGACCTTTTGTCTCATCCATTGTCGTTAAGGTTTTACACTTTAACAGAGTTCCACAGCAGGGTCAGTGAGGGCGCTGATTGCATCCCTGACCTGCCTCACACCAGTCAACAATTGAAAAATATCAGCCTATATACTAGGCTGGAGCACTGGTATCGGTTTTTGAAAAATCTGTTTGGTCAGTCAAGCTCCACATATTCTATATAAAAGAAGGTTTGGACCATCATGGTGCTGTTTAAATGCCTTGTAATAGCTAAGCTATCTGAAAGTCATTCATCGCCTAATAGATTAAATACCATTATCACTCTCTGGAGCCATTCTGGCTCTAAAAGACCCACAGACACGACTTTGGTCAATCCTGTTCGACACTAGTCTCTGCAAGATATATATTTTTTTCTCCATAATTTATTCATGAAATACTCTTCTTACTAAGCTATATGGGCTTGAACAACCTTTTCACTTGAATCCCATGCTCCCCTCTCACATCCACTGAGCCATCTTCGGTTCACAACATCAAAGCGGTTCGGTTTATATCACACAGAAATCTGTGCAATCCTGTAGTGTGACATATGCAAGACTTCTCTAAAGAAGCAGCTTGGAGGCAGAGATTAGAGGCTTTCAGTGAACGGCATGCCTACAGTTAGTCATGTTAAAGTCTTGCAAGGTACAGTGAAGAAATTGTGATAAGTGCCTGTGCTATATTATCCAACGGCACTGCACACCATCCCTGCATTATAAAGCAATCTTGTACCTTATGTGGATTAAATGGTTAGATTAAAAATGAATGATCCACCAGAGATTGTATCTGCCCATATTTTGTGAGTGTACGTGTTATGGATTAGTGTGTACTGAAATGTGTAGTGTATGCATACAGTACTTGCGGGGTATGGGTTCTGTGTGTTGATTGTGTTTGCATGCCTACACAAATGCATGCGTGTTCATGTATTTGCATGCACTGTGGCTGTAGCTGTCATTAAATAGACCCTTGGCCCCTCTCCTGAATTTGTTTATTCTGCACTGGGCATTGGGGTGGGTGGCAAACAGATGGCCATCCATGAATTATGGAAATTATGGGCTTTGATTAACCACCCCACACTCTGCTGGATAAAAGTATCTCTGGTTGTGCCAAGTTATGTGCTGCTTGCCATAGGGCTGGTGCCGTCAGTCCGTCCGTTAGTCTGTCAGTCAGTTGTTTGTGCGAGGGGAACAGCATTCATAAATGTGGTTTCACCTGCCTAACCACATGAACCTTGCATCCCTATTCTCTGGGCATGTCATTCTAGGTCGAACATTCGCCAAGGATGGACCCCTGGAGGGCCCCAGCCAACAAAGTATGGTGGTTCATCCACGTTTAGCTGTGCAACAGTTAATCGAACTTATCAAAATAAATTATTGAGAAAATAATCAGTAGTTCCAGGTTCCAGCCCTATCCACGTTTGAAAATACTTGGAGTGTAAGGTAGAAGAATCAGAGCAACACTGGTAAAAGGGAAGTCAAGCTGGTGTGGGGTTATTGCAGTTTTTGTGTTGTGGATTGTGGGGTCATGTGTGATTCTTACTATTACCTCGCTACATGTACCAATATGTTGTTCCATGAATGAGGCAATTGTCTGATGTTTTAGATGTTCATGTTAGAAGTTGGGTGGCCAGAGGAGCCACTGGGAGCTCGGAAGTCTATCGTGTTAATATCTCCCTTAGGGGATTCCTCATCGTTTCAATTACACCCCGACTGATGCCGGAATTTAGATTCCGATCCCGATTTTGGAGAGTCTTACCTAGACCACCGATTACCGATTTTTAAAACTTTTTAACATTTTCACCAAGAATGGCTTGCCATGGACGACATTTTGAAAGTGGATAAAAAATCAGGACATATCGGCTGCATAATTGCAGATACCGAGTCAAATAATGGCCAATACTGTATATCGGTTGGGCTCTAGTTTCAATCCAGGTCAGGTTACAAACAATTATTTTATTTATTTACCAGTAAGTTGTTGATTTGTTTCATAATCTAATTTACAGGTATTTCATATAATATATTATGCATATGTTGAAGCCATTACACTGTATGGCTGCGTGCAAACCTAATTGTTGGCACCCCCCCCCCCCCCCCCCCCCCACACACACACACACACACACACACACACACACACACACACACACACACACACACACACACACACACACACACACACACACACACACACACACACACACACACACACACACACACACACACGCGCGCGCACACATCGACAACAACCCACACATCCACCCATATACACTCCCCACACCTCACCTACACACACAAACACATCGTCCCCGTACACAACATTTCCGTGTCCCCATCTCTCCATACTCATAAACGAGGAGAGACAGCTCCAGTCAGGAAAGGCAATTAAAAGGGAATTAACCCATTCAATCCGGGAACGCATCTGTGTCATTTTAAGATTTCTTTGGCTATTCAAAAATAGCAGATATACAAGCTCCTAGCTCTGGTCGTGAAAATGTGTGCTAATCTTTGAATATGTATATATACATTTTTAAAGCGAACTTTTTTAACTCAAATCTTTGCTTCAGGGGTTCCCTGGAACAACATATTTTGAAATGGGGGTCGGTGGCCAAATACATATAATTCTGGGGGTCCTTGACATGAAAAAGTTTGAGAACCACTGATTATAGCAACATATAAGTTTGTTAGGATTTAGAAGACATTTGTAGAATCCCCAGAAGCAAAGATTTGAGTTAAAAATATTATATATATTCAAAGATTTTCAAGATTTAAAAAGAAAAATAGCAGATCTACAAGCTCATAGCACGGCACTCGCTATGTGTATATCTGCTATTTTCGAATAGCCAAAGTATAAAATAATGGTTAAAGTGGTTACACGTGCGCTCCCGGTTTTAATGGGTTAAGAGGGTTCGGGGGGGGAAGGAATTGGATATGATATCTGATGCCTATCGTAAATGTCAATGTTATTACTGTGCTGTTGTTTCTCCTTTCAGCTGATCGCTTCACCCGGTTCCATAGAGTGACAGGCCCTGTGGTCAGGTGGGCTTAATGAAGCTGTCTCCGCCAAGCGGTTGAGGGGTCGCGCCATGTGAAGTGACAAGACACCGCCTGCCCTTCCTGTAGGTAAGTTTATTAAGGCACTTGTCCCTCCTTAACAGTAGCATTTTCCTCTCCTTTTCCTTTTTAAATAGATTAGGGCTGCAGCTGTCGATTATTTCCTTAGCGATTATTCTATCGATTACCATTTTGATTACTTGAATAGTCAAGAAGCGCATTTAAAAAAAATATGGTGATGTGACGTGTTGTGAGCTTGTAGATCTGCTATTGTCACTATTTTTGAAAGTTTTTGACATTTTTGGGAACTTTTTACCTAAATAGGGATTGATTACTAATTGATTATTTGATCAGACAATCGGTTATCGATAATATTTAATCGATTAGTTTGATTAACTGTTGCACCCCTAAAATAGATAAACAGATTTTAACCCTTATTTAACCAGGAAGTCATTCTGCTTCACAGATTCATATGTCTATTATTGTCCTTTAATTGTTATTACATTCTGTCCAAAATGCAACAAGAAAGAATTTTCGCAAAGAAAAAGATCATTGCCTTTTGTTCTTTCTGATGCCTTGGGTTCTCTTAGTGCTATGTGAGCTGCCAGTGTTCTTTGAGCTGGTGTAATTGTGTTTGCAACAGGCCTCAGAAAGATTAGTGATAACCTCTGGCTTCAGCTAACGGGGATCCCTAATGAAATAAAATTAAAATTAGATAAATCATTCCCCTCCGTGGGAAGAGCTCGGAGCCCTCAGCGACCACCCTATCAGGGTTAATGACAGACAGGTATGAATTACCCATGCAGCAAGGCCATAGATTACTCATACAAAAGAGAATCTGAGCCTCGTGGGTGTGTATGCGCCTGGAACACCGTTAATGAGGGAATGGGCCTGTGCGGAATCACTTAAAAGTCATTTCAGTTTCAAAAGTTCCTGCCGACTGCAGACTAGGCTATTAATGGAAAACAATAAGAACTTGTCCTTATGCGTAGAGCTTTAATGAAATTACACCAGAATTTGATATGTAATCCCATTGTTCTCCGAGCACAATGAATGTGCAGAGATTTGCATGGGTGACAGAGCTGCGGCAACGATGAGAATCTTTGTAGAATCTGTATGCTGGGTCCCGTCTCACTGTGTAAACAGAATTTCACAGAGCATAATTGCATTGATGTACTTGGTGTTTACGGCTTACACAAAGACAAATTTGCTTGCTGACTTTGTACTCAAGGATGCAGCACAATTGAATTTTACAAAGTAAATTGACACTCTGGATTTTACAATGTACTGCACCTGGATTATAATCATTATTACAGTATTTTCTCTTCTTGTACCACTTTCAACACATTGTGAGCTTATAGATCTACTATTTTTGCTATTCATCATATGACGAATTGTATAAGGCTTAAGTGTTTAGCCACATACCTAGCATCCCTATTCTGGGGCAAACATTCAGTGGAAATAGACGATCTACAAGCTCCCAACTCCTCTCAACGCAGGTGTTGTGAGCTTGTAGATCGCCTATTTTTGGCGAAGATAATTGGAGTAGAGGGGGGGGAAAGGAGCGGACCAAGCATAGAGCCTTGGGGGACCCCAGTCAGTACATACGTAGGAGGGTGTTTAAAGCTTTCTTCAGCCAAGGGCATGCATTACACAGGTATGTTCATTTTTTCTGCACAGCCCTGCTTACAGTACATGTTTGTAACATCGCACACATTCACACCTGGGATCTGCCAAGTACAGCCAAGCACTGTCTTGTGGTTTTGGCCACCAGGCAGCTCCGTTGGGGGGCGAAGTGTCTGGAATTCAAGGGCACCTAGACAGTTGTTATTGAGGAAACAGGAGAATTCTTCACTCACTTTCCCCAGATAGATTTACCCAGATTATCTGTCCTCAGATCTAATAAAGGATGTCAAAGTAAAACTGAGTAATTATTTTTGGGGGTTCTGTAATTGTGTGTGTGTGTGTGTGTGTGTGTGTGTGTGTGTGTGTGTGTGTGTGTGTGTGTGTGTGTGTGTGTGTGTGTGTGTGTGTGTGTGTGTGTGTGTGCGTGTGCGTGTGCAGCATGTGTGACTAGTGTGCATGCACATGCGGCCATGCGTGTGAGCGAGCTACACACATGCACATGCAGGTAGTGTAGTTTGTGTAGTGTGTGTGTGCGTGCGTGTGCTACATGTGTGTTCACATGCACACGTCTCGGCAGTTCCTTTGTTCTTGCCCTGCTGTCTCGGAGACGGTCTCAGTGTGTCTCTGTTGATCTTGCCGTATAATGAAAATGGACGACGGATACATTTGAAGTGGGGAGATGAAAGGCATAATTTACAAGTGAGGGTCTGGACTCTGGAACATGACTTGAATGATGAGGAGCTTTCACGTGCACACATGTGTACAAATACTCTGCAGCCTATATAGATTACTCCAGGTGGTTCATAAAGAATTCATTTGGGAGTTCACATTTGAATGCATACAGTATGCTGTGTGTTACTTTACGGTTGGCCCTTACTGCAGGCAGCTCACAACATGGATGTTGGCCAAATGCATAACATTTACTCTTCCATTTCAGCTGCTTTTGTACTTTATTTGCATGGAGAAGTGCAGGCTTGATATGTTCTACTCGGGTGAGGCCACACCTTGAAACAACTGTAACCCCAGTTATTTTTGGAAAACCAATCGATGGTGACAAATCTGACAATATTTGCACGCCGCTGAGTATGTCAATGGTTAATTTCCTTCCCTCCGCTTTGTTTTCCACCGGTTGAGATTAAACCACTGAAACAGATACTGTAGGACTAGGTTGGGATACATTGGCCAAAAAAAGACATTTGAATATTCCTTCTAAAAAACACATACGGTAAGCTTGACTGTATTTTAAACATTTAACCCTATATACTTACTTGACCGGAGTCCCCCAGGGCTCTATACTAGGCCCCCTCCGGTTTTTGTTCAACACAAAATAGCTTCACTGAAAATGGTAGATCTACAAGCTCACAGTGAGTCACAAACAACTCATTGGGAGCTTGTAGATCTGCTATTTTCACCGAATGTTTGCGAGGGGTAGGGTAGGTTTAATGTGGTTAATACAATATTATAATTAAAATGTATTGAATTGAATGTTATGTCAGAATTTGACCAATTTTCAGGCTGTAGTCTTTGTGCAAGCTTCTTGTGCTGCAGATAGTGAGCTTGTGGCGGGCGTTGGAAAATTGGATTTCTGTTTGGATGCTGCTCCGGACATCTGGCCAAACTCATTTGGGTTGGGTGCATGTTTGTTTTCGACATATGCCCTCATGTTGCTCGTTGTGGAATGGTAGGCCATCTGCAGCTTACATAGCTTGCATACAACGTTGTCTCGAGGTTCCACAATTTTCCAGTCTATCTTTGAATCGCTTGGAGTGCTAATCAGTGTCTCTGTGGCTGAGCTGGGTATGGAACTCTCATGCTGTTGATATACTGGCTCTTTTCCGCTCGAATAATGTAGGCCTGCCCTGCACTTGATTTTTGGATTTTCAATTCACTGAAATGAATGTGCTGTGCCTGTCCAGTAGCAGCGTATGCAGCAAATTCAATTTTCAACAGAGGAGGTGCTAAGCAAGATTTCGTTTCGCTTTAACCCACAGAAGTTGAAAGGATAACAGCTGCTATAAATTTATCTCACATTTGTACAGGCCATAGGCCAAGCCACCGACTAGAGTTTGGGGCATAAAGCAAGAGAGGCGAGGTTGAGATGGTTTGGACATGTGCAAAGAAGGGATGAGGGGTACATTGGGAGAAGGATGATGAAGATGGAACTGCCGGGTAAGAGAAGAGGATGGATGCAGTGAGAGACGACATGCAGGTGGCAGGAGTCACAGAGGAAGACCCAGAAAACAGAACCAGATGGAAACCGATGATCTGCTGACCTCGATGGGAATTAACCAAAAGCATAATTAGAACCCATTGAACACAGGTTATTTTCCCCCTTTTTTTCATTTCTTGATCAGTAACAGCCGACAGCGAAGATACTGGACTGTATGTAGAAACCCTCTTCTCCATCTCAGGGAACCAGCTTACACTTTTAAATGCAGAATTTATTCTAGACGGTAATTCCAATAGTTAGATGTCATAAAGGCGTTGAGTCGACGTGTAATATTATGTAGGGGTCTGCAATCTAACCCCTCCCTGTGGTTCTTACAAAGTACCGCGGTTATAGAGGCACCTGCACTGAATTTCCAACTAGAGGAAATGGTTTGAATGCCAAATGACAGCAGATCCCCAGGGCAGCTTATGTTGAAGATACTGTAGACTCAAAGTGGGGTCTGTGGATCCCCAGGGGTCCTTGAGGGGGTTCCAGCGGGTCCTCAGCAAAACAGTTGAATTATTATATCTACCTTTTCTTTTTAGGCTATTAAAAAATGTTGTCTCAAACTATTCTCAAATGTGGGTCCACGGACAAATACATATCAAATTGGGGTCCTTTGCATAATAATGTTTGAGAACCACTGCTGTAGAGTGAATTTGTATGGAGATAAGTAGCAAAATATTCCAACCATATGACTTTTTAACTGGTCACTGTGGCAACAGATGTTTTTCTTTTTTAATTACTAATCTAGTTTGTTTTAATGTTACACCGTCAGGCCCAGAATGTCACAGGCTAGCTGTACAGTTCTCGTTCTTCTTTGTTTTCACAGGTTGAGAGAAAACTTGTCCAAGCCTTCCTTTGTCCAATTACCAGAGACCTAACCAGCAAGGTTCCACTAATCTCTATTGTTTCCTATCAGAACATTCAACCCTCTGGCCGCCAGTGCTGTTACTGTTGCGGGGGGGTTAGATGCACCTTGCACTCGCCCCATCCCTCCTCAGCCTTGTCTTGATGCCCTTGAGCGGTAATTGGTTGAATCCCACCAGAATCTGGCTTCAGGGTAGAGAAATCCTCAGCACAGCGACCCCCAATCACCCGGCTGCCAGTCATTCGGCCAGCTAAACTAAAGCCGGGGATAAATGAACAGCCCAGGATGAGAATTTAGAGTCGGACGTAAATCCCTACAGCAAGTTTGTGCTGGGTGAGGTGGTGGTTTTATTGCTGGGACTACTGGCAGATTGGATTTTGCCAGTGTTGTAATATGCGTATATGAGGTTTGACCTGCACCCCGTATCTGCACTGAACTATACTGATTAATTCTGGTAGCTGCGTAAGCACTGTAGATACGCTAAGTTGTGACACCATGCACTCTGCTTTATGAAAGATACTGCCAGCTCTAACATGCTGATGTACATCTCAACTGCTTAATTAGAACGTCACATACAGTAGATCAGTGGTTCTCGACCTTTTCAGGCCACGACCCCCCAAAATAATCATATTTGATAATCATATTTGAGGGACCCCCCCACCCTGAGAAGCATGTAGGAGTTGAGGAATAAAGGTGGCGAGGCGTTGTGAGCTTGTACAGTAGATAGGCTATTTACAAAATGTTTGCCAAGTTTCTTATATTATTTGACAATTTGGCCAATGTTTGACCAGTTTTTTGTTGTACAGTTTGTTCATGACTTTTGATGCAGTGATGGTCTTTTTCTTTGCTATTCTTTTTTTGAGGTATTAAAAAGGTCTTAAAAGTCCTTAAATTGGCACTTTACTGTCATCTGGGGACTCCAAAATCATCCAAGACATTAACAAAAATATGTGTATATTGTATATAAATATGTATTACAAATGCAGTTTTTTTGTACAAAAGTGGAGTATCACATAAAAAGAGATACCTACAGGGATACAACAGATTTATAAAGTAGCACTATCAATCTGGTATAGAAAATATGTTATTGTATGTTTTGAGTGTACAGTATATGAACTCAAAGTTTTTTTTTTAAACAGGCTTTTTCTCTGGTGTTACGAATCTCACTTGGAAGACTATTCCAAAGTACAATTGACCTATAAAATGCAGCTCTCTTCATGGAATTGGCCTTTGGTAGAGGTATAAAGTTATCTGTCCATCACTCGCCCCACGAGTGCAATATGTGGGAATATCTGAACAGCAAGTTATATTATTATAGAAAAACTTAGGGGTCTGGACGTTAAGCACTCTATGAAAATATGTAAGTAAACTAGCAGAAAGTCTTTCTTTGACACCTGGCTAAGCAAGACGTTCATGCATGTCTTTCACACTTGTTTTATAAGAACAACCCAGAACCAGTCTGGCAGCCTTATTTTGTGCAACTTTTGTAATTTTTGAAGCAGAACATTAGATGCAGATGACCATACTACTGAGTAGTAATCTAAATGACCAGTGCGCACACAACTTGACGAAACAACTTTGAGGTTAAAAACGGTATACACTTTCTTGTTATTGCCACAGCTCTCCCCATTTTGGTAACCACCTTCTCAACATGTTCAGACCATGACAATGTGCAGTCAAGCCAGAGTCCTAGAAGCTTCACAGTTCTTACTTGTTGTATTGTTTGACCTTCTATTTGTAGATTTATTTTCGGATTATCTGATAACCTATAATTATAGATCTGAAAATTATACTAATTGTTTTTGAAATATTAAGAATACGTTTATTTTGTATCCACTCATATATTATGCTAAGCTCGCTAGACAGAACTTGATTGAGCTCCAAACATGTGGGGGCTGCATAATACAGAGTTGAATCATCATATACATCATATACATTGTTAAATTGGCCTTACTTATTACATACAGCATATCATTGGTAAAAAAATCACACCCAGTGTGAAGTGGGTGGTGTGTGGTCATCACAACATGACTCACTTTAAAAAAAGGCATCAATGCCTTTTTTTAAAGTCCATACTGCTATTCATAGGGCTGCACATGTGTCATGTGTTTCGCTAGCCAATCACAGTCCTGAATTTGCAAAGTCAGCCAATCACATTACAGTTAGTGGTGATGACACTAGCTGTAATGTGATTGGCTGATATGAAAAAAGTATCGATTTGCATTAACAATGGAAGGGTTAGGGGGTACACAAATCTTTTGGTCGGTGTCCAAAACTCACTTATAGGGGGCGGCTACACCGCCCCAAAAATGAAAATGGAAGGGGTTCTAGGCAGCTTCCTTGTTGAACTCAACAGTACAGGGCCTTACTATTTGATAAGGCTCCTTTAAAATATACTCTCGGTGACCTAGCAGAGAGAGAACTCGGAAACCAAAGGATAGCAGAGGACTTACATCACAAGCAGCACTAAAATCAAGCAACACTGTACCCAAGCATTGAGCTATCAATTGACATTTATGTCAAAGCAGTGCAGGTGGAATGTCCAGACCTATAAGCATGTTGGTACATACTACTGTAGTTGTTAAATTATTGTCAGAAAAGTAATTTTGTACTTGTTTAAACACTATCTTTTCTAATAGCTTACTTACGTGGTTCTCAAACTTTTTCATGTCAAGGACCCCCTAATTGACACTTATTACCCCGCGGACCCCCATTTGAAAAGATAAGCCAGGGACCCCCATAAGAGAAGGTTTTTACGGCTCTCTAGCAGTGATTCTCAACCATTTTAATTTCAAGGACCCCCAGTTTGACATGCATTAGGCTACGGACCACAATTTAATGGCATTTATACCTCTGGGACCCCAATTCACATTGTAAAACCAATGTTAATTTAACTCTGAGAGTGTACAAATGGACCCTAACAGGTCCATTTGGTTCCATTTGTACACTCTCAGAGTTACAGACCCATAAGGGTCCATTTGGTTCCTGTCCATCATTTAGCTGGGGACCCCCTGGAACCCCCTCAAGTACCCCTGGGGGTCCCCGGACCCCACTTTGAGAACCAATGGCTTACTTAATACACAAAATACTGATAGGCCTACTGTTGGGAGTGGGACCACAGAAAGTTGACTTGTGTCTTTGGGTAGTGGAATCATCTTTCCCTTCCTTCCACAGCTTTGGACATACACCACTAATCAGACATCGATTGAAAATATGACAAAGAGGTTTGAAAATATGTACAGCTGGTATTCTCAACAGCCTGCTATCCAGGTTGTCAGTACCAACAGACCCAACAACAGTCAACGTACTCAGTGACCTTTCCACCAACACAGCATCCACCTGATTAAATTCAAAAGTACATCTTCATTATGTATCTTTCATTATGAACTTTTATATCAATTCATCAGAGTTGGAAACATTTATATCCATATTTTCTCTAAGTGTTGAAACCTTGTTAACAAAATAATCATTCAAATAATTTGCAATCTCAAGTGGCTTAGTAAATTAGACACAGTTTGTTTCAATTAAAGGATTACAGTTTGACTTTTTACCCATATTTTCATTAAGTATGCTCCATATTGTATTCCCATCATTACCACTCTCATAGATTTTCTTTTGATAATAACTTCTCTTACGTGACTGTGCAGATATGCCCAACAGACTGTTCCTGTCCTACCATTTTCTGGCCACGTGGTTGTTGTGACCTCTGCAAATGAATTTATTCTCTGTATGTGCTTAATAAACTTCAGAGCATGCTGTGTGACACTACAACACTGTCATCTTGTTCTGCTTCACAATTTAACTGACCAACCACCATCTCATTAGAGGATAGCTCTTAGGACCACAACAGAGGTCTACCAAACACCCCCACAACAGCCAACATGGTGGTGAGAGGGTAGGATGACAGTCAATTATGTTTGCACAAAAGTAAAGATATGTATGTTTTTGTACTAATGTATAGTACTTTTTGCAGGGATATATACTTGGGCCCCTCTACAATAAAATAATAAACTCACGATGCATTGCAACAGGATGCTATCTTTGTGAATGTTTGCCTGCTCAGAATAGGGATGCAAGGTTTCATGCAACATGTTACCATGAGTGCTGAAAAAGGTTTTGCACTAGCCACCCTTTAGCCATAAACCACATTCTCACATGCAAGTCAGTACTACTGCTTTGATAGTTATACAGATCATGGAAATACTGACATAACCTTGGTGTTTAATGGCTGTGTTGTCCACTCATCTCTCTGAGCTGGAATGCTCTGTATTTCTACGGTGTTTTCAGGGTATTTACAGTAACTGACAGTAAAGGGAAATTCAGACTGAATGCCTATTTCATTACCATCAATATTCAGTCTGAAATTGCCTTCTCGTTACCCGTTTTCCCTTTGATTTTTGTTTTTTATTTTCCCTAACCAATCACTAGTGACTTATTTATCCCCTATCCCACCACTCACTGACATCTTGACAAGATTTTTTAATTGGGCGGGCGAGCAAAAATAAGTTGCAAATAGTTATTCAGGCCCAGGGAAGCACAGCTTGATAAAATCACCAACTTCAGTCCTGCCCACAAAGACGCTGAAAAGAGATAAAAGGTATCAGCTGAGGCGGTCTGCAACCAGGCAACATCTGCAGAGGCAGGTGGTTGACATGCAGCACAGTTAACCATTTACTACATACCCTACCTAGTATACTTCATTGACCGGAGTACATCAGGGCTCTGTACTTTTAGCCTGGCATGTTCAGTCTGGAATCTCTGTGTGGAACCTGCATTTCCAAGGGGCGAATTAAAAAAATGCCTCTGGTGATAAACCCGTTCCATTTGCATACTGGGCCCTGATTGGTGCTCCACAACTTCGGGGGCAGGGAAATCCAATCACAACCGACCTGGGCTAGACCAAATCTGCCGAGGGCTACTTTTCTTTTTTGTACTGGCTTTTGTCTGGTTTCCAGGCTACTGTACTTTACCCTCTCCTTTTGTCCCTTTAGTCTAGTGGTTCTCAAACGTTTTCATGTCAAGGACCCCTAAATTAATATGTATTTGGCTACGGGCCCCATCTAAAAACATTGTGTGCTAGTACGGACCCCCACACAAGATTTGTGTTGTTAAAATGTTTGAAAATGTGTGTTGTTAAAATGTTTGTATATAGGTAGTGGTTAAACTGATATCGATGCTGTATTACCAAATCTTGCTGGGGACCCCCTGGAACCACCTCAAGGACCCACTTTGAGAACCACAACTGTAGTTTACACCAAATCTTGTTTTGAAATATCGCAAAATCCACAGAAATCTTCTCTTATGGGGACCCTGCCTGAAGATATATTCAGATGGGGGCCCGCTGCCAAATACATATAAATTTGGGGGGTCCTTGACATGAAAAAGTTTGACAACCACTTGTTATATTACATTCTCCAACTGTGTAGGCAGCTGTCATTGCCATCGCCCATGAAGCAGGCCAACACAAAGCACCACTCACACTGCAATTCTGATTGATCATTTGTTTCTCGTAAACCATTTTCTGTCCTGACGGGGAGCGTTGTCCTGCAGCACAAGTGGCCATCCAGTTTTGATGGGCGAGATAATTGTGTCAGCCATATGCCAAGGCCTTTCAATGCTGTCACCCCCCAATGAGAGCGAGAGAGAGACCGACCAGCCAAACATCTCTCATTGCCATTCTCTGTAGTCATTATTTGCTCTTTTATTCTCTCCCTCTTTCTCTCATCAAATCGTTGGCATTCCTTCAGTTTATTTTCTCCGCGTCGTACTCGATGCTTGCTCTTTCCGCTTTGCTCTCCGGGGACGTGCAAAAGTACAAAATACAGCCTGTTTCTCTTCTTCCCATCTCTCTTACTACTACAACCCCCCCCCCCCCCCTATCTCTCTAGCCCCCAACCCCCACCTCTATCCCGTTCACTTGATTATGTCGAGCCAGAGTCAGGGAAAGTGTCACTATGGAAACAGGGGCAGAGGCACTGGAGGGCTCTATAGGAGGAAGGTGGTGGTAGTGGCGGTGATGAGGGGGTGATTGGGGGGAGATGGAGGGAAAGGGATGGAGAGAGAGAGAGAGAGTGGATGATGGAAATGGAGAGAAGGCAAGAGAAAGGGGAGAGCTGACTTCTATTGTGGGTCTTCAGATTGCTCGCTGCATTTCCTCTCTCCTCCTGACTGTAATTTAGATTAAAACGCTGTTGGATAACCAGTTGGTTTTATTCACCTGACAATGGGGGTTAGCCAAGTGCCAACACACAGCCATTCCATACATTTTCATCCAAAGTGGCCGTGACAGCATCCACACTTCTGTTTGTGACCGTGGACAGTATAATTCTCGTTTCATTTCTGCTTTATTGAGATGATAGGTAGGCTGATGGCCGTTTAGTGGGGGCCATCTCTCTCTCTCTCTCTCTCTCTCTCTCTCTCTCTCTCTCTCTCCTCTCTCTCTCTCTCTCTCTCTCTCTCTCTCTCTCTCTCTCTCTCTCTCTCTCTCTCTCTCTCTCTCTCTCTCTCTCTCTCTCTCTCTCTCTCTCTCTCTCTAATTTATCCTCACGGTTTCATTCACACAGTTTGGGAAATAAGAGTTTGGTTTGACTTGGCTTTGTTTGGGCTGTAAAAGAAAAATAAGTTATTGTAATAAGTTATTGTAAATAACAAAATAAGACCACGTTTGGCCCCACAAATGTTCTGGTGGAAACATGGTCGTATTTGAAACCATTCCTAGTATTCAATGAAATATTTGTTTAAACATTATGTTTTCATACAATTTAACAATTAACAATACGGCATACTGTATTTTAAACTTAAACATTTTAAAACGTTTTCCTGGGGACCACCTGTAATTATGCCATGGACCACTGGCGTTCTGTGGACCACTGGTTTAGAAACAGTGTTTTAGTGGAGCTAACGGTCTTATCTGCTTCATTGTAAATTAACAACGTTCCTATTTTCAATTAGCAGATCCTCAAGTACCTGAGGAATGCATTGTGATATAAGAAGCTCTTATCCACAAGAGGTTTGGTCTTCCTTCACAAATACTTCACTTCCATTGTGCTCTCGTCTACTTGGAGGAGGAGGAGAAGGAGAGAGGGGTAGCAGGGTGGAGAGTGGGAGAGTGGATTATTTATTTATTTATTTTTAATGGGAGACGGGGAGGAGAGATGGGTGGGGAGTGCGGAGGGATGGAGAGAGGTGTGGGTGTGTGGGTGGGCGGGGGGTGTTGCCAGAAGGAGGTATGAGAGAGTGCGCGGAAGACAGAGACAGTAGCGAAGCCAGAGAGCCAGGGGGAGGGAGGCAGGCGACAATAGCAGCTCGCCTCCTTCTTCCACTGGGGGGGGGATGTCAGAGACGATAGAGAGACAGAGAGAGACAGAGAGAGAGAGAGAGAGAAGTCAGCAGCACTGCAGCCGTCTCAGGTCCATGAAGCCCAGATGCAGACTCGTCCGTCTCTTTTGTGAGGTATGTTACTCCTCACTGCCTCCTTTGTACCTGTCCTCCCCTCATCTCTCTCTTTACCTGGTGGTGAAGAGAAAGACCGATGACTGGGAAGAAGATTAAGTGTGTGTGTGTGTGTGTGTGTGTGTGTGTGTGTGTGTGTGTGTGTGTGTGTGTGTGTGTGTGTGTGTGTGTGTGTGTGTGTGTGTGTGTGTGTGTGTGTGTGTGTGTGTGTGTGTGTGTGTGTGTGTGTGTGTGTAAAGTCATGCTTATAGCCTACAGCGGCAGTACGGTGGAAAATATCCCAAGTACAAAGCTGTCCAGACAGCAGCAGGTTGGAGGTGTGTGCATGTTGTATGACCAGCAGTAATAGTACTTTTACAACTTACTTCAATACTATACACACACTTTATGCTACACAGAAGCAAGGAGGAGATATAAGGAGTGGAATAATGATATCGTTGCTGTTCGGCAGAAACCTTGTATCTCCATATTCCAACATTTCCGTAAATTAATGCCCTTCTTTATCGTACTACAGTGTTACACAAAAGTTGCAAAGATAGCAGATCTGCAAGCTCACAACGCATCACGAAGCAATGCATTGTGAGCTTGTAGATCTCCTATGTTTGAAAAAATGTTTTTGGACATACAAGGTTTCCACCCGACAGCCATGTAGGTGAGTTTATTGTTCAGAATACAACAAAGTGTGATGCAGGTGAGACTTAGGACTTAAGTTAAGAAGAGTATTATGTATTACATTATTAGAAAAAGTGATGAAAAGGAATGTTTGGGGGGTAATTTGGCCCGATTGTTTTGTTCTATATGACGTACATGCATGAGATACATGCTCTCTACAAGTTATTTACAGATGTGTGAAGATGAAGTGGAGTTGGAGACAGAAATGTTTTCACTTACAGTACTGCTGCTGTGATTTGATGTGGATGATGTGAATTTCACAAAATGTTGTAACTTGACATATTATTTGAGAATCTATCTATACTGTTTTTTTTGTTTAGTTTTTACATAGTGTCGAACATATTATGTTCGACACTATGTAAAAGCAAAACAAAAAAAACAACAACGGGAAAGACCCTCCCCCATCGTGGGAATACAGCATTGCGGTTAACCCATTTAATCCGGGAAAGCGTGTACAAATGTCTTTTAAATCTTCTAAACGGGTTTCTGAAAAACGTATGTATCGTACGTATATATCAGTGGTGCTCAAATCCTTTCATGTCAAGGACCACCCAAAATGTATATGTATTTGGCCGCGGACCCCCTTCTCAAGATATTTAGATCCAGGGACTCCCAGACGCAAAGATTTGAGTTACAAACGTTCGCTTTAAAAACCATATACTGTATTCACAGATTTGCACAACTCGGTGCCGCACTATGAGCTTGTATATCTGCTATTTTTTAATAGTCAAAGTATAAAATAAGGGGTTATAGCTAAAATCTCAAATGACACAGATGCGTTCCCGGATTGAGTGGATTAAGAGAGCAGCACTAGTCTGTGACCTAAGTGTACCTCGCTCTCTCTATCAGCGGCTCTCTTCATTAGAGCCATTACAAAGAGCTAATGTTATCCAGCACGTCGGGCCCTATCGATCTTTCAGCCTGCTCCCCCGGGGCCCGCGCTAGTGCAGGCGTCCTGCTTTAGTCTTAATTCTCACAATGTTCCTTTATATAGAACGTTCGTTTTTTAGGCTCCAGACCGGAGCCAAGTGAGAGAGAGGAGTTGTGTGTCTTGTGTGTGTGTGTGTGTGTGTGTGTGTGTGTGTGTGTGTGTGTGTGTGTGTGTGTGTGGGGGGGGGGGGGGGGGGGGGCAGTGTTAAGAGACTATATAGTGTGGTCGTCGCAGAGGTTTATGTCATTCTAACTGGATTCTCAGATATTTGCGCGACATTAAATCCAGTTAGTTTAACTCTGAGAGTGAATGTGTTTTTACGTTCAGAGTTAAACTAGCACTTGGGAATCTTGCTGAGGTAAAATATGGAATGGAGGAGTAGAAGGAGTAATAGAGAGTATTAATGGAGAATTCCGGACGAGCCTTTTTCTTACCTTTATCTGGTGTTGTTATATCCTAGAACGAGTGGTACAGTAGAACATTTTCATAACTCCATCCCGAGTCCACCGCAGCTAAAAACGTGAAAGACTTGCGCTAAATAAAGCGTAATTTTATCGCTTGAAAATTCATTTTTTTGTAGATTGACAGAAAACTCTCCATAGTGTTTGTGTTAGATGCGCCCCTCCGGAAGTCTCGCGATGTTTAGTCTCGACGGGATTTCACCCGTGATTTCATCCAAGTCCGCTTGTAAACACTACGGCGGCCCATTTGGGACACAACCACTGTGGCGAGGTTTCTGTCATTATGAACGTCAGATATCAACAATTTATTTTTATAGAGCGATAAGAATACGCGATTTAGCGCAAGGACCATCCGCTCACGTTTTTAGCTGCGGTGGACTCGGGATGGAGTTATGAAAATTCTAGGATATATGATAACATCAGATAAAGGAAAGAAAAAGGCTAGTCCGGAATTCTCCTTTAAGAACAGCTCTGAGAACTGTCACTCACTGTAGACCTTTTAATGTTGTATTGCATTGCATTATTTATACACAACATCCTTCTACTGTAAGAATTAATAACAGAGGAGTTATAGGGATATTGTGAGCAGGCTACTGTGTGGTGAGTGTCTTTGTGCCGCTCTGCGTAGAGAGGCTCATGTCACTGACTCAACCTGCCGAGTTCAGCTTTGGAGCGTGGATCAGAGGAGTTACGAGTTCAGGGGTATTGTGAGAAATCAAGGCTGGTGTGGGAACTGCCTTTGTGCTTTCACTGCAGGCTTACAGTGACAGAACTCTGAGCTCTCCTTTCGTGTTGCATGCACGATAACCTTCATTGGATAAAACACAGAGAGACAATTCTCTGGCTGAAACATCTGCTGAAACAACCAGTGTCTGTCTTGTGTTTATTATTTTATGAAAGAATCCGGAAAGCAGACTACGAATCGTTAAGGATTAGGGATGCAACTATCGATTCTTTTGTTCGCGATTATTTGATTGCTTTTTCGATTAGTCGAAAAATCGAGACGGGTGTTTTCATCAACAGTTTGATTAACTACTTCAGGGGTACTTCATACTTAGCCGCACAACAATTTTATGCAAAATTGTGAAAAAAGCAGATCTACAAGCTCTCATATAGCGTGTCACGATGCGCCACGTTGTGAGCTTGTAAATCGTTTTTTTTTTTTTAAATTTGTTTGACTTTTATTCCAAAATGGGGATTGATTATTAATCGCTTATTTTATTAAATGATAGTTTTCATACTCTATTAAATCGATTGAATTAAATAGATTAGTTGGTGTAGAGAGAAAAAAAAGTGGGACCAAGTATAGACCCCCGGGGGCCCCCGGTCATTGAAGTACAGTATATAGGGTTAAAAAAAGACAAAGCCCCTTTGTTGGCGATCCAGTATGTTCAGACACCTATTTTAATCCAGTGATTCACCATGTCTATAAGGATTTTTTATATTGTTTTTTTTCTATATTAATTATTCAATTTGTCTAAGCACTCGCTTTCAGTAATTAGCGGAATTGTTAAAACGTTTTCAGACAGCGTTTGGAAGGAAGTGTAGTTTGTGTCGGATTGTTGGCTCTGTACTAGTGTACCAATTACTGTTCAAGAATGCCATACAGTAGGATGTACTGTATAGACGTACTGTATGTCTGTATGCCTGTAGGGAGAGAATCACATCATGTGTTCGGATACAGATTGTGTGTGTGTGTGTGTGTGTGTGTGTGTGTGTGCGCGCGTGTGTGCGAGCGTGTTACACGCCACTTCCATGCTCGCATACGGCAAAGAAAGTATATGGAGATCAATGTGAGCAGCTGTTCTTCTGCCCGCACTTCAAACGCTGCTCTGTTGTTGGTGCGGCAAGCCTCCGACAGGCCTCGGCTGGAGCGAGGGAGGGATCAAAGGCTAACGAGACAGCCATCGCACAAACGCACCCAGCAGACCCATGAATATTGATAGAGAGAGAGAGAGAGAGAGAGAGAGAGAGAGATATCAATATTCATGGATCTCTATGTGTTTCAGTGGCTCTGTCTTGCTCTGTCTCCCAACGTACATCCATCTCTCTCTCCCTTTTTCTCTCAGTGGCAGGGCATCTTCAATCAGCACCCTAATGAATCGAACAGCGTGGGGGGTTCTAGTCTAGCGGAGGTGGGGGTCGGGATGGTAAGATTAAACGGGAAGCCCACGGAAATCAGCACCTTCAGTTTTCTGCGGAGTGGAAAATGAAAGACCACGACGTGCAGTAGATGGGATGCACAGGCGGACAAACAAGAAACATTAAACGCCAACGTTTTGTCTCTGATAGCGTTTTGCATTTCAGGCATTTAATCAGCACCTTACTTGACACCTTCCACGTTTTGTCCTCTGTTGGGAGTAAACCAGGGGTTCTCAAAGTGGGGTACCAGGGGACCCCCAGGGGTCCTTGAAGAGGTTCCAGGTGGGTTCCCAGCAAAATGAGTTAATAAAGCACCAAAACCAGTTTAACCACTTTAACCCTATTTTATACTTCAGCTATTTGATGCTGATCTACAAGCTTGTGAGCTTGTAGATCAGCTTTTTCTAACATTTAAATGTAATTACTTATATATGTGGGTCTGCGGCCAAATACATCAATGTGGGGGTCCTTGAAATGAAAAAGTTGGAGAACAACTGCTAATGAATAACTAATCCAACAGCTGATTAAGATTGACTGTTGATATGTCCGCTTATTATAAGCGTCTTTGGCCTTGTTTTTCTGTAAACTTGCCTGTAAATATTGGTGGTTGCAGTTTTTGGGGCTTGTTCTAAAGTGTAGTTGCTTATTTGGGATAGCTTCCTAATGTTGTTTAAATCAGTCGTTCTCAAACACGTCAAGGACACCAAAATGACCATGTATTTGTCATCTCAAACTATTTTGTGCCAGGGGCAAGAGTTGTGAAGTTGAAATGTTTTTTCTCTTTTTTCAAATAGCAGCATATATAGGTACTGTATACATACATGCTATATTAACACAATTTACCGGGGACCCCCTGTATGTGTGTGATCATGCGACCTACAGTAGTCGCTTCTTTTGGGCTTTTGTTTTCCTACACCTGGTTGCTTGTTTCTCTCGCAAAATTTGGCAACAGCTGATTAAGAGTCTGCTGTTGCGCGACTACGATGTGCCTGGAGAGGAGGCTGGGAGAGCGGTTAATGTCTCCGTTGTTCTGCCCAGTCAAATGGAAGGCAACTGTGTTGTCGGAACTGGAAGTATCTGATCGTTGAAGGGCAAATGGCGAGATCATAGACACATTATTAAAGTCCAATGTGGAAGTTGATTGATAACCTTTTGTATTATGTGGCGGTTTAATATACAGTACTGACGTTTGGGTCAGGAGGGTGGCAAGATGTTTCATTTACAGTACCTCCTCCTGGCTTTGTGTTGAAGTGCCCTTGAGCAAGTCACTTAACCCCTAATGTAGGGCTGGGCAAGATGAGGCTAGTCTGGGATTTTGCATATCCTAATATGAAATAAAAAGAAAAAAGGCAAAAATTGCAATATCAAGGTATTTGGTAAAAAATATAGGGATATCCATCCCTTATACCCTAACTGCTCCTGGTGAACAGGTTGGTGCCGCCTTGCATGGTTTCCTCCGCCATCGGTGTGTGTGAAAGTGGGAATGTAACACACATTGTGAAGTGCTTTTGGACAAAGGTGTTAGAAGAAAATGACCATCTGAAGGACAAGCAGACTCATTACGGACACCTTAATCATGTTGAGACCTGATAACAATGTTCCACGATTTCTACATGTTGTAGAACTGATTGCGTTTTATGTGTTTGTTAACCCATTACGGCCGGGAACGCATCAGTGTCATTTTAAGATTTTTTTTTTTCAAAAATATTTAAAAAAAATAGCAAATCTACAAGCTCATAGTGCGGCACTCGGTGCCACGCTATGAGCCTGTAGATCTGCTATTGTAGATCTGCACATCTTTGAGTATACATATTTTTTAAGCGAACATTTGTACTCTGTAACTTATTTTTTATATTTTTATATTTTAAAACTGTTATAGAAAGGATATAGAAAACATTTTTAGAATCGGCCTCAGGTCTTAATGGGTTAAAATGAGCTGCAGAATGGGGCCTTAAGCCCTAGCTCACCCCGGCCACGTCTAGAGGTTGATTGAGGTATTATAGAAGCCCACTACTTGATTGGGGTATTAATCCTAATAACATTTGGATTAATAGCATCGTGTTGCACTCTGACCTCTGCGGAAATGCAATAGTGGAGTGTGTGTGTGTGTGTGTGTGTGTGTGTGTGTGTGTGTGTGTGTGTGTGTGTGTGTGTGTGTGTGTGTGTGACTGTGTGTGACTGTGTGTGACTGTGTGTGTGTGTGTGTGTGTGTGGGGGGAGGGATTTGTTTGAATTTTATTCGGGATGTAATGGTATGACGTGTCATAGTACAGTAAGGTATCTACAAAAACAATCATGGTGTGAACCAAATAGTGTCCATTTCGTTCCATTTGTACACTCAGTTAGTTAGTTAGTGAACACTGAGGATTTCAGTGTACATAGGGGTCCCAGAGATAAAGATTTCATCAAATGGGGTCCATATCAAACTGGGGGTCCTACAATCACTGCTCCAACCAATCTGTATCCCATACACATGCATGTGTGCACACTTGTTGAGGTTTCTACCTCTGGAGATGGTTTCTGGAGATCTGCAGTTGTTCTTCCTTTGAAGCACACTGTATTCTCCTTGGCATGTGATGTAGCGTAGACTATTTGCAGGTAAAGTTTAACTTCACTAGACTGCGGAATTACAATCCCCCTGAATGTCACCATCAAACTCATTTCTCCCAGAGGTCGCTAGCTACGTGACAAGCTAACAATTATCTGCTTTGTCTGTCTGATACTCTCACATACCTGCCCCCGAGGCCATGTTAATGAAAATAGCTCAAACAAGCTAAAGGTGACATTCATCAACTTGCATTTCACATCAGCCATTGAGCCCAGCCATGGCAGCCAATATCCCATGTGATCCTAGAAAGATTGTGGAAACTGATAGATATACCTATACGGTGACCATGGCGTCCCAGTGACATTAAAATGTTGTCGTCCCAGACAACATTAATATTAGCCATTATCAATGGCTAATATATAGCCATTGATAATGGCTATATATTATCATGTTCTTTTCTGTTGAAAGGTGTGATCAAAAGATGTTCTAAGCCCAAAAATAATTGTCTCCCATTCTGAGGAAAACGCCTATGGTGTATGTCGTACGTACATGTGTGCATGAACGTGTGTGCATTCATTTGACCACTTAAGTGAACATGTGTATTCATCTAACCACTTTATACTTCGGCTATTCGAAAATAGCCGATCTATAAGCTCACAACGCAATGCAATGCGTGAATGTGGTCACCCTACATGTACCGGTACAATGAATAGAGGACAAGAGGGGTGTATGGACATACTGTCACAGAGAACGGTTCTCAGGGGTCCCTGATTCTGCTGGTTCCATTCTACCACAATGTTACTTGCACTCACCTGGCATTCCTGCTTTTCTAGCAGTCAAGGGACCTGAAATGCCAGCTGAATACAATAGACCACTGGTTCTCAAAGTGGGCACCCGAGGACCCCCAGGGGTGCTTTAGGGAGTGCTTTAGCAAAATGAGTTATTATAGAGCGTCGCAGTTCCCGCCCACTTCCTGGTGCCGGAAGTAAATACTCAATGCATTTTTCCCATTGACTTTTACAAAAATATTTATATAAATTAATTTAAGCCTAGAATCAAGCTATCCAGGATAGCGGTGAATCATGACCATAAAACGTTTGATTCTGTGAAAAAACTTTTTTGAAAACGGCAAAACAAAGGGTATTTATTAGATATAGTATATCATATCATTAAATATAAAATTTAAAAAAATCACAGGAAAAAAGGTTTTATGGTCATGATTCACCGCTATCCTGGATAGCTTGATTCTAGGCTTAAATTGATTGATATAAATATTTTTGGAAAAGTCAATGGGAAAAATGCATCGAGTATTTACTTCCGGCACCAGGAAGTGGCGGAACTGCGATGCTCTATAGCAACAAAATCAGTTTAACCACTGATATTCAAAAAGATCTATTTTCTGAAAGATCTTGAAAGATTGTTTTTAACACAATTTCCTTTTTTCTTCTCACAAATCTTCTCTTAATGGGGTCCATGGCCAAATACATATGAATTTGGTGGTCCTTGACATGACAATGTTTGTGAACCACTGCAATAAACTAAAATCAGCAGTACTATGGTGGAGAACGATCATACTTTAGAACCACCTTGAGCTTTTCATTCTGTTCGCCTCTCCTTGTCTGTTTAAGCAGAGAGCTAGCTGCAATATTGGCTCTGTCAACAGGCAAGCAAATAGACTTCCGAGGGAGGACAAGTCTGTGTGCATGTGTACGCTGTGCATGAGGCATGAGTGTGTGTGCGCGTGCATGCGTGTCTGTGTATATGTGTGTGTGTGTGTGTGTGTGTGTGTGTGTGTGTGTGTGTGTGTGTGTGTCTGTGTTTGCAACTGTGCTCTTACATGATGCCAAGAGTGTCTGTGTGTGTGTGCACGACAGACTGATGTGAGCCAGAGGAAGGACATCTATGCGGACGAGTTGTGCCTCCATCTTGACTGGGGCTCGTAAATCAGGCCTACCCCCGGGGGGCCTATCTCTGGGTCTCAGGCCCTCCACTCCTCCAACAGCTTGCTCTGCCGTCTGTGACGAGAGAAGGGGCTGTTGTCACGCCGGCTATCGATCGCGGGGGATGAGTTTGTCGGGCCAGGGGATTTCAGCCATCAGAGCGTGATGGTTGAAGTGCCCCCCCTCTGTCTCTCCTGTCTATGCGTCTGTCTATAAGGAGACAATGACTTCTGGTGGATGACCAAGCACAAATACAATCACACAACAGGCTCATAGAACAGTTTATATTCTTTATACTATTCTCCCTGACTCCAGACTCAGTTTGGACCCTGGTTATTTGACTGTAAGGATGCACCATCTTCACTTAAAATGAGATGTCCTCTAAACTAAAGCTTGCAAGAAAAAAATAAAGCATAATTCGTTGCTGTCCGGCAGAAACCAGCCAACTCCATTTTTCCGCTTTTGCATTTTATTCCATAAATCAGTGCTATTGAACACCCTTTACGTCTGTGTGTTGATTAAAAGAATATTGAACCAATGAAAAGTATTAAAAAGTGCTTCTGACAAAACCAGCTAACTCCATTGGATCCTCAAACGTTCTGCTAAACCAGCGAAGTCGAATACCGTAAATACCGTACAACAGACTGACAAGATGTGCCAAAGACCATATTTCTATAACTTTCCTCTGTAAAAATTGTAGCACCTTCAGTGTTCTTTATGAAATGATTGATAACACAAAAACAAACTGCGGTACAAAATGGGCTTTCCAAGATGCTATTGGAAAACCCCATTTTGAAGGAACATGAGTTGATAACCCAGCTATGAGGTGATATGACCGCCATAACTCACCTCAACAATATCATCAGGCACTGATGAGGTTGTGGAATTGCCTCTGGTTGCCATTGTTGCTATACTGACTACTATACGTTACAATCTCTTTTCAAAGCCCTCTGTAAACTGGGGTTAGTTCATGGTACTACACAGGCCTGTTACGAGTAAGATCCTTCCTAGGTGTATGGGGGGGGGGGCTGATTTGGAGATTGAATTTGAAATTAATTGAATTTGAAATTAATGAATTCTAAATTCATGTACCTCACAAAAACAAAGCAAGACGACAACTCTGATTTAGAGTTCTGGAAATTTTACTAAAGTTTGGATACTAAGTTTGGAAAATTATTTACCGCTGAAACTGTCTCCCCTCTTAAAGGCAATTAGTTGAATGTTTCATGGAAACCAGAGTACCCTATTTTAGATTTTCTGATGTAATGTTCAGTGTGAGGGGAATAAATTACACAGATTTGACAGCTGCAAAATTAAAGACCTCATCCCTCCCAACATTCCTGACAGGTGGATACTGAACGAACCAAGATCCCCAATTATGTGAATACTTTTCCTCTAATGTGGCAAACATTATGTGAAGAATAAGCACGTGCACAGTCCTTGAACTTCCTCTGAAGTGTTACTTTGGTTCCTGCAAATTATTCTCCGGAAACTCTGCTGTTTTTATTTTATTTTCCTCCTTATGTCACCAAATAGGCTGATAAACAACCCCCAAATGCAACCTTTAGCAAGTTTGATAACTGTTTCAAAGCAATCAAACTGTATCTAAACCAGAAGGAGTTTTAGAATCGCGTTCTACCAAGTTCATCTCTGGAAGTTTTCTCTCTCTATTTTTCTTCTCACTTGTGTCATTAACCGAAATGTTTTATTACAAAATTCGATAAACTGCATCCGACAGCATACTCTGACAGCATATTCGTGCAGATCAATGTGCCTAGTATGAAAGTAAGGCACTGAAGGAACCACATTTGATTTACATTTTTAGATCTGTCTATTTGTGACCTTTTGACAAGTATGTACAGTAGTTGTTTTCTCTCCTGAATGGACAAAGCATTTTGGGATGAAACCCATCACTTATAGCATATTGGAAAGTAATAACAATGCAGAAAGTAATAACAATGCAGTCAAAATAACTCAATATCAATAACTCACACAAAGCATTGCAAGGTATAAACAAAGTTTAATATTGATGGTTTTATACAGTGAGCTCTCACTGCCGTATCTGTTGAGAATATTTCCTGAGAATGCTCTCCTGATTTGTTAGAAAATCCAATAACAGAATTAATTAAAACAAGACGTAGACTCTTATAATGACAATGCCTCCCTGTCTTAATCCTGAGCTATCGATAGTAAGTTTCTATGGTGGCAGTTTGTGAATAAAGCTGCGCAAATCACAATGTGGTATCAGTGGTGAAGCCACACTAAAACTATACAGAAGAAATCGGGATGGAATTATTTCCACATATCGACTTATTCCACATTTATTGTGGGCATGTGAATTAGTTTGGTCTCCTTTGGCTAACTGGAAATGGTGATCTTTATAAATTCTTCATCTATAAGTACAGTGCCTCACAACAACAATGTTGGTGTAACTCCACCAAAGTTCACAAAAAAGATATAATATATTATAAATTGTGCTCCAACTTTAACACCCTTCATTAGTTTCACTTTAATTTCAATTTTCAACAAGAAAGAAAAGAAAATGGAGGGGGAAAAAAAGGTCAATGTCGAATCGCTTTTGAATTCCCAGTATCAGAACTCATATTGTTGGTATCAGGAAAACCCCAACAGAAATCCTATTACCCAGCCATCAGTACCTTTGTATGCTTTTCTCTCAGGCACTTTTATTTTGTAAGACGTTGCTCCTCTTGATTCCCTCACTTTGAAAGCCTGGTTTGTGAAACTCTACCTGTGCAGCAGCACGAGTGCTCTCCCATTCAACCTCCTAGTTTGCTGAGAGCACTTGAAAGCAATTTTCTTTTAATCAAGTTCCCAATAAAAGCCCCTTTGATGCCAACCTCAGCAAGACTGCCATTTGGTGGTTTGCCGCTTTTTTCCGTTCTTCTGAGCTCCACCACTCTTTTCAGCATTATATTGATTTCTTTATGAACAAAGTGTGGGAGATTGTTAACCGGCAAGCTATGAGAATTACCTTCTCGTTTATTGTTCTTTTAGCGCAGATAAATAAATGAAGGCGTATTGTTTAAAAAAAAGAAAAAAAGGGAACAAATTTTCCAGCGGGCCTTTGTGTCTAATTTGGAATAATGCACTGCAGTTACTTTTCCACACGTTGCGTGTCTAACAGCAACCGGTGATGTAGCTTACACAGCATGCGTTCTTGAACAATATGGAGATCTTCTGCGATTATTAATTATGGATAACTAAAACCGCAGTACATGTGATTACGTTAATTGCCCACCCCCAGATGATAGTGGGACCTCATTAAGCATACCCACCCTGCTCTGAATCATAATCAGCTGACAAAATTCCATGCATCATAATGAATCTGATGTGACCATTATTAACTTTACGGTTGACCCAAAAGGTATTCAGCCCCAAGAGATTTTCCACGTTGAAATGTTGAGTGATTATATCATGTGCTCATTAGAATGAGCATTAGGCAGTCATAATGGCCAAATCAATGCTGTTGTGGAAAAACCTTGTAACTTCCATCAACTAAGATCCAATATCATGAACCCTCGGACTCTTGAGAACCTTTCAGAAACATAATTAAACGCTTATTATTTCACTATTTCAGGGTCAGATATGTCCAGGACACCCTCATTTGCTGTCATTTATTACGGGGAAAGAAACAAGAAAATGCTCTAAGGAATGCCCTCCGGACCTGATGCCGTCAGGCAAAAAGAGATAACTGCTGCATCATATTAGCAAGACGTTTTACAGTCGTTCAGTAGTCATTGACCTTGAGTGATGCGGAGACTAGCTTGTGAATGTTAAGACTTGCGCATTGTTAATTCAGCACAATAACAAATAGCCAGATAGTACCTTGTCCATGACACTGGGAACCTGCAGTCATTATTGTACCTCTGTGCCACTGTTTTTGCAATTTATGATGGAGATGCTGCTCACCTTTCTCACTTATTCATGGTACTCTGTATTTATGTACAGGGATGCATTATGCATCTCTCTATCTGGTGGAATGGTTGTATTCCGCATAACTGCACAGCACGTGTAGTGGTATCATGTATATATGCATCAGGTTGGTGCCAGTTCACTGTGAAATTAATCTAATGACAATTTGAGCTATTATTAAAGCATTTGGCTTCCGTAATATACTTTACTTTTACAGGGGTAATTTACAGGGTGCAAGGACCATTTTTTTGGTAAAAGCAAAGGGTCTCTCCTACTGAGCTGATTAAATTAATTTTGAATGGATCCCCACCTTGCTGACGCCTCCACATTGCTCATTCACCTTGTCCAGTACACAGGGGGAGCACAGTGGGGTGTTGCCTCTCTGCTGCTGGTTTGCAAATAGGCTCTATGCACAGCGGCCATATTGGACAGAAATTGGGCCCCTTCCTTGCTTCCTTCACAGGTGTTACCAATGACACTAATGAAGGCTCTGTTCCATTTAGTGTAGTTGGTGGTTCTCAATCTTTTTAATTTCAAGGACCTCCATAACTCTGAGAGTGTACAAATGGAACCAAATGGACCCGGGAGGGTCCATTTGGTTCCATTTGTACATTCTCAGAGTTACACCCTCTCAAGGAACCACGAGGGCCCCTGGACCACACTTTGAGACCCACTAGTATTTCTAGTGAGCCAACATGCACAATATCAGCACCCTGACTCTGTTTGACCAGAATGGAACAGAGCCTTCATTAGTATCATTGGTAACACCTGTGAAGGAAGTAAGAAGAGGCCCAATTTTTCTCCAAAATGGCTGCTGTGCATAGAGCCTATTGATAAGAGAGACTCTGTTTACCTTGTTATTTGTCTTTTGTGTGTATCGAGGTTGGAAGCATTTCAGTTTTAAAGTATTGAAACAAAACTAAAACTTGGCTTCTATGATATAGGGTGTACAAAAAAACAACAACAAAACTAAATCCCTTTAGTAAATAGAATTAAAAGTGAATAGATGGTAATCCTTGTAAGGTTTCCACATATTTAAAGTGCTCTTAAAGTATTGAAACAAAACTTAAACTTGGCTTCTATGATAGGGTGTACAAAAAAACAACAACAAAACTAAATCCCTTTAGTAAATAGAATTAAAAGTGAATAGATGGTAATCCTTGTAAGGTTTCCACATATTTATAAAGTGCTCTTAAACTCAAGCACGCCTTGTCCTGTACACAGAGACTACAGTTCTAATATATTACTGTGATCCATTTTTGCAATTAATAAAAAATAAATAATAAATAATGCTTTTTTGCCATTCTACTTTCTTAAGGATGATTGGTTGAGACCAGCTCATTCTGAAATCGAATACATCTAGAAATAATAATTAAAATACAATTCTCTACTCTTGAATGCTGATCAGCATTCCAATTTGCATCATGATTGGAGCCAGTTTAATTTAAAATCAAATTAGTCCAAATAGAAAATGAATGTGTAATTCCCTTGATTAATAGTATAACGCATTTATTCTCAATTAGTAGATATAAAAGAGTGAAAATGTAGGCTAAAACATTTATTCTCGATAATTTATGTTTAGGCTTGCAGAGTACAAGGACAGCGGCTACCGTACAAGACTATTACACTTTTCAAATAACCAATAAACTTGTTCAAATTAGAAAGAGGAGGTTATTAATCAACATAATTAAAAGTGAAATAACCTTGCTCCCGTTAAAGTATTTTTTCCCCATCTCACAGCATGTGTAGCATTAAGTTTTGTAGCACCACTTTCATTACTAAGGAAGTATAAGGGAAGTGCCCAGCAGTGGTGGTCAGCGACAAAGTACATTTACTTGAGTACATGAGTACTGCACTAGTACATCTTTTGAGTATCTTGAGTTTTTGAATGTCTGGATACTTATGACTCCACTACATTTCAAAGACAAATATTATACTTTTGACTCCACTACATTTGCTAGGAAGGGAATGCAACGGGTTGTGAGTTTGTAGATCTGCTATTTTCACCATTAACATTTCTGGAAAATCCTTGAATTTTTTTGGGGGAAATGTATGCATTGATATTAAAAACAAAATGTTCTTTTGAATACTTTTTTTTAGAAGCAAGTACTCCAAGTACTTTAACTCAAATGCACATTTGACGGAGAAACTTTCAGTTGTAGTTGAGTTCATATTTGACCAGGAGTATATCAAGTCCTGGGGTTGAGTACTTTGTCCCAGTCACAGTGTACTTCCAAAGTAACCTTGTGCATTCTGTTTTTGTTTTTCAGCACGAGAAGACTGTTGCTGTTCCACATGAAACACAGTATCCTTCAGCAGCTCGCAACACCCTCCACCACTGAGAAGAGATGAACTCTACTGAGCACAGAGGTGAGCTGTTCAGATCTGTCAGTGCTCCATGCCAGGTCACTCATGACTCAACTCATATTTCTTGAAAAGTGACTGGAGTTGAAGGCCCTTATGGCTCAGCAGGCCGAGCACAAAGTCACTGGTTCAAGTCTGACATTTGCTGCACCCCTCCCTCTCTCTCTCTCTCTCTCTCTCTCTCTCTCTCTCTCTCTCTCTCTCTCTCTCTCTCTCTCTCTCTGTGTTCTCTAGTCCTTTCTGTCACTGCCTTAACCCATTTAAAAACTGAGGCCGATTCTAACAATGTTGCTATAGCAGTGGTTCTCAAACAATTTCCACTGACCCCCCATCTCAAAATATTATGTTCCAGAGACCCCCAGAAGCAAAGATTTGAGTTAAAAATGTTCGCTTTATGTATTCAAAGATTTGCACAAATGTTCACGATTTCTCAAAAATAGCAGATCTACAATACGATACGATAATACTTTATTGTCAGTTTGCACTGAAATTTGTCTTGCGACCCAAACAGCCATGTATGCAACATATAACAGTACACACATTTGACATGACACAAGAAAACAACAAAATACAAAATACGTACATAAAGACATGCAAAGACAAGAGCAATGTCCACCACTCAGCCTACCCCTGGCCTATAACTCCTGATTAAGCCTCAATGTCGTCTGATGGACAAAGGACCTCTTCAGTTTGACCTTATTGTATGTTGGAACACTGTATCTCCTTCCTGAAGGCAGCAACCTTCAGGAAGGAGATACGGCACAAAGTGACGCGCTGTGAGCTTGTATATCTGCTATTTTTGAATAGCCAACACAAAAATCTAAAATGTCAAAATGACAGATGCTTTATTTCCCGGTTTTAATGCGTTAAAATGTTGTGAAAATAGAAAATGAGAGGCATGTCACGTCATGTCATCCTCTCACTCACATCTTATGAACCAGTCGCCAAAATATAGTTGATTAATTATTATTAATGAACTAATTATTATTAATGAGGCGTTTTAGACATTGTATTTGTATTGGGTAACAACAGCTATAAAACCTAGTAGCGAGAAATCCCTTAGAAATACCCCTTCCAAACATGATAGAGTGGCTAATCTCTTGTAAAGAGCATTATACAGCTATAGCTAATACTAGCTAATGCTGTTATCCAGACTCACAGACATACAACAATAGAATAAGCTCTGTAGTTCAGCAACCTTACAAACAACAGTGTATAAATCACAGTAGATACAACATGGTGTTATAGGCCTATTACATTTTAGGTGCTTAGCTGGTGCTCTTAATCAGAGGAACTTAATGACAGCATGCAGCCAGCAGCAGCAGAACATCTTTAAACAAAACGCTCCAAAATAAACGCTTTAAAAAGAGAAAGGATTGAACCACAGCTATGGAAGGCTAACTGAGTGACAACCAACAAGGCTACATTAGTTGAAATGAAGACTTTAAGCCAGTGGTTCTCAATGTGGGGTACAAGGACCCCCAGGGGTCCTTGAGGAGGTTCCCAGGGGTCCCCAGCTAAATCAGGTACAATTTAACGACTTTAACCCCAATTTATACTTCGGATATTAACAAATTGCCAATATACAAGCTCACATTGTGTCCTACGTGACCAGAATGAGACATTAACGAAACGTTAACGAGATGCAGCAGGGTGCAAAGCTGAAAACACTGTTTGTCTGAATGACTGAATTGAACATTGAATACTTCACACTTCTACTCTTAAATATTGCGAGTCCACCGTGTGCAACAGTGCACATTTTTTGCGTTTTAAGTTAAATGACTGCTCTGGATTTCACTGTAGGATGAGCTCCAGCTCCGAGAGCAGCAGCTTTAATGAGCCGGCTGCTCTTCGTCTCCGGGTCACTGTGATATTTACAGAATGCTCCACGCCTCCCCGCGGCCCTCCCTCAACTCATTTGCATAACTTCCAGACTTCCTCGCCTTTCTGCTTTCCTTTCCATTCAATCCCTCTCTCTCTCTCTCTCTCTCTCTCTCTCTCTCTCTCTGGCGATGTTTCTCTTTTCAGTAGGCCTATCCTCCCTCTCTCCCGTCGTCTCTCTACCCTCTAGTTTGTGTCGCACATGTTAATTAAAGTCTTTAATTAGCTTCTCTCCACTAAAAGGGCGTTAAGTTAAAGCCAGACTTGGAATGGCAAATGATTCCCGTGCATTAACATAATAGTGTTTTTGAAGTGTAAAGAACGAGGCCATTAGGGAACGCCGGCACATAGATGTGTTTTTGTTTCAGCAATTTGTTGTGTTTTGGAATGGGAGGGATGTGCTGGGGTGGGGGGCTCTATAGGGGTCTTGCTCCACTGCTCATTCTGTACAGTTTGAGAAAGAGTGCCCCTTTGAAGAGAGAGAGAGAGAGGGGTAGAAAGGGAATAAGGAAGAATGTGAAATTATAGTATCACAACCATGTAAAGTGAAGTGTCCTATGTCTTCACACTTCACAGTATGATACAGGGACCCAGACAGCATGGAAATGTCACAATTATCAATATTGTACATTTAAAGGTTAATGGCTATCACGCCGTTGGCAGTCTCCAAGTTGAGGGATTGAGTGCTACAGCATGATCCCCCATACACGTATATCATCACAATATTGATATTGTGATATCAGACTAGATATCGCGTAGATATGGCATAAGTGTTGTCTTTTCCTGGTTTGAATCACTTAAGCACAATTTCATACTTAGAAAAAATGTGAAAGTTCAAAAATGTGTGTAAACAGCTGATCTACAAGCACACAACGTGTTGCATCGTGACATGTTCTGAGCTTGTAGATCTGATATTCACGGAATTTTTGAAGATTTTGAAAAAAATATTTTGAAAGACAATTTGTATTATCGCCACAATCAATATTGATGTGTCAGGTCAGGTCAGTGATTTTGTCCACATCCCCCCAACCCTATCCGTAACACTTCACTTACAACATTGTCACACTTCCACGACTGCACCTGGGCGGTGGACGCAGTTTAGTTTCACTCAGTTCCATGTGGGCACATGACATTTGCTCACTGAGCACGATAGCCGAAATAATTTGGGGTGAACTTCCTGAAATATTATAACCTGGGGCAGCGCAGTGTGAGGGTGACAAGTGTCTGGTAGCTTAGAGTGTTGTCGTGTGTGTGTGTGTGTGTGTGTGTGTGTGTGTGTGTGTGTGTGTGTGTGTGTGTGCGTGTGTGCGTGTGCGTGTGCGTGCGTGCTTACATGTGTGTTTCTTCTACTCATGAAACCAGACAGATATGCTGCAATACACCAGAGTACTTTTTCCCAGACTGTGCTCAAGGCATGAAAACCCATTAAGATGCTCCGGAGCAGTGAAACTGGCATGAAAGTCAAAATGACGCAGTAAAAGTAGGTTTGCTACACTGGTCTGGTAGAGATATGGAGATCAAATTTGATCGTTTTCAGCTCTTCAGAAGTTCAGGGAATTGCACAGCGGAATTCTTAAAATGAGAATAAAGTCACATTTGATCCCAGGTAGGAAAAAAAGCTGTGGAATTGCACAGAGAATGTCTGTAAAACAATGTGATATTGCTCACTTTCAATACTGATGGGACTACAGTGTTATGCATTTGTATACACTGTTGTTTCACATAATTCTATTAGTTATAATGAAAAACAACTTTTTTGACTGATGAATTATGTCCTTGTGTCCCAATGTGGAAATTCAAATCAAGTAAATGTTATTTATCTAGCTTGAATTTCACACAAGAGTAAACTCAGTGTGCACAAAACATTTAAACATCCATTCGCACATTTGCATAATTAAAATACATCATTTATGACCCTCTACCCCCCAAACACCCACACTACACACCCACAGTACAAGCAAACGCACGCACGCACACACGCACGCACGCACGCACGCACGCACGCACGCACGCACGCACGCACGCACGCACGCACGCACGCACGCACGCACGCACGCAGACAGACAGACAGACAGACAGACAGACAGACAGACAGACAGACAGACAGACAGACAGACAGACAGACAGACAGACAGACAGACAGACAGACAGACAGACAGACAGACAGACAGACCGACCGACCGACCGACCGACCGACCGACCGACCGACCGACCGACAGACAGACAGACAGACAGACAGACAGACAGACAGACAGACAGACAGACAGACAGACAGACAGACAGACAGACAGACAGACAGACAGACAGACAGACAGACAGACAGACAGACAGACAGACAGACAGACAGACAGACAGACAGACAGACAGACAGACAGACAGACAGACAGACAGACAGACAGACAGACAGACAGACAGACAGACAGACAGACAGACAGACAGACAGACAGACAGACAGACAGACAGACAGACAGACAGACAGACAGACAGACAGACAATGCCCGCCTTAATCGTAAAATTATGTAAGAATGCTTTCCGACAAAGAGTCAGAATTAACAACACGTACTGTATTTGCAAAAGTTGGTGAGGTTTAATTTGTTTTAGTTACGTAAGCTGTTGCACGGTATGTGTCACAGCTCTTGCTAGCCGAGAGGTTGACCTTGATGAAAAGAAATCACATTTTTAACCATAATTTTCATGTACTAGAATCAAAGGAATTAAAACTCTTGACAAGTACTTTTCCGAAGTAATGGTGCAATGATCTGGCAAATTCTCAAGGGTGAAGAGAGAGAGGAGGAGAGGGGGAGAGAGGGGGAGGGAGGAACAGAGGAAATATCTTGTGGGACAGTCTAGACTGAAATGATTTGGAAATCAAAAAGTGCGCTCCTTGTGCCCCTTTAGTAAATCTGGGTCTCCGCCAGACCTGTGGAACCTGCGCCGGTGAAAATCATGGCGGCGAGCGACTGTTACACTTTATGAGGCCCTTCAACATGCATTTCCAATTTTGGGAATGGAATTACAGGCAATTACAGGCAAAAGGTATGGGGTATCAAAACCCTGTTTGACGGTCATTGTCACATGAAATGAACTGAACCTTTATTCTGCAATAAACTGTGACATTTGTAGCATTTGGCTCTGCGTTGTTTAGTGGCCCCTCAATGTGTCAGTCAAATTTGGGGTAGATCAGACACTGCATTCATGAATTGCGGCATTTTGTTGCAAAACGGGCCTTTCCCACAATCTTTGGAAGCCAATTGGCACGGAAAATGGCAAATCTGACTCCGATACAGATTAACCACATGACTCACGAGATACTGTGCACTGATTTGTGTGAGTTTGGGACAAAATATGAAGGAGTAGTAGCAAAAACTGTGTTTTGAAGGAAATATGTTCTGGAGGGAAATAGGCGTGGCCTATATGGGGAGTTGTGATGTAATCCAAGGGGAAAACATCAATTATATGACCTACGGTTAAAGAGTTATCAGCCAAAACATGAAGCAGCCTGTTACAGTGCCACCATGAGGGCATTTGAAAAGTTTCGAGTAGAGGTTCTTACTGGCCTACTGAATGTGCATGCAGACTCAGAGATCGCTCCAGGGGGGTCCGAGATTAGCTGAGCGTGCACACACACACACGGACACACACACACACACACACACACACACACACACACACACACACACACACACACACGGACATGGACACAGACACGGACGGACACACACACACACACACACACACACACACAGACGGACAGAGGCGAAAACATAATCTCCCGTGGCATCCCACTTCTGATCGCTCCGGCCTGGCAGAGATGATTAAGAGAGCTTATCAGGTCATTAATAGAAGACAAAAACATTGTCTTATATTAAAACATTGTATTTGTAATAGCCATAATGTCTGTCTGTGTGTGGCTTTTCATTGCTGTATTTCAACAGAAAGGTAAAGGGCAGAGAGGTAAGGGTTTTAGAGCTGTAATCGAACTGGGGACATTGCTCCTTGAGGTCGACACATTAAACTGTGCAACTGCCATTCTACTTCTAATCTCTCAAGTTACATTTTCAATTGCTTCCCCTGGTCTGCCCCTTATGTTGACTTTTTTGTTTTGTTTGCTTTTTTTGTTTTACCAAGTTGAGGTGTAAATGCTCAAATTCATTATCAACCGAACTGACACACACTGAAACACATGTCAAAACATCCCACTCATACACAAACAGAATATCTCATTTGTGACAGCATTGTGACAAGGGAAATGGCCTTTTCTCATTGTTCATATGCCTCATGCATACCTAAAAATACTAAAAGAGTTTGTTCTCATTTGATTTACTCTGGAACAAAAACATCAGTTTTTATCCTCAGGCAACCCAGAAGTTTTCCCTTCATACTTTGGCAAGTATATGGATGGCCATATAAGGAAGTTCCAGTGTGTTACCATTTGATTTACACAGGAACAAAACATCCCATTTTTAACCCCCAGGCGATGAAAATGTAATTTGTTTTGCCGAGTTAAAATATGAATGCCTGAAGGAAAATGTCTATTTTATCACTTGATGTTGATGGGAACAAAACATCTCATTTTTAGCCTTATATGGCCCCATACTCTGTTTATTTATTTATCTTAACCCATTTAGGCCTGGAAAGCCTATATGTTGTTTTACCTTTCAATCAGGGAAAGCATCTGTGTCATTTTGGATGTTGCTATGTAGCAATATGATTTTCTTGTACAATTCTTGGTACAAAATTTTAGTTTTCCAGAAAACTTAGTTAGGATTTAGTTTCTCTGTTTTTTGTATCTCCCTATTTTTTAATTTAAAATGGCATTACCCAACCGAAACATTCAATATATCTTAAATATAACTGCTCCAGTTCGTTACTGTGCTCATTTTCTCAACCGAGTTCCTAAGTTGCCTATAATACCGTCTAGTAAAAAGAAAATCCTGTAATATATTTTGAATTTGTGGTATCACATTTTTCCAGCTTTGGCTATCTTTTCAAATATTAATTGGACAGTCCGAGACCTCATGAATATCACGCAGGAAGAGTTAAAGTGAATGGTGCTCCACTATATGAGTGGAGGATGGAGATAATGGGAGCGCTAGGAACTAGCCAATGATAAGCCTGAGAGTAAAATTATGTTTTAATAGACATACGAGACCCTCATTTATAAAGGGCCGCCTCATTTGTGCAAAATATCACAACATAAATGTCACGGGTAAACACACACACACACACACACACACACACACACACACACACACACACACACACACACACACACACACACACACACACACGCACACACATGCAAATACTCGATGAGATGCATCAACCATACGCAAACTCACAATGACACATTCCTCCACGTGCACACACGCACACACAGAGACACCAGTGCGCACGTCTGATTGAGTGTAAGTGTCTGCTCTGCCGGTCAAGGTCAGCTGATAATGGGGGAGATTGAGGACGGGGTGGGGGGGTGTGTGCAGGGGATCTGCAGTCTCAGGTAATGAGATTTACGACCCTGAGTGCTCGCAGTCTGCAAGCCCCTCTGCCTCCAACGCCCCAACCAGCCCCAACACACACACACACACACACACACACACAATAGCCCCCGCTCTTGGCTAACATGATTTATAGTGCTAATAGACGTCAGAGCTGCCTGTAGATAGAGGCTTCATGGCTGCACATTATCACAGACGGTGTGTGAGAGAGAGCTATCCGTTCAACAGGCTGCAACACAGACAACTGCTATTAGAAGTGTGTGTGTGTGTGTGTGTGTGTGTGTGTGTGTGTGTGTGTGTGTGTGTGTGTGTGTGTGTGTGTGTGTGTGTGTGTGTGTGTGTGTGTGTGTGTGTGTGTGTGTGTGTGTGTGTGTGTGTGTGTGTGTGTGTGTGTGTGTGTGTGTGTGTGCGCACATTCATGCATATGTGAGTATGTGTTGTCATTTTGAAACATTTGACGGACACTCACAACCCTCACATCAATAGACTCAGGCACTTTAACCACTTAAACGCTAGCGCCCCCTACTCTGGGGAACATTGGATAGAAATAGCCCATCTACAAGCTCACAATGCGTCACACAGCTTGTAGATTGCCTATTTCTGGCAAAGAGACTTGGTGTAGAAGGAAACAAGAGCAGACCATGTACAGGTCAGTTTCTCTAGTATAGAACATCGGTTCTCAAAGTGGAGTCTGGGGACCCCAGGGGTCTTTGGGGGGGTCCCCAGCAAAAGTAGTTAATGTAGCATCACAATCATATTAACCACTTTATCAATTTATATGTTGGCTATTCAACAATAGCAGATCTACAAGCTCACAGCGCTTAACTTCGTGCCGTGCTGTGAGCTTGTACATCTGCTATTTTTTTTAAATATTTGAATTTTAGATTAGTTTTTTACATAAATCTTCTCTTCTGGGGATCCCTGGCACAAAATATTTTATAGCGTTGGCTATTCATCGTGCCGCACTGCGAGCTTGTACATCTGCTATTTTTGAAATGTTTTGATTTAATCTTGAAAGTGTTTGAAAAAGAATAATTTTGAATTTTGAAAAAGTTTGAAAACTACTGATTTAGAAGGCATTTGTTGAATCGGCCTCAGGTCTTAATGGGTTAAGTGATTAATCATGGAAGCTATGGAGCTGCATGTGTTTCTCTCCGCCAGCGTGGCTTCCGCCTGCTCAGCTCTGTTTACCGGCGTGACGGAAACTCAAACAACATGGCGGCCGCCAGATCGGCTCCCTGTAGATGCAAGGCTAATATTTGTTCTGCTGGGTTCTGCTGTATGTGTTTAAAAAAAGAAAAGATGTTGAAATGGATTGAAGCCCTGCATGGGCTCTGCACACATACACCGACGACACACACGCACATGCATATGCGCACGCACATACATACACACGCACGCACGCACGCACACAGACAGACGCACGCATGAATACATAGACGCTTGCATTGTTTTTCTTTCCTCCGAAGCATTCACACACACACACACACACACACACACACACACACACACACACACACACACACACACACACACACACACACACACACACACACACACACAGCATGATTCTGGGAAAAATAGCAGTCACCTTGGTACCAGCTAATGGGGTTCCAAATGAACACACACACACACACACACAAACACACACTCTCCCTCTCCTCCCCCTCTCCTCCCCTTAGGTTGTTTGTTCTTATACAGTCTCTAAGCTCAATATATTTTGAGACTGAATCCCATAAGCCCCCCTCCGCTCCCCGTTCCCCCGTTAAGCCCAAGCCAGCGGTTATTGATGTGTTTGGTTCTCTGTCAGGCTTGGATTCTATTGGGTTTCACCCTGTCAGTCAGCCAGCTGGGCAGGAGGCAGCTACTTTGAACAGCCTAGAACCAGTGGCTCAGGATCGCAAGGGCTTCTGTGGCATTTCGGGGGGGAATCAATACTAAAAAGTCAGTATATTATATTATTTTGTTACAACCCAGTCTGTGGTTAGGGAGTTGGTCCAACAATGAGCTGTTAGTAGGTCCCGAATGTTTCTAAAAGAACATGTACTGTACACACCTGCAGATTATACTACTCTTCTAAACTTCATGTACATACGTACTGCTATCACATACGCTATTTAAGTGTATAAATCTGTATTTGTTTTATTTAACCACAATGCGGTCAGTGGTTCTCAAATCTGGTCCATTGTGACTCTTGTATTTTCCCACCTAGCAGGTAAGTTAATTGCAATCACCTGTTGTGCTTACTTGTGAAATCCAACCAGGGAGTAGTTAAACAATATAAATGTTGTTTTTGTTTCTTTGGTTTAAGCTATTGCCAGATGGTTTCGAGTTTTGTTGCCTCTCTGAATAATAATATGATAAATATTACACCTGCAGTACTTGGTCCCAGAGAATCAGAGTAGAACCACTACATTACGGTTCTTACTATGGACAAGTGAGCTTGTAGATATGCTATCGGTGAAGATATTTGGTGTAGTGGGAAAAAAGAGTGCATCAAGTACAGTTGCAGGTCCATTTTACTAAGTATAGAGGGTCTAAGAAGTGGTTAAAATGAAAGGGTGACATGAGGATGACAGAGTGCATGGCAGAGAGGCATGCAAGTAAATGACTCATACAAAGTTCCTCACAGAGTACACCTGACAACTTGGGCTCAATCATTATTTCTTTTCACATCTGAAAGAAGCCACCTGCTATTTTTCATTCCAGAGTTAATCTCAACTCACTTTAGTTGCGTTTGTTTGTGTAATTGTGTTGGTTGCTAGTTGCTTTTTATGGATGAGAAATAATTGTGGGAGTTCTTTGTTCTTTTACACAGGGGTAATATTTTCAGCTGCAAGCGCCGTAAATTGCGAGTTTGAGCGCCCCGGTAATTTTAGCTCAATAAAGAAAATGCACTGTTGATTCCCGTGATGCATCTCAGCACCACCGTGTTAGCATAGCGCTAAAGGGTAATTTATTCCTCTGCTTATGAATAATACAGTCAAACTCATTGCCACAAATGGGGGTATTATGGCAGTAACTTTAGGCTGTAGAGGTGTGAGATATATTGGTGATGTACTCCAGGGACAGCAGTTGGTATGCAGTAAGTGCTACTGTAGTTGAGGTCAAAAGCAGTTTCACCAATTGCTTTCGATTTGTATGCATGATTGATTCTTACGTGTGATTGTTTTGTTCTAAAAATCAATTTAACGTTTCCAACCAGTCCCTTTTAGAGGTGGAACAGAAGTGCAGCAATATTCCAGCAATGATGCGATAGGCTTCATGTCTAAATCTGTGTTTCAAATATAAGTTTTATTTAACAAAACTTCAACCAAAACTACTAAATCATTGCTAACAAAAATATAGTTCCCCATTGCAGTGTACCGTTGTAGTAGTACATATGCAAAAGGTCAGATTCTGCGATTACCCAACCATTAAAGGACGACTTCACCACTTTTCATCATATCTTCATATAGGTCCTCACTAATGCTCACGATAAAATGGTACCATTTTTTTCTACTTGGTCTCTGTCTCATAGGAGGGCTGTGGACAGTCCAGAAACCCGTTTACCAGTGACATCATCGTTAGGCAGGATTTTTTTTTCCAAAAAGATTAAACATTTTTTATTCAGATTTTTATTAAGGCGAGAACAATGGGATCTATTATTGCATTGCAACTTTCCAGGAATACACAGCCATGCAGTTTCTATTAGCTTGGATTTCCCATCGATGATGTCACTGGTAGACGGGTTTCTGAACTGTCTACAGCCCTCCTCTGAGACACAGACTGATTAGAAAAAAATTGTATCATTTTATCATGAGCATTAGTGAGGACCTATTATATGAAGATATGTTGAAAAGTGGTGAAGTCGTCCTTTAAGCACAGTGAGAGAGGCAACGCAACTCTCAATCCTCAAGATCTGTTATTAGATTTGTAACATCTGTGACAGTCACTATTGATACACACTAAAACAGCACATCAGTCATTCTGTCAAAAGCATACACTGTGTGCAGAAGTGACACTTGCCTCTTATCCCTGCTAATACTGTCACTTCCTCTTCATGTGATCACATATTGAGCAGCTGAGGCTCATTCCGTGGTTGTACTTGGTTGTAAAACTCTCTGGATAAGCACATGTAAAACACTCCAACATCACACAGCAGCGTGAGGCTGAGCATCGCCAAGCACCCGGGGCTTAAAATGGCCGCCGTAACTCAGGATATCTGGAGACAAACCAAGCCAGACAGGAAAAGGGAGAGATAGAGAGAGTGTCTAGCTGGATGGCTGGGTTCGGAGGTGGAGGAGGCTGCCTCTTGCTTGTTAGGGTGGAAATGGATTAGTGCACGGCACAATGGGAGTCTTAGGCATGTCTGCTGCTGCTGTTGTGTTAAAGCCTTCGCCTATATCTCCACCAGCCATGCCAGACTCATTTGTGCCCAGCGGTGCATGCAGCAGCCAAACTCTCTGTTTGAGAAACAAACACACACTATAATACAGTATAACACTAGAGAGAGACACACACACACACACACACACACACACACACACACACACACACACACACACACACGCTCGCACACAGACACGCACACGTAAGAGCAGGGTTTCTCTAATTGCCACGGTTTCTTCATCTCTTCTGTTTGCATTTTAGTTGATTCCTTTTAACAAAGCAGCCAAGAATTAGCATTTGGTACTTGTAAACTATTCTGTTTCCTCATACACGCAACAAATTATTTCTGTGATGCTGCAGTGTGAGTTTCTGTAGAGCAGCTTACAGTGGGAGTGTGCAGACTTATTTTTGGATGAGTGATGCAATACCAGGACAGTGGAGACTAATTAATAAATCTCTATGTCCAAAATACTGTAGCCTGGGGTACTTGTTTAAATGGACCAGGGTCCTTGTTGAAAGAACCTTTTCAATCAACAAGGTCCAGGGCAGCACTCGCCATTATTATAGTTTCAATTAATATAGTTAAAATTTTGCACAAATCACGACACTCCTGGCTCGTTGAAGAAGGGCATCTTGCCTCAACCTCCATGCAAAATTAAAACTACTTGTTGGAAAAGCGTTTCTGGACCCTCTTGATTGATAGATTTTCTGTCAGGTTGAACACACAGTCTTTGCCATTATTAAATGGAGTAGAGCGCTTTGAGCGCATATCTTTGCACCAGGTCTTAATATGTCCCTGAGTTGCACTCTTCTAGGTTGACGGGGACTGGGCGTGACTGGTGCAAAGGATTTTCTATATTCAATTTCTGTTCGTTCAGGAAGTCGGTGTATAAGTATAGATTAAAAAGAAAAGCCTCGGGGCGCCCGCTGGCATAGCAGTCCAGGCGCATAGTACCACATAGGCTGGTGGTCCGGCTTGACAGCGTGTCGTGAGTTCGAGTCCCAATCCCGACGGCCTTTGCTGCGTGTCACTCCCCATCTCTCTCCCCATTACCTGTCAGCCTACTTTCCTATTCATAATAAAGGCATAAAAAGCCCACAAAAAAAGCCTAATGGTGGTGCAACCTCCATAATTAATACACTGTTGTGTGTAATGCGTGTGCATTAATAAAAACTACGTGTCTCTAGTCTCATGAAAGGTGCCTACTTTGGCGGAAAAATATAGACTCGGCCAAATGTTTGGGAATGCGAGTGATCTAATCTAATGAGTAATTGAATTAAAAGCCCACCAGAAGGCTCCCACCGACTGTATTCGGTGTCGAGTTTAGAGAACTAACAGGTAGGCTGTGATTGACGGACCCTAAGGGCTTCTGCAGTAAACAGATGAATAATAGAGTTGCGCGGTGCCACCCCACGCCCCCCCCCACCCCCCATCCCCAGCCTGGAATGAGACACATAGCCATGAGCAGTCTGATGACACACTCACACACATTCACGTGTGTGTGTGTGTGTGTGTGTGTGTGTGTGCGTGTGCAGGGTGTTCATGAGTAAGAGAAGGGCGAAGATAAGTGGGTCTGTTCAGTGTCCTGTATATCGTCTCTGTCGGGTGGAAACCTCATATTTCCAAAACTGTTACTTTTTCAGGATTCAAATTTTAAAAAATGGCAAAAGTAGCAGATCTACAAGCTTGCAGATCTGCTACTTTGGATGCTTTCGTGTGACGCTGTGGCGTGATCAAGTAGGGCGTTCATTTACAAAGAAAACACAAAAAGTTAGAATATGGAGATGAGAGGTTTCTGCCCGATAGCAATGATGTGCACGTGTACGGTATGTGCATTACGAGGCTATGTGTACGCATGTTTGCATGTTTAAGTGAGATGTATGTGTGTGTGTGTATGTGTGGGATTGTGGGTGTGTGTGTGTGTGTGTGTCAGCGAGAGGACGAGAGATGAATTCATTCTCTGACCTTCATATTATCAATCACACCGGTCCTCCATTCAGCTGTCCAATTATAATGCAGTGACACTAATATTATTCCGCTGCCATCGCCTGAGCATCAATTTCACTCTGCATTCATTCTGTACATCAACACAAGTGACAGTTGTCTCTGAGGATCAGGGGCCTGTGTGTGTGCGGGCGTGCGTGCACAGTGGTGTAAAGTAACTAAGTACATTTACTCAAGTGCCGTACTTCAGTCCAATTTTGAGGTATTTTTTGCTTTACTGGAGCATTTCCAGTTTTCAGTACTTTTACTTCTACTCCACTACATCTCAGAGGCAAATATTGTACTTTTACTCCACTACAATTATTTGAAAACAGTTATTACTAGTTACTTTGTAGATTTAAATTATTATTGCAAAACATGCATTAACTGCTTCAGCCCTTTATACATTTCGGCCATTTGAAAATAGCCGATCTTAAGCTCACAATGCGTCGCATCGCAACATTGCTTGTAGATCTGCTTTTTTCAAAAGATTTTGATACATTTCATACATTTGAAGACTTGTGAAATGGGACCTTCTGCATAGTGAGTACTTTGTACCTTCGGTACTTTAAGTACATTTTGATACCAATACTTTTGTACAAGCACATTTTGAATTCCGGACTTTTACCTGTAACAGAGTATTTCTACATTGCCGTATTGATACTTTTACTTAAGTAAAACATTTGAGTACTTTTTCCACCACAGTGCGTGCATGGTTGTGCATGATGCAGTGGGTTTGAAATCTGGCTCACAACTTTTTCTTGGATGCCCCCCCCCCCCCCCCCTCCCCTCATATCTGTCTTCCTTGAAAACTGTGTATGTCTACTGATCTGCCTGCCTGCCTATCTGTCCGTCGTCCGTCTGTCTGTCTGTCTGTCTGCTGGTCTGATAAACATCTGGAAGAAGAAAATGTGACGTCTTAACCCTAGCGCCTCTATTCTGGGCATGTCATAATAGGCGGAAATGGCCGATCTACAAGCTCAATGCGATGCGTGTTGCGATAAGTTGCAAGTGTGTAGTTTGGCTGCTTTCAGC
>NC_139960.1:25028640-25126140 GCF_963454915.1 Gymnoscopelus microlampas
TATAATGACAATGACAGTATTGATAACAATATCAATGGGATTACTTTCAAAGCAATTAGATGAATGATTGAAACACTGAGAGCCAATCAAAATCCACTCAAATGTACGTAACAAAAAACACCCCCTGACATCCAACCCTCAGTTGGGCGAAGGAATTAAAAATCTTGATGGGAAAAAGAAAAGAAAGAATATGTTTCTCACACTATAGCTACAAAGGATAATATCCTTTGTAGCTACAGTATAGCTATATATTTGTTTAACCAAATGCCATTGTTTTGATGTGAGGATATATGGCATTTGGTTAAAAATGTTGGACGTTTCCCTTTATAATAACTTTTTAATGATGATAATAATAATTTTGGAGCATTTTGGAGCAACACATTAGACCTTGTATTGCAGCATCCACCTTGTTAAACTTACAAGTCTACCAATCCAATGGTCTTTCTCACAGTAGAGACTAGAGAGCTAAACGTGGTCCTTTTTCAGACCAGGTTCAGAACAAGAAAAAACTTCAGGATTAAGTTTATTGCCTGACTTTCTACAAAGCCTATATGATGATGAATATTAGGTCTCTGATGATAAAGTGACACCGGAGGAAGGACAGAGATTATTATTCTCATTATTCTTGACATTTAAAATGGTCTGTTATTTCTCCCACCTCATTATCTGTTCTATTAATACTGAACTTGAGGGATGATTTACTGTATTTCCCCTTTAAGTTTAGTAAGATACACTTTTACGAACCCTATTATTTAAAGTTATCTACTGACTCTAAAAATATATATATATTTAGGCTAATATATTAATATATTTGAAATATGGCTGGGTTAATTTATGACTAGAGTTGGTTATGTGTATGTATGTGTGTACTTGCACTTTGTTATAACTTATAATCAATGGTCCATTCTACAGTGGCTCACAGAAGAAGGCTCATTTATACTTTTATATCTCTGTACCATAATAAGAGAGAGAGAGAGAGAGAGAGAGAGAGAGAGCGAGAGCGAGAGATAATTTAATTCAATTCAGTCAAGAAAGACCCAGCACAAGTCCCTGTTACCTTTATTATACTTTGAGTAGCGTGTAAGTCTCAGTAAAGCAATTGTGATTCCTACAGGGGCATCCCCCTGAAACTCAGGGAAATATTACAGAGAAGATTCACAGTCTTTGATCAGGGGTTATTCTCTCATCAGGGTGTCTCTCCGTCTACAAAACTCCTCTGCTGTTGAGACTTCTTTACTGATATTACTCGTGAAGTTTTCATTTATTCCCCCTCGTTTTGTTTCAGACTGCTTTTATTTTGTTATGTGCAGAGAATGTTCATAAATTAGACCCTTAGGGGAAAATCTCACTTAAAGATGAACCGTTCTGCTTGTTTTTTGATGGATGTGGAGATTGAGCTGTCTGGTTTACTGACTCTGAATGGATTAACGTGGATGAAATGGGACTTTATGTGTGTGGTAGCTGATGAAAGAATGCAGAATTTGTACTTTGGAAAGTATTTCTAACTGAGAAAAAGTTTTTTTTGTCACTTCTGTTAATGCCTTTCTACTGAACTGAAAGTTGTTGGGTTTTTTTTTGTATCTTTTTAGTTTTGGCATTTTATTTAGATAAAGCATAAAATGAGTAGAGACAGGGGACCTAGGGCAGGGAGAGAGGAGACATGACAGGAGTTGGATTCAAACTTGGGTCCTCAGTCATCATGACTCGCAAGCATAATGGTCTAACTGCTGATACACCACTTCAAATACAATTTAACATGGCCCTAATAGCCATACCTTCAAAATGTGGTTGATTATGACAATTTAGGGGAAGAAAATAAACTCTTTAACAAAATGCTTAATTTTGTTCCTCCCTGAAAAATGTAGTGCCATATTGCCTACACTTAAAATTCGTATTTGCTTGGTAATACTGCTTGATTTGAATATTGCTCAACCATATAGTATAACTGTAAAGCATAAAGCATAATAAAGGTGAATAAAACAAGCATGACAGGCCATTCTGTTATTGTTCTTCAGTTTCTTTTCTTTTTTTAGATAATGGATTGCCACCTTAATTGTACGCAACAGCCCCGCAGTAGGCCATTAAGGCCCACAAATGATTTCCAAATCTCATTTTCAACTATTGCAATAACTTGCACCCAACTCAAGGTTTCATGAGCCTATATAGTCCCAACCCCCCCCCCCCACCCCAGACAACTCAGTATGAATTTGTTTCAGCTGCAAGAAAAGTATTGCAGCTATTTCAAAAGCGTTTACAACCAGGATAATTTTCTTTTTTGTTTAGTTTTTATACCCACATGTAAACTGCCAGACAGCCTTGACGAAATGGAGTTTTTAAATACCTTTTGGCCGGTCCTCCTCGGCGGACCAATAAAAAAAAACGCCTCCGCCTTTGAGGGGGCGGAGGAGGGAAGACGGAGGAAGCAGCGGACCTAAATTATAGGAAACGATCAGGACAGACAGAGCTGACACAGGGAGAACATGAGAAATGAGCTGATTATCCACGCCGCTGTCAGCGGACGCACGGCCGAGCTGTCAGCCATCACAACACACGTGTTATATACAGCAGGGTTATTACTGAAGCCCTGATCTACACCACTGATAAACACAGACAGGGTGGAGAGGAGAGGAGAGGAAGGGGCTGGAGGAAGGTGGGATGGCAGAGACAGAGGGATGGAGGAAAGGATAGAGGGATGGTGGATGAAAGGATGGGCGAATTGACAAAATAACGCCTAGAGCGCTGGATTGGAAGAGGAGGAAGAGGTATGGAGATAACACTATTATTATTGACCATGATTTATATGGGATATATATTAAAGTATAAACCATGGGAGTGGTAGAGAACAAGGTGATTATTAACCACTTAAGCCCTATGTACTTCGTTGTACAATGTATAGTGAAAATAGCCGATCTACAAGGTCACAACGTGCGGCTATATACGCAAGTCATTTTTTTCGCAATTCGTTCAAAAAAGTACACACAAAAAAATAAAGAATAAAACAATGTTTATGTGATGGAAAGAGAGGGTGGTGGGTGGATAAAGTTTGAAGGTGGATAGAGGATAAGTAAACAGTAGAACAATGGGACAGGTAGTGTTCCCTAAAGATAGAGCAGAGGAGGGTTGGAGAGCTGTAATGAATGCCGAGGGATGAAGTTATGAATACTGAGGCGAGAGGGTTGGAAGAGGGATTAGGAGAATGGATGGATTGCAGGATTAAGAGACGGAGGGACAGAAAGAAAAGGGGGATGGATGGAGAAAAGGTAGAGGCGCGAGGCTGTCGGCCATTATTATGCCACATCGATTTGCTCCAGGCAGGGTTCACTGGGCAGGTAATGAAGTGTGGGATCTCGGGGTTGCAGTGTGGTCCTGTCTGCACCTTACAGCTTTTTGGATGTGTTGTTTGTGTGTGTGTGTGTGTGTGTGTGTGTGTGTGTGTGTGTGTGTGTGTGCGTGCGTGCGTGCGTGCGTGCGTGCGTGCGTGCGTGCGCGCGTGCGCGACTACAAGTCCTTCCCACCAGACTCAATCTTTCCATCTGGTTTCCCAGCACTCAGGTTCCTCATTGCTTGCACCACCACAGAAACAGGTCACTGAAACACTTGAATGACTGCTATGTATACAAAGGGATGTACATACTGCAGCACGTCACGATAGAATAGTGGGACTCATGGTGGAGGACATAAATATCATGCATCTACTGTGTCATATCATTTCATCCATGTTCCATCTCTGTGATAACCCACAGTAAATATTTTCACTTTAGTGAAAGGTTTACTAGGTAACTTTGTGCCGAAATTTCAAATATTCTATTTTTTTTTGGGGGGGGGGGGTCTGTAACTCTCAGAGTATTCGGGTCCATTTGGTTGCATTTGTACACCCTCAGAGTTAAACTAACACTGAACATTTTACAGTGTAAAATCTGGCGTCCCAGAGATGAAAAAATGTATGAAATGGGGGTTTGTGGCCTAAAAGGTTCCCTGAACAGATTACGTCTAAACCCCACACCTAGGACTCACCCACTACTCATTATGCTAGGGTGGGATGGCTCAGGGTAGAGAGGACAGAGTACAGCAACTTGCAATGGGCCTGGTCTTCAAGATACTCAAGGGACCATGTGCCCATGTACCTGTCAAACCTGTGAGTGACGCCCACGGGCACAACACCAGAGAGAGCTCCACTGATCTCATTCCCTCCAGATTTGGCACAAACATGGGAAAGAATTCATTCTACTATTAGGTCACCAAAATGTTGAATGCCCTACCACCAGCCATCAAAATGTGCGACTCCCTACCCTCCTTCAAAACCGCCATAAAAGAGCACCTGTCTGCAATTTGCAACTGGACCTAGTCTTCTAGCTTGCAGAAATAAATGACCCCCCAATGTTTTTCTGTAAATATACGTTTACTGCTCCTAGTATTGATGATCTCTTGTATAGTATTGTATGTCATTATATGTTATATGAATTGAATACACAGGACCACAATGGAAACAAGCCCTCCGGGCTTTTTGTGTTATCCTTTTAGCATTATTGTATAGCTGTACCTCTGTCAATCAATCAATCAATCACTGGACTACAAACTATACTGTAAACCCAAACTACACTCCTTGAACACCTTGTCAGTAGAATCCCCTGACCCCTCCTCTACTTTCTCTGTGTTATATGCATTACTGATTGATTGATTTTTGATTGAAATTTTTGGGGCGGTGTAGCCGCCCCCTATAAGTGAGTTTTGGACACCGACCAAAAAAATTGTGTACCCCCTAACCCTTCCATTGTTAATGCAAATCGATACTTTTTTCATATCAGCCAATCACATTACAGTTAGTGTCATCACCACTAACTGTAATGTGATTGGCTGACTTTGCAAATTCAGGACTGTGATTGGCTAGCGAAACACATGACACATGTGCAGCCCTATGAATAGCAGTATGGACTTTAAAAAAAGTCATTTATCCTTTTTTTAAAGTGAGTCATGTTGTGATGACCACACACCGCCCACTTCACACTGGGTGTGATTTTTATTAGGCAAAATAATGTAAAACAACACAGTTACATTTATAATGCTTTTGTCTAAAAGGTCCGGCCAAAAAAGTCCTTGCAGGCTTGTTTCCGTTGGGGTCCTTGAATTAATTTCATAGACATATAGTAGCAACCAAACAGTTCAAAAATCAACATAAATTGAGTACAAAGGACCCCAATGGAAACAGCCCCTGGAGCTTTATGTGTTATGCGACGCGTTGTGAGCTTGTTCGTCTGCTATGTTCGTCACACAATCATGATCAATAATTTTAAATCATGAACATTTTTGCAATTCTTTGAATATATATATATTTTTAAAGCGAACATTTGTAACTCAAATCTTTGCTTTGGGGGTCCCTGGAACTAAATATTTTGAGATGGGGGGTCCACTGTCAAATAAATATAATTCTGGGGATCCTTGACATAAAAAAGTTTGAGAACCACTGATATTATAGCAAAGTAAGTGTTTCAGAAAACTGTTAGGATTTAGATGATATTTGTAGATTCGGCCTCAGGTCTTAATGGGTTATGGACGCTCCGATCCCCTCTTCCTCTCCCAGCCTTGTGTCTTCAAAGACACACTTGTTGTCAAAAACCAGCAGGGTGCCTGACAAAAGCGGTAAAGCAGAACTATAAGGTGCAGACTGTGGAGGAATCCACTATATAACAGCTTTTCCTCATAGCTTCTCCCATGTCCCAGGGCACATCCCCGTCCCCTGTCTGTCTCATCGGAAAAAGAAAAAAAACTCAAGTACTATATGCTGGCAAGGGAAAGCGCAGTACGTGCAGATTTATTTTGTGTTTTGAATCAGGTACAGCTCATCAGATGTAAAACTTTTTTTTTTGAATAACTCAGGGCAGGATGAACCCAGTGAACAGTAGCTGACACAGAGGGGAAATTGGTACCTCTTTCCCCCCTAATGTACCGTTTTGTTATTGCAGTTTCACTCTTCCTTACTCCCTTCTCATTATTTCTCCTTTCCTCCTGTCCATCTTCTGTTTTGTCTTCCTTCTGTTACACTACACTACGCCTCCTCTCCTGGTGGAGATATACTCTGTTTGGCTGACAAATGGAAGTGTCCTTCTCACCTCCGGCAACTTTTTCTTTTTGTTGTAGCACTTCCCTGAGTTTTCATCTCAGCCAGGCCAGAATTGGTAATTCTCTAGCTGCCAGCAGCAGCCTGCAAGTCTTTGTTCCCACCTCCACACCTCTGTCCACCTCTTTCTCCACCCGCCTCTTACTATATGTCTTCCTCAAAGAATTTCTGTGTCATTTCCTCCTGCAAGCCACCTTTTTCATGGTCTCCCCTTCATATTGTTTTTCTTTCATCACTCTCTCCTCTGTGGTTGTCCTACCACAATGTTCTTACTTCCTCTTTCCAAAAATGGATACCTCCACTCTCTCCCTTACCAGACTGCAGCCTCTCTCGCTCTTTCCTCCCACGACACATTTTCTCCACCATTCCGAAGTTTCTTTTTCCCACTTATCTGTAAAAAAAAAAGCGTGACCATCGAACCCCGAGTTGAGCTGGGTTTCTCCGTTCTTCGGAACCTTGACGAGTTTGTTTCAGTCCCATGATCCCGGGGAGAGGCCCAGTGCTGGGGGGATAATGGAATAAAACATTGGGTGCCACGGTGCGATAAACCTGCCCGCTAGGCTGCTGGGGGGTTTGGGGAACACAGGAGCTTGTCACCTAGAGCGATTACGCTCTATTCTTTCTCTGTCCTCATCGCTGTCTATGAATCCAGGATTATCGGGGGTCTCTCTGGCAGGGCTTTTCAGATTTGCATTCCTTCTCCTTTGCTCCTGCGAAAATGTGATTTGACGCGGGAAGTTATCATGGGTGTTACAACCATACCACAAGAGTGTTTTCCCCACTTCAATGTCACCCAGCTAAAATGTGACAAGTGCACTTTTTTCAGCCCTTATGAATGCTTTCTTGAGCATGCCTTCTGTACTGTGCCCCTAATACAGTCATATATTCACCAGAACATTATCTGATCAGACATGGTAAAAAAAGAATCTTCTCCCTATGGTCATATTGTTCATGTTATTTTACAAACTCTGAGATCATAGGGATGTTGTTGGATATCGAATGTAAACTAAGGACATTGGTCTTTTACAGTACATTTATATTAGTTGAGTATATTCACACTTAACCACTTGAACCCCAGTATCCCTATTCTGGGGGAAACATTTGCCAGAAAAAAAACAGATCTACAAGCTCACAACACGCCGCCTTGCAATGAATTATGAGTGTGTAGATCTATGTGTCCGGGTAGCTCAGTCGGTAGAGCTCTCGCCTTCAGACCAAAAGGTCATGGGTTCGAATCCCGGGCACCGCCAACTCAGCGCATGAGTAGCACGGCTTGGGTGCGGCAAGTCGTGCGGTAAGTACTGGGAGCTGAGGATAGGTGTGGCGCTCCACCTCAGCAATCCATCTCCCAGGGGTCTAGCGCATTGTAACAGGGACAGACTCCTGCGTGTTACTCGGCTGATACCGACAATAAGCCACCTCCCGACCTACTTATTATTACTTATTAGATCTGCTATTTTTGGCAAAGAGATGTGGACGGAAAAAAACGGTCCAAGTACAGCTGCAACTCAGGTCTGTTTCACTAAGAGTAAGACTAGAGGTTTTAAAGGACGACTTCACCCATATTCAACCTTTCTTCATATAATTGGTCCTCTCTAATGCTCATTATAATATGATACCATTTTTGTCTACTCAGTCTGAGTCTCAGAGGAGGACATAATCGATGGGGAATCCAAGCTAATAGAAACTGCAGGCTTTCTATTCCTGGAAAGTTAACATGCTATAATTGAAGCCATTGTTCTCACGTTAATAAAAATGATGTCACTGGTAGGTGGGTATCCACAGCCCTCCTATGAGACACAGAGTGAGTAGATATATATTTTCACCATTTTATCATGAGCATTAGTGAGGACAAATTGTATGAAGATAGGTTGAAAATGGGCGAAGTCGTCCTTTAAGTGGTTAAAGAGCTATGTAGCTACGAAACTGAGGAGGTCTAGTTAGATAGAGTTTGAGTGCCCTAATCAAGGGAACCTCAACAGTGGCTGACTCACACATGTTGCATCAGGTCTAAATGGGTTCGGCAAGGTTATTTGTGCACTTATACCCAGCCAAGATGCTTTCATCGCATTGAATCATATTTCAAAACTAGTTCTCTAATATTTCTCTATTGAATTGCAATCGACTTCTTTTTCTTTTTAACAGGTATGGAGAAATTGCCTGTGCTAGTGTCTGACAGAAGCTGTTCAAGCCTGGTTATAAGCAGACATGAAATTGTCTCCCGAGACTCTGTACTTGAACATTGAGACTCAATTGTAATGGTTCTTGTGGTGCGACGGGAGAGGGTGAGAGATCAATACAAACCTATGATAGATATGTCTGCCTTGGCGTGAACAGCACAATTACCTACGGTTCACAGTGCGGGAGGTGGGGTGTGGGTGAATGGTGGGGGCGCTCCTGGTAAAGTTCAGTAGACGGAACTTTGCCATTTCTTGACACCACTCTATGCTCTGCTGTTACATGGCAGCACAGCTACTCTTGACCCCAATTTCCAAGACATTACGCGGGCGTGTGTGTGTGTGTGTGTGTGTGTGTGTGCGTGTGTATGTCTGTGTTTTGGATGGATGGATGGGCTGGAGGGAGTGGGTTGTCTGTCTGTGGATGCATTCGCTCTCCTTAATCTCGCCCACCAACGTTCCCCCTGTGACATCAACCCCAGTCCGTCTAACGATGGCATGGAGGAGGGAGAGAGACGTACTTCAACCTGACCTTGACCACAAGAAAAAAAAGAAATTAAAGCTAGCAACGGGAGGGAGGGAAGGACTGTGTGGGGGGCGGGGGAACCTCACCGCCCCTAAAAATAGAAAAGGTGGCAATTAAGAGCGGCGATCTAATCACCCCGCTGGTAAACGAGCCCTGAAGATTCCACCCTCGTATTATCCACCACCCTCCCCTTCCCTTCACTCTATTTCCTCATCATCGGTGGCTATCGGTTTAATTACGCCCCCGCCATCCCTTAGATAAGAGGGCGATAGCCTTATCGCCACGGCTCATTTCCAAACCCATGAAATGAATAAAGTGTGCCTGCCACCCCATCGCCAGTCCAGGGGACCCAACGCCACGGCTCATATTAGCTCGTCAGGGAGGATGAGGACTGGGTTATGCAGTATTACTTTGGCAGGTTTTAAAGTTCGGCCAAGAGCGGCTGTGGGAAGTTAGCTCCCATTAGAAGTGAGTGCCGCCGGCCCTGAGGTCTAATTGAAAGGGAATGACATTTTAGAAGAGAGACTTCTACATGCACGTGAAGTTTTTTAAAGTTAGATGACTGTGTCTGTTCATGATTCAAAGTTCCTGCATTTATTTATGAACTGTGTAGGATTCAAAAAACGGTTGGACACGGCGAGGTCTGTTTGTTGCAGAGTTAGAACATATGGTCTGCTCATTTGCTCATTTTTATGTTTTGAGTTGACATTTTCTCTTCGTTCAGTTCAACACTTAATGGAAGCATCTTGTCAGATCTGATTGTGTTTCATCATGCTGTGCAGTTGTCACGCCTTACTGTAGTTTGTGTTTGAAATGTAATACTAAGTGCTAAAGAGTCATGGTGGTGTCTCATCACCATGGCTCATTTACAAGCTAATAAAGCCTGCCTCTCAGTCCCGGGGACACGATGAGAGCTTTAAGTGAAATACTTTAGCAGGGATTTTAGTTTGAGCTAGTTAGCCACCTAAATTGTTGAGTTTTTGTTGGGCTTCTTGATAAAAGTAAAAGAAAATGTTTTGTTGAAATCGGTAATGAGAGGATAGTGAAAATATGTCCATTGTGATGGGGTACTAGTGTTTATCTTTTATGTGGGCTATTTATGTCACACTTCAACTTTAATTGTGGCTATTTTTTCCTACTGTATATCCTGTATATTTTTTTATATTTTATATCCCTCAGCACAGGGGACTCATTGACAACCATCACTACAGGTTGGGTTTAGTGATAAAGGAGGTCTTTGATCTTGTCTGGATCCATCTGAAGGATACTGTACATGTCTATCCCATGGAGGCTTTGTGAAAGATGTAGCATCTGGCCATACAATTGGTTGAGGCCACAATTTTGCATGCTGGATCTCTCAAATAACAAGACTGCTCTATGTCACAAAATCCGGTGTGCAGTGGCAATGGAGAGCAATTGAAACCTATTTTTTTTATGATTTTAAAGTTCTACCATGTCGGTTTGTACAGCTTATATGTGGGCTTGACATTTAGCACCAGTTTTACTGAATAGTGTATATTAGCAGTGATTCAAGGATGAGAATGAATGTTTTGACAGCCCATAAAATTCCCAAGCTGTTATAATTAATAGTTCAATTATCATCTGTTAATTATCTGTCATTATCGGTTCATTATCTCTTAATTATCTGAGAGAATCTGTATCTATTGATTTATACGTATCGCCCTAATAAAACAAACCCTATGCTGCTTTGTAGACGACTTCCCTTTAAAAAGGCACATCACGGAAGAAAACTGCTGATTTATTAAGCACCTAATCTCACACATATCCTCATAATTGTGAAATGTTGTGTAGTAACTCATTTATACTCTGAGTTAATGAGATTTAGTATTGGACATTGGCCTCTCAGCCATGTCATCAAGGGGGCACTTATTCTGCTTTAGTTTTAACTAGAGCTCAGTGAAATTATGACAATGGACAACCAAAAAACATTGCATTGATTTAAGCCTCACTGCAGGGATACTGCTGGAAACATAAAGGTTTCAAATGACTGCTTATTTCATGGTCTCAGTACAGTAAACTACAGCGCCCCCACCCCCCAAAAAAAAGCCCCCAAATGAAACGAAACCATCACAACCAAGCAATTAAAATCTGTTCTGGAAATTGCTTGTTGAGTCAGTTCCATCTTTTTTTGTAACTCATATCAAATATTACACCAAAATATAAAACTACTAACACTGACTTAAGGAGGAGACGGTTTGAGTACTTTGATGTGCAGTCGAATTTCTGTCTGGCTAACAAAGATGTGGCCAGGTTGATAAGAGACACATCAAATGGAAATGGGGTCATAGTCTTTCTTGGAGAATCAAATCTACACATAGGGCTGAAATACAGCTCTGTCGGTGAAAGGCTGCTTTGTGACTAATCTAATGAGAAATTGAACTGTTCTACATCAAAGTATAGCAAACATTGCTTTGTTTTGGAAATCTTGCTCATATTTTGGTTGAAGTCAATGATTGAAGTCAGGGTCAATGCCTTTGTAGAATTACTTAACCATTCAAGGAGTGAATTAAAATCCAAACACACCAAACAATGTTTTACAACCAAATAACAAACTATAGACCGTAGTGAAAATACATCTTTGGAGAAACAATATCAACTGAGCTTTTAGGTCCAGTTAGGTGCGTGACCAGTTTAAATCCCTCTTCATCCCTCTTTGACCGGTGTCCCCCAGGGCTCTGTACTAGGGCTGGCCATAGCTGAATGGGTACAGAGGCTGCCTGGGAAACGGAAGGACCCCACTTTAGCTCCCAGGCCCCGGTCTATGAGGCGAAGTGTTCCTGAGCAAGACAACACCCCTAACTGTTCCCCAAGCGCTGTATTAATGGCAATTGCTCACCATTCCTAATAGTTAGGATGGGTTAAATGCAGAGGTCAAATGTCATGTGTCTGGAAAAGTACTTTAACAAAAAATACCCCAAAGGAGTGGGGATCATATTATTATATTGTAGGTACAGTACAGTACGCTCCTTTATTCCCTCAGGCAAATCTCTTTGCTCAAGATAGTCGATCTACAAGCTCACAATGTGTCGCAACGTGACAACGTGTTGACGTAGATCTGCTATTTTCTCAGAATGTGCACCCCAGAATAGGGAAACTATGGTTTGTGTGGTTAAATCCCTCTTTAACCCATTAAAACCATTAAAGCATCAAGTGTCATTTTACATTTTAGCTATATTTATAGCAACATAGGTTTTTCAGAAATCTCTTAGGATTTAGAACCTTTGGTTTAGAACAAAAATGGCAGACTCACAGGGTGTCACTTTGTGCTGCTCTGCAAGCTTGTACATCTGCTCTTTTATAATTGTTTTGAAAAATCTTGAAAGTGTTTGGAAATTTTGAATAATTTTGATTTATTTTTACACAAATCTTCTCTTCTGGGGGTCTCTGGCACAAAACATTTTCAGATGGGGGTCCGCGGCCAAATATATATCATTTTGGGGGTCTGTGGCATGAAAAAGTTTGAGAACTACAGATTTAGAAGGCGTTTTTAGAATTGGCCTCAGGTCTTAAATGGGTTAATGCAATGGCTTTTTAGGCATACCAAATCAAAGTTTAAGTTGACCGTTCTGAAAGTCTCTCTCATATAGATTCATTTTGATGGAGGGCCGGGGCAAAAACAGCTCAGAGACATTACAGTGTGTGAAATGCCCCTCTGAGTCTCTGAGTTCCCCGAGTCTCCATGTTGGCGGTTGTAATCAGCAGGGGTAGACAGCTGGCTTCACCACACTGTTCCACCTGCCCGCCCTCCTGAGGAAGAGGAGGGCTGTGCTTCACCGACCAGATCAACTGTCTTTTCTCTCCCTCTCTCTCCCTGATCGACAGGGCTCCCTCTGTCTCGCTCCTTTTTTTCCTGCTTGAGCAGCATGACTGGCAGGGGTCTCACGCTCTCACATCGATTTCGGGGATATGTGTGTGCGTTTGCGTGCTTGTGTGTGTGTTTGTGTGTGTCTGAGGTTGGGCAGACTCGTCACCATTGCCGACACCACTGCACCGACACTGGCAGCAGAACAAGACGAGCTCCCACTAGGACTTGGTGTGTGTGTGCGTGTGTGTGTGTGTGTGTGTGTGTGTGTGTGTGTGTGTGTGTGCGTGCACGTGCGTGCATGCACACGTATGTTTGTGTGCGCCTGTCATTTATTTCTAAAACGACGGCAGATGGTGGGTTTGGCGCTCGCTCGCTCGCTACCCGTCCTCCTCCTCTCCTCTCCATATCCCAAGGTACATTTTTGTGATGGATGTGGCTGTGGAGGGGAGCGCTGTGGCGAGAGGGGGCGAGGGGGAGGGGGGAGGGGGGCTGAGAACACATCTGTGCCGGCCCGATAACGTAGAGGAGGGGGCAAAGTACGTCTGGGTTCTTCTCCAGCCATTGTCAGCTCTCCTTTCGAAACATCTCTCTCTCTCACACTCTCGCTCTCTCTCTATCTCACTCTCTCGTCTTCCGACCTCTCAGGGACTCGGGTATCTTCCTATGAGTTAATTTGCCTCTCGCTTTTTGTCGGGTCTTATCAGCTGTAGCGTGTGGTGGTCGGGCTTTAGAGGAATTCAGCATTAATACCTGACTAGAGGTGTTGACAGCGTGTTATGGGTTTCATGCTTAAATGAGACGAATCTCCCTGTTTGCAAAATGTCTCATGCTGACGGAGCCATTGTTGGCACCAGAGTTAAGGTCGTTTGTTGGCTGTCATTGAAGTTACTTGCTAAGTTACTTACTTTGACAGGACTAACATAGATATTATCATCCGCATTTTATTTAGCAAAAATATGATTTACATATAAATTGTAATTGAAAAACATATGGTCTGTCAACATGCCCCTGCAGTTAACACATGTTGTATTGTAAAGCAGCTCAACTGAGCATTGTCCCCAAACCTAGAACACACACAGATGTGTAGTAAACGGAGCACACATGCCGTGTCTCTGCATGCTGCCATCCTGCACAACGCATCTGAAGACGCATTACGGCAAAGCCTTTCATCGCCTCGCAAAACAGCCTCCGTGGGGAAAAAAAAAAGGTCTCGGCCTCTTCATTCTAATAGCTGAAAACCGTCGCTCTGCGTGATTTAGGGTCGATGGTAATGACATCATAACCCACCCAGCCACATCCTTAGCACCCTCTCCCAGACACACACACACACACACACACACACACACACACACACACACACACACACACACACACACACAAATACACAAATCCCCATAGAAACGTTGCATTGTTGCCGGTTACCGCTGCTCCCCAGACGATCACTCCGATGCATCTTTGGGATTCTCGGCGCGTTGCCGGGAGGGCTGACAAGTCAGGCGTAAAGAGTCGATTTAGCTGCGGCACAAGGGAGGCTGGCGCATTAGCACAGAGGAAATAGAAGCCAGAAAATACTTAGTGGGTGATTGGCTTCGCAATAACATAACAGCCCCTCCTTTCTCCACACATACGCACGCACGCACGCATGCACGCACCACAAACACACACACACACACACACACACAAACACACACACAGCACGCGCACACACACATGCTCACGTGTACACGCACACTCACACTCACTTTGGCAGCTCGTCAAGCGGTACTATAACGGATGCCATTACAAACAGGAGGGCCATTAACAGGCAACCGGGGGTTCTGCAAGGCATGGCAGCATTTCCATGTTTGATTTTAGTGCAGGGTGGTTAAAGAGTCCTACACAGGCATGGAGGAAATAACCTTTGTGGGCTTATTGGGGAGGATCAATGCCGCTGCTTTTGATATCCCCCCCTCTGGTTAATCATTTGTATCGCCAGTGTTTTATCCCAGCTTCTTCTGGTCAGTCTGTTCAGCAAGAAGAACACCCCACCCCAGAATACAGATAAAGAAAACAAGGAAAACAGGTCGGAAATGTCTGAATATATACTTGTACATTATGGAATGAGGCAGTTAAAATAGCAGCAGATACTGTAACTGATATATACGGCGCATAAGGTGCATAGTTTTAACCCATTCAATCCAGGGACGCATCTCTGTAAAAAAAAATGTATTTGGCTATTCAGAAATAGCAGATATACAAGCTCATAGCGCTAAGAGCTTTTTTTAAAGCAAACATTTGTAACTCATATCTTTGCTTCTGGGGGTCCCTGGAACAACATATTTTACAAATGTAAAAAAATATATATATTTGACGATTTGCACAAATTCTGACGATTTTTCTAAAAATAGCAGATCTACAAGCTCATAGCGCGGCACTCGGTGCCGCGCTATGAGCTTGTATATCTGCTATTTTTGAATAGCCAAAGAAATCTAAAATGACAGGCGTTCCCGGATTGAATGGGTTAAAGAACAATAGCAATAGAATAGCAACAAATAGAACATAGTCCCCTATGTATTATGTTGTGTCACGTGCAGGTGAGGCATCATTTAGCAGCAGATAACAGACATGTCAGTGTAAACATAGAGGGCAGTTCCAGTGCATCAGCGGCGGAGCACCACTGCAGTCTTATTTAGACCAAAAAGAAAGTAACCCTGCGTGGCGGCCTGTGTCGCCAGGGCAGCCAACAGGCGGCTTGATAAGGAGGGACCGATGGAGAGGTGCAGGAAGCCGGATAAGAGGGGGAAATAAAAAATAGTGTACAAAATATAAATACAAGCACTCCACTGTTCATTCGGAAATACCCTATGGGCTCTCCTTTTTTAACTGAGCCAACACATTCAACTGCAGTAGATCCCCCAGAGGCTTCTCTGCACCTATCTGAAAAATGCAGACTGTTGTTACTGATGCTATCCTTTTAATGGCAAACAGCAGTAAAGGGTTTAGTGGACTGTCTGTCTGTCTAGTTGGGTGAGTGAGTGAGTTATGGATGAAGTTTGTGACGGCGTATAGTACATCGAAAGTCGAAAGCGCCCTCAAGCTCTAGATGCACAGATGGCTTTGCGGTGATTATACACACACGATATCACTGCCTGGGTTATGGGCTCCATCCCCACTGGGTGAAACGATGCTAAAAATGTAAACACCCACAGTGCTGTAAGGCACTTTCAGAAAAACAAAACAACGAAACAATGAAAACACCCGATAGGTGACGTAATGTTAATGCCATCCAGACTCTGTTGTGCATTGCAACCGCCTCTCTTCTCCCTGTGCTTGAGATGGCACAAAAAGATTTGGGGAACTTTTTTGTTTTCTTTTTTTTTCATCCACCCACCCACTTTCTTTCTTTTATTTCTTCCATTCATTGCCTTGGGCTCTCTCTCTCTCTCTCTCTCTCTCTCTCTCTCTCTCTCTCTCTCTCGTTGACTGGCATCTCATTAGGCGAGCAGAGTGCCAGGCCCGTGCCGCTCAGCGCCAGACAGACCGCGCCACAGGCTGCATGCTAATTGGGGAGACGTAGCTGGTGTGAGACAATCTTATACAGTCAAAAGAACGGGGGGGGCTTATGATTAAAGGAAGGCGAGTGACCTTGTATGGTCAAAAGGAAGGGAGGGAGGGAGGGGCTGTGACCTTGTGTTTAAAGTAAGATGAAGGTTGCAGGGGTGGGGGGGGGGGGGGGGGCTATGTTTGTTGTCTGCTGGGGGGAGGGGGGAGGTTAGTGCACTGTTTGAATCCTCAGGCTTTTTTCTTTGCCATGACCTTCCCCGGCAGTCTACAACAGTGGTTCTCTAACTTTTTCATGTCAAGGACCCCAAAATTATGAATGTATTTTGCCACAAACCCCCATCTGAAAATATGTTGTGCCAGGGATCGACCCCATACAAGATTCAGGTTATTACAATGTTTTAAAAAATATATATATATTTTTTTTGTAGCGTTGTGAGCTTGTTTTATATATATAGTTGTGTGTGTGTGTGTGTGTGTGTGTGTGTGTGTGTGTGTGTGTGTGTGTGTGTGTGTGTGTGTGTGTGTGTGTGTGTGTGTGTGTGTGTGTGTGTGTGTGTAATAATTAGTAGCCTACCTAAAGTTCATTAATCAGTACATTAAATGTTGAAGGTTGAGTGTGTAGGAAGGTGTGACTTACAGTGGACTTAGAGTGCAGATCTGTGACATTAATTGAGCTCTTAGCTGGGCTGTAATGTCAGATTTGCCTTGCACTTTAACGTGACAATTTAACAGGTGCAAATTGAAAGCACCTTACTCTGGCATTAAACCTCTAATCTTAGAGTAATATATTCACAAACCTTAACTTGTCCTTCGGGTCATTTTCATTGGACGAAGACAGCCTTAGTATAACGAACATATAGCACCAAACCTTTTTTATGTTGCAGTTTGACAACTGGCCGAAAAAGGTTGTCCCACCTTTCAAACATACTCCTTTTTTTCTGGGAAAAGAAATCTGAAATACAAAAACAAAATAAAGATAGGAAAAACTCAACAAACTCACAACGTGTCACATTGTGATGCGTTTTAAGCTAGATTGGCCATACTCACTATTTTCTTTTAATACGGTTTGATTCATTCATGATGTATTTTTGTAAGGATCATTTGTTTCGGATCAATGGAAACAACGTAGTATACTTTGGGTTCCCATTCATCAGAAAAAAATAATTAGAATTAATTCAGAAAAAACAACAGATTTCTCTTTTGGTTCTTGAGCTGAAGAAGTTGAATTGCATTGCCACAGAACTTAGCTGTATTAAAATGTAACTTTCTTTAACTTTTCATTTTGCCAATATGAATAGATCAATTATCATTCGTCACATGTACTGTAGTGATGATACATTTGGGCAGTGGAGATGGACCAACAAATAGCCAACAAAAGCCGGTCCCTCCAGCTTGGAGGGACCGGCTTCAGACATTGGAATGTGTAGTGGTCTGCAATTTCATCACAGCCACTTTTCTCCAATAACACAACCTTGTGGCGGTTCACTCAATCTCAGCATTCAATCCTGGCGAATCTTGTCAGACGGCGAGAAAAGCGGAAAGTGTTCAGATTAAGTTCCAATCAATGACAAAAACCAACACAAACACAGGGAGTGAAAGGGATAAAGGTGTGTGTGTGTGTGTGTGTGTGTGTGTGTGTGTGTGTGTGTGTGTGTGTGTGTGTGTGTGTGTGTGTGTGTGTGTGTGTGTGTGTGCGTGCGTGGTCTACACACGGAAGACAAACAAAAACAAGGAACAGAGGATGGGGAGGGAACAGAGGTTTGTTTGCGTGTGTGCGTGCGTGCGCTCTATACAAGGAAGAGAAGGACAAACAAGACAGAGTCTATCCTTCAAAGTGCCTTTAAAACAGATACAAAACTGGACATTTTGGCAAAAGACTGGTGCTACAGCAAAGCTATAGGGTTCATCCTGCAATCTGCTTGTTATTTTGTGTGCATAGATGACATTTCAGCCTGAGGGTGGTGCTAGATGAAAGGTCATGGGGTCACTCATTGTTCGGTTGTATTCATCCACCAGGGAGCAGTTTCATGTTAACCTGCGGCTGTTAGATTTTTAGATGGCTTGTGTGTAAGTGGAAAAGATCCAAAAGAGTGGTGTCTCCCCAGGACCCAAACTTACTAGGAATTAAGTGACCTCTTTTTTCAACAATAGTGAAAATAGCCCATTTACAAGCTCACAGCACGTCACAATGCATTGTGTTCTTGAGATATATTGTTTGGTGTCTCAGTGTCGGATGGACCAACCGATCAACGTTGCCATCCTCAGAGCCTCGCTGCTAGCAGTGTGCTAAAAATAGCACAACTTGTCTGACTGCAATAAAACATTGCTTGGCTTGGCTATGTGTTGGAATTGGAAACCAGAATTCTATGTCCTCCTTCAGATCCTTCAGATCTCTCTAATGCCCAAGTTGCTTTTAAATGTTAATGTAATGCAATACGTGGAAATACAGACTGTCTGTCTGTTTGTCGGGCGGTGTTAAGTTGCAATTCGTGTGTGTGTGTGTGTGTGTGTGTGTGTGTGTGTGTGTGTGTGTGTGTGTGTGTGTGTGTGTGTGTGTGTGTGTGTGTGTGTGTGTGTGTGTGTGTGTGTGTGTGTGTGTGTGTGTGTGTGTGTGTGTGTGTTTGTGTGTTTGGGGGGGGGTGATTAATGAGAGAATGAAAGAGAGACAGCCAGAAGTGTGCGTGAGAGAGAGAAATATGGGGAGAGACAGACAGACAGACAGACAGACAGGAGAAGTGCATGTGTAGGTCAGACAGGTTAGCGCGCCAAGTTTGGTCAGGCGGTTCTTGAGATATGTGAACTATAGACGGATGGACACACGGACATAGATTTCTATAGTAGGATGGTAGGACATGAACTCTTTTTTTTACCATGACAGCTTACACATCAAATGGTCGTCCATGCATGAACACTATTTTCAGAACAGCTTAGACTTTCTGCTATTTATTTCCACATGGGTCAATAACCCTGTAGCCATGGGGGATTGGTAGCTCAATATCCTTGGATAACGGATGTTGAAAAGTTCAGACTTGGTGTGCAGTATAGTCTGATAATCAGAGATCTCCACCCACTGATACGTCTGGCGCGATCTAAACTCAATGTAGAGGCTAGAACGGCAAGAAAAGCCACGGACAGACGCCCACTGCTTTGAAAACCCATCCTAATGCAGTCAAAGTATTGGTTCTGTGATGCCGTTTTAAAAAAAAAACATTTTATTATTTAAATCTTTTGGTTTCCACCCAGTTTTAGACAACTAATTGAATGTAGATGACCCCCAGACGCATTAGTATAGGTAGAAATCTGTGGTCTGTAGGTGTGCGAAGACCTTCAGACAGATGGATAGAGGAGAGAGGCGGAGATGTGCATACTGTATGAGAGGAGAGAGCGAGAGAGCCTGTATGTACAGTAGGGTGCTTTGCAGCCAGTTCATTTAAGTGCCATCGGTTCCTCCCTGCCTCTCCCAGATAAAGACACTCTGCCATCAGCCACTATACAGCACAGACGTCTCCCTCAGCCTTCATTAAAACTCCATCATATTAAAAAATCATTACAGCTCCCCTTGCTGATGAGCCTTTTATTGCCTTCTCTACAAAATCTTTTTCCTCACTTCAGAGTCGATGAGTAATGAAAAGCAGAGAGAGAGAGAGAGAGAGAGAGAGAGAGAGAGAGAGAGAGAGAGAGAGAGAGAGAGAGAGAGAGAGAGAGAGAGAGAGAGAGAGAGAGAGAGAGAGAGAGAGAGAGAGAGAGAGAGAGAGAGAGAGAGAGAGAGAGAGAGAGAGAGAGAGAGAGAGAGAGAGAGAGAGAGAGAGGTGTTAAATAAGGGTGATTTGTTGAATGCTTGGGAGGGCCATTTAGATTTTTCTTAGACCATTAATTGCATTTTAATTTAGAAGCTGTGATACACAAACACCCTCAGTCATATTTTAGATTGTGTACAAAGACGAAAGAGAGAGAAAAGAAGGGGAATGGAAAGACTGAATGACAGAAAAGGGGACGAGATGGAGTGTAAGAGAGAGAGAGCTTTGGATCTTTTTCACAGCAGGCATTTTGACGGGAAAACCCAGCAATTAACCCACACTAATTGTGTGTGTGTTTCATTTAGGCATTTCGCTGTGCCAGCATGACGTTAACTGTACAGTAACAGGAGTGGTCCACACAGTAACAACACATTAAACACACACACAAACCATTAATGTTAACCACTTAAACCCCATCATTATTTGACTGTGGTCCCCCAGGGGTCTATACTTTGCCCTATCCTTTTTTCCACTCTACAACAAATCTCTTATGCAAAAATACCCAATCTACAAGCTCACAACGCATTGCAACGCGTCACGTTATGAGCTTGTAGACCGACTATTTTCACTGAACGGTCGCCTATTTGTACCAAATGGTCCACTTATTATGACATGCCCAGAATAGTGTTTCCATTCTAGAGTTCATGTGGTTAATACCTTCAGCTGTGTTTACCTGTCAAAATATCTGCTGTGAAAAGGGTCTATAGAAAAATCTATATCTATTCTATTTACTGTAACTCAACGTATATGATCACAGACTGAGCCCTGAGAAATATAAATACCGGTACATGAGTCATTGTTGTACCAATCTCATAATGCACAGCAGTGTTTCCCAAACATCGGGTCCTGGCAGTTTTTCTGTCTCTAATTCTAATCTACAAGCTCACAATGCATTGAAATGTGATATGTTGTGAACTAGTAGATCTGCTATTTTTTTTTCAAATACAACACACACACACACACACACACACACACACACACACACACACACACACACACACACACACACACACACACACACACACACACACACACAGAGAAAGCTCTGTTTAATAGCCAACAATGAATGTGTCCCAGTAGAAAAGACATAACTACTTGATTAGTCTCATGGGATGCAATATCTACTTGCCAGAAAGCCTATCCACATATGAGCCAATTTGCGGAACCCCAAGTCTTTCTTGATTACATACTGTAATATGTAATCTCTCAAGACAGATTTGGGGTGAGCTAACATACCTAAAATCCACAAACCAGCCCAAGTGCAGGCTTGGGCTGGCTTGTAATATATTGTGTATCTGTCTACAGAATTACTCAGGATTAAGATGAGCTCATGTGTTCAAACTATACACAGATATGGTAAAAGTTTTAGGACTGCTGTTACATCTGTTAAATTTCAATGAGGTCAGTGCACTGATGAAAAACAAACAAAAAACTGGTCCATATAGGGTCCTTCAGTCCACACGTATGGACTGAACATGCCCAACGTCAGCGCAAATCGGCGAATACGCCCATACAGTATATGGAGTGGACATGTCCGAAGTCAGCGCAAATCCGCAGTGTTGGGTAACGGACTAACGGTTAATGTCAGCGCAAATCGCCAGCTTCTGTTGTGTGACATCAGACCAGAAATAGAGGGAAAGAGGGAGGGAGAGAGATCTATTTCACCCATGCAAATAAACGGCTTATGCTGCTGGGTACTGAAACCCGCAATAACCACGGCCATGCCGGGCAAATCACTACTTTTTGGGCTTGTAATATATTGTATATTTGTCTACAAAATTACTCAGGATTAAGATGAGCGCATGTGCTCAAACTATACTCAGATATGGTAAACGTTTAAAATTAAACAAATAATCTGTCCCAGTATTGTCACTACCGGCAAGTCCTAAAATATAATTAAGTATAATAAATAAATACTGTAAAGTTGGAGTCAATACATTTGACATATATTTACTAAATACCAAAATTATGACAGTTACTCAAATAGATGTGAAAGTTCATTCACTGATTCAAAACTATTCTATGAGTAGCACTAGACATAGAAAAGTTACAGTAGAAATGCAGTACAGCAGCCCACGCTGAGGAGTGATATAAGCTTGTCAGATCAATAATTGCCCCATTCGTCATTCCTCTCCATGCAGCCACATTGATCAGAGGAAAGCACCATGAAAGATAGCAGACGTAGCAGATAGTAAGAACAGGTACCTCAGCCAAATGTTCCTCCGGAGTTCTTTGAGGGTAAATGACCCTGTTAAGAGTTGTCTTCACCAACCACTTGGTTTTGGGGTTTAATACAGACATAACGTTGAGACAGACAATGTTCATTTTGATTGCATCTTCTTTATACATTCTGGCCAAGTCGGGCGAGGACTCAGACCTGAGCTTTCGGGGGGGGTTGCTGGACTGCCAAGTCAGTGTGGGGTCACCTCATTACTCATTTCGCTACACCACGCTGGGTGTTTGGACTCGGGTAGAAGGAATTCTGAAATCACTTATTAGCTCGTTCTCTAATCCTGCGAATTGTTTAGAAAGTATTCTGGTGAAACAAAGCAAGTGCCATACTGTATGTCCAGTTTTGCTCTTTAAGCACTTTAACCCTGGCATCCCTATTGTCATGTGATTATAGGTGAATATTCTCTCTCTCTCTCTCTCTCTCTCTCACACACACACACACACACACACACACACACACACACACACACACACACACACACACACACACACACACACACACACACACACACACACACCAGAGTGTGGATGCTGGGGTTCAAGTGGTTAAGAGTTTAAATGCTGTATCAGTTCCGATCATGGTTCTTCTGATACTATTCTCATTTCATACTGTATTCTCGGCAGGTCTCGGCCCAGTTTTGGGGTGCAGGTGGGGGGGGGGGTGGGGTAGTGCTGCTTGTAATATAAAGCCTGCCAAGCCATCGGTAGGTGGCCTCATTACTCATCTTCCCACCATCATCCCCCCCCCCCCCCCTGTTGCCTCCTGGCCTGTGCCCCATCTTCTAATGCAGATTACAGGGATATATGAGGGCTATTTTGTTCACCGCGGGGCAGAAATGATCGCTTTGGCAAGAGCCCCCATCCCTCTCTTATGCACGACTCTACATCTGTTCCCTCCGTGAAGGAGCCTATCTTGAGATCCATCAGAGCCAGGAACTTATCAGATCCTGGGGACCACAACATCTATCGTGCATTAATTATGGATGCTGTGAGTGTGTGAGGAAATTGGGTCGCTCTATCAAGGTACTGCCATAAGCCCCCCCCCCTCCTGATGCCATAGAGACCGTGTTTGGTTAAGTGTTTAGAATTAGTAACTTGACTTAATGCTTGGGTAGGCAGAGACACTTCTTCAAATGTTCTAGCCTTCTTTGCATTCGTTTCACTTTGGTAGGTACTATATTCTAAGTCGTAGAAATCTAGCAAAAATGGCAAGAAGCTGGCATTGAATGTGAAAGTTAAAGATATAATACGGTAAAGGGCAGTGTTAGTGATTAGTGAGACATGGTTAAGTGATAGTATACAATTTTCTGTCAACAGTGTGTTTGCTTGTTATTTGGAAAGTATGTAAGTACAGGTAATTAATTAAATAAAAATCCCAAACTGGTGTGTGAGTGTGTGAACATGAATCGATTTTTTTGTCAGCAGCAACTATGAGGGGCTTTATGAACAGTCACCATTCCATCTCCATCTGTTATACATCAGGCCAGTTAAGTGCATATTACATACAGGTAATCAAACAACAACCTTCAGATATGCTTCTTTTAAAAAATATATTTTTTTTTCCAGGCACTTCTGCTTTAAAAATAGAGTGAGGCGACCTCTGTTGCACATAAGAATATTCCAATGCGCCTCATATTAAAAAAAATCTCAACTGCAAAACAATGACATTAAACTCAAGCCGGGAAATATTATCTCTCTTTATATCTCTTTTTCCTTAGACTTGGGGTTAACCATGACATGATTCCTTTCTGAGTTTAGCTTTGGTTTCAGTGACAATATAGATATATTATTCACATTTCCAGCTGAACTGTCAACCGAACTACACATTTAATCTTTATGTCGGCCGTTACTCATCTGCTCTGTAAATAGACCATTCGTCTTATTATTGGGTTTTTACAGCTTGACTGTTTGAGCGATATGTCTCTCAAAACAGCCTCCCAGCCTGACACACCAATCAATCATTCTTTTTTCAATGAAGATGTCACAGCTCATTGTGTTGGAGAGTTATGCCAAACAATGTCCCACAATCCTTTCTTTATGGACAATAGATCTTAAAACTTTGAAAACTTTTTTTTATGATACGCGGAAGACGTTTACTGTCTCAGCGTGACTGATGTGCCGTACTTGCACCTCCATCTGGGCACTAAGTAAAATTAGCCATAGCTGCATTTTCATTTGATAATCAGAATCGCTTCAGTCAAGAGTATGGTAGCCTCTTAACTCTTTTTTAAGGGACTTTTTATGCCTTTATTTAGAGAGGGATAGGGAAAGTAGGCTGACAGGAAATGGGGAGAGAGATGGGGAGGTGACACGCAGCAAAGGTTGTCGGGAACGGGAGTCGAACCCACAACACGCTGTCAGGCTGGCATTGCAGCCTAGGGTGCCTGGACCGTCACGCTATGGCCCAAGCCAGCCTCTTAACAACAGTAATGTACAAATATGAAATACTTGCCAGCAGACACGGGCAGCAACAACAATCAGATCAGAAGTAATACTGTGTACAGTACAAGACATCTAGTACTCCTTGTTTTCTTTCCTACCAGGTCTTACTTGTCCATGAATAGACGGCTAGAATTAAAAAGATACTTGGTGAATGCTATTACTTTTACTGGTAGAATGTAAAAGCTGTTGCACATGAGGTCCTAAGGGCTTGGATAGCACTGTGGTAGAGCATACAGTCAAACATCAGATTGTACACAACAGACAGGAAGCCCTCTACTGCAACAAAACCACGCTAAGGTGAAGCAATCACTAACGACTATTCTAAGACAAGTCGTTTGTGCATGTCTTAATCAATCGCTTCATTTTGTTTTTGCACGCCTTTTATTTCGGGCCCTCAATACTGTATGTGTACAGGTAACAGTTTTATTGCAAGGCAACCCATTACGCAGGTACTTGCCTATGTTCACTGTGTTGCCATTAAGCCTTCATTAGGCGCTGTAAAGTGCTCCAGCTCATTAAGAAGTGGCTGTGGCTTAACAAGGGACGCAACGCAAGTGGTTTGTGGCTAATGGCTGATTAAGGCCTTCGAAATGTACTTTCACAGGCCAACCCACGCAGAGATAAAGACACACGTACAATAGGCACCCAGAGATACACACACACGCACACACACACACACACACACACACACACACACACACACACACACACACACACACACACACACACACACACACACACACACACACACACACACACACACTTAAAGGCAACATGGTAAACGGTTTGCATTTCTATAGCACCTTTATCCAAATTGCTTTACAATGTGTATTCCATTCACCCATTCACATAAACAATGGCAGAGGAAACCATGTATGGTACCAGCCTCATCAGGAACAGTTAGGGGTAAAGTGACTTTCTCAAGGACACTTGGACACAAAGCCAGGAAGAGCAGGGGATGGAATTGGGTAATCTTCTGTTTCCCAAACAGACACTGCACCTCCTGAGACCAGTGTTGGATGTTAGAAAGTAAAAAACATTTTTTCGAGGGGGCACAGTGGCGCAGTCGGTAGCGCTGTCGCCTCACAGCTAGAAGGTCCTGGGTTCGATTCCTGCCGGGGACGCTGTGGGTACTGGGGGCGTGTCTTCTCCTCCGCGTCATCAGCGCCCATACCCTAGGTGGGGTTGGCAAAAGGGCCTACTCTGTGTGGAGTTTGCATGTTCTCCCCGTGTCTCCTAGGGTAGTTAATACCCTCACAAAAACATGTACCGGTAGTAATCCTGGTCACTATACTATCTCCCCCTGGTCAGCCGGGGCGCCTGATGGAGGGGAAGGGAACTGGTTGGAATAACGTGTTCCTTCCACACGCTACGTCCAACCAGGGAAACTCCCCCCTGTCAGGTGACAAGAAAGTCAGTTGGCTCTCATGCATTGAAGGAGGCATGAGCTCGGCCCTGGCCTCCCTAGGCTGGTGGGGGATTGTGTAGTGCCCAGGATCACTTAGCAAATTGGCACCGGGTGAAAAAAAGGGTTACAAAATAGGGATAAAAATTATATAAAAAAAAAAGAAAGAAAATTATATCGTTTACTTACCCGGTGATGTCATTGACTCATCATTTACGTTTGTAAAACATTCCTTCCAACGGTGAAGAATCCAAAAATACGCCCACTAACTCTAAAAGACCGCTCATATGATGGTTTTGATTCCCTTCTGCCGAAGTCCGCTGAAAAGGTTTCCGAAATACTACCAAAGAAGAAGAAAATAAACTTTAAAAACACTTCGGGTTCAAACCGCGACATGCATGAGCAAAGAACACGCGTGGGCGTGCCCGTAGGGTTCAACCGGAGCTCGTTCACACGCACGCGAGCGCCCAGGTGCGTGCGTCTTTAGTGCATGAGCTGGTTCAGCCCGGAAGTGTTTTAAAAGTTATTTTTCTTTTACTTCATTTTTGCATTCTTCATTCACTGTTAAGGAATGTTGTCTAAATTAAAATTCTCAGTGAGTCAATGACATCACCAGGTAAGTAAACGAAAAAAACTAATACTGGTTGAAGTATTCCTTTAAAGTCATTTTACATGTGTATGTTACCTTGTTTACCCAAAATTGTGAGATACAACAGCCCCGATGGCACATAGGCAGAGAAGTTGAAGTTACAGGTGAAGTTACACTGATACAGATCCAAGAGTTTATTTGTTACATCTCATGTCCTACAGGTCGGCCTACGTGAATTTCTTCACACGCGTACACACAAAAAGATAATGTAAGCGTACTAGCCCAATAAAGCTCGATTCTGATTCACACCAAAAGTTGTAGGTGTGCTCTTTAGTTCGTTGCACTCTAAAGGAGATAAATGCACATATGATGTAGATGTGTAATGTACTTTCGTACAGTACACATCCACAGACTCTCCGTCATACAGCTCATACTGTATATCTCTCCCTTGTCTATTTGCCCAGCAGGTCCCAGGCTCAGAGGACCCCCTGGCCCACCTCAGAGAAACCAACGTACCCCAGGCCCTCCCCCTCCCCAGGAGTACCACAGTCTCTCTCTATTCCTGTATCATTACAACAGTTGCATAAAAGCAGACACTCCAGCACTGAAAGGCAACCTCTCTCTCTCTTGCACACACACACACACACACACACACACACACACACACACACACACACACACACACACACACACACACACACACACACACACACACACACACACACACACACACACACACACACACACACACACACGCACACACAGCACTTTATTGTTAGGCTCTCTCTTAACGAGCCTTCTCTCGTTAGTCATGGAGTCCATTACACTATCAGGCTGGAATCGGGGAAAGCCCACAGGTACAAAAATGCACAAACACACTCTCCCTGCACCTCCCCACACCCTTACATTCTCTCGCACACACGCACACACAAACACGCACACGCACACACACATGCACACACATATCCAGGGAATGCTCTGACGTTAGTGTCCACCCACACCAATCAACAACTCTGTGCCGACACAGAGGATTTCCTGCTGTTTAACTGTGCTTTTTTATTGCGGGATTCTACATTGCCACTGCGCCCACATTTCACACGCATGCGCACGCACGCGTGTTGAAGGCTCCAGTGTGACAAGCCACCCACGTCAACCAAGGAACTGTGTGACTCTTCACAGCAAGGCTAGCTAACTGGGTTTCGGTATTCTGCTCCCCTGCCCCCGCCCCCCAAAACACATGCGCGTGCACACGCACGCAACCTCTGTCCACTCCACTCTGCATCGTTCCATTGCATTATTAAACTTGTATTAGGTCATTAGCATACAGAGCAGGAGCGCAACCATCGTACAGTCATGCATATTTATCGGGACATGTCTGACTTTCAGTGCAAAAACTAAACTGTAGCCCCACTGATACAAACGTGCACGCACACATGTACACATGCACGCACGCACATACGCAAGCACGGACACACGTGACCATGCGGGCATACATGCATATGCATATGCACACTCTCTCAAACATGACTTGGTCTTTTGACGGTGAAGCGATGTAAGGCAGTGCATTAAGGAATGGATCAAGGTTCTTACGAGTTTGTTTATAGGACCTCAAGTAGTTTTTATACATTGCAAGTTAGAATGTTTACACCTATATGAATGCATTTTGGTTTATCCTCAAGAAATGCAAGCATGCGTAGTGCATACAGTACAGCCACAGTCCTAGCTCACTGCTCCATGCACATATGAACCTCTCAAATTCATGATGTATTTAATCATATTTAGTCATTGCCATTGAGTTTGTGTTCTCTTACAGTTTGCACCAAGCATTTTGATTCCGAGAGTGGGAAAAAAAAGAAAAGATCCTCACCAGTCCATTTTCACAGACACAGAGTTAAATTAACACAGTATCAGTACCACTGATTGCCCCCTCATGTTGGATTTTGTCAACACCCTTGCAAACCCCCCTCCTAGTATTCAGGAGGGGGGTTTGTTCCCATGTTCTCCTCGGCCAAGCTACACCACTCTTTCTCACAGTTCCTATTCTGTTTTCCCTCAACCTTCTGTGTCAGCTCACATCTTTGACTTTGTTGTTTTTTTCCACTACAAAAGTTCACTGTGTATTTCTCATAATGTGTAGTTCAGGTTCAAGATTTGCTGGTGACGGGCCAATCAATATAGACAACTACTCAGCATTGAGACTACCATAACCCTAGAATGGCTTGTACAGGCTGTTAGTAAGCAAACTGTCCAATGAAAACAAACTGATAATGATAATAATTCTGACATTAGGTAGACAGACAGACCTTTATTGATCCCTGTGAGAAATCCAAGTGCCATAGCAGCAACAGCTGTACACATGGATACAGAATAGGTACAGGTAAGAGTAGAGTTAACAACAAATTATAGATAAATAAGCGTAGAATCTGACCCTAGGCATCTGTATTTGGTCTGACTGAGTTGACATGAAGTATATTCTACAATAAATATTAACTGCTGTATATTGTATACTGTACAATCTATCACCAGTAAATATGAGCATACATAAGGTACCACTTGCTAATGTTACTTATCTCTTATTCCCCAGTACTTCCTTTCTTTCTGTTTCCTCCTCCTGCTCCTGTGAGATTGCTGATGTGTCTTATGGCTTTTTATTCCTACGTGATGGTAGATGGGTTCATGTAGGGGTAGAAGCCACTAAACACACGGCGAGTGGTCAGCGTGCGCGCCGTCATGCGGCGAGGATCAGGCGGCAGCCTCAACACATACATCATATCGGTCACACACCTTTGGTGATCATCTCGAAGGTTTCTCGTTGATGTGGCTCAAGATCCAGTGGCCCTTATCCAATACCATTTTGGCCGTAAGGAAGCAAGCATGGTGGTAAAATGAAATTTGCTTATGAGAATGGCTAAGAGTGACATTTTACCCTGATCCTGCTGGGTCCCTTTGATTCCCACTGCACCGCAGCTTAAATGTCAAGGCCTGCCTTCTGTTTGTGGACTACTACAACAGTTAAACCAAGTTCATTCACTCAGTGATAAAACAGGAACACAATAACAGCGATAATGAATAAAATAAGAAATTACTCATCTGTGTAGGTGAAGAACAGTGCAGAGAATAAAAATGATATCCCTGTGTTTAATAAAGACAATGACACTTGAAATCAAATCCACAAAGAAGATGGCAACCAAGAGTCAGCAGAGGTAAGTAGCCAGCTCATCTTCCTCAGAATTCAAATAAAACCACATTGGGTTGCTCCATACTATAGGCTGCCAGCCATTTTTTATCCCAGGATAATACAATAACGAAACACACTAATGTCATATAGCATTGTGTTTTTGATATACCAGTGTGGTACATAAATCCTTATTTGACTTTGTACTGTCATTGCTGAGGCGGTCTAATATTCAATAATTCATTTTACTCTGTTGCTTCTTATAATCTAATATTTAGCGCATAGGATGGAGTTTCTCCTGCTTGCATAACATATTGGATTTATTTTTCAAGTCCACACATCTAGGTCTGTTTCTTTTTCCTTCATAGGGACAGAATGAGTCTGAGGAGAATAGCAGAGTAGGAGAGAGAGATTGTAGATTCTGAGATGATTCAGTGTTCGGTCAGTAGGGGTTACATGTGATGCCAGAGGTGTGAGTTCTTAAACTGTCATGGCATCTCTGGCAGAGCAGCATGAATTATTAAAAATATATTCTCTGAGATATCGGGAGACAAAGGGGGAAGGGGGGTTGAATATATCGCTGCTGTCCCATTCACTGCCTGAGGGTATTGTACGCTCTCCTATGTTCTCACTAATGATCTCTAGATGCATTGGTACCACACTGGTGCTGAATCAAAACCATGTGTTTTTCAGCTTGGCATGTACACGAATAAAGAAAAACTGTTATTATACGGCCATGTAATTTTCAATAATACAATAAGGATCAGCAGCTGCTGTCAAAATCTCGCATCTCCAAGGTTTCTGCTCACCGTCTCAGTGAATGAAAAAGCCAGCCTTGTTGTTTTAGATCGAGGACAGTGTCATTTCAAAAATTACACAATGGATCTTGAGTTTCATGTGTCATAAACCAGCAATCAAAACCATGTATCTCCAAAATGTCAGCTTTTGACAGAATAGAAATGAGAATGAAAGTGTTTTTGACATACATTGTCAAGTATTGTGGAATCTGAAAGAAAATGAGAATTTGAAACGCCCTTGTAATTTTTAGATTGATGGTCATGTCTTTCTGGAGTTCTGAGTCGGTTTTGCTGGCCCTGGGACCACAACACTTATCAAAACCTCACATCTCCAACATGTCACTCCCAGGGAATAGGTACAAATACCATCATCTATTTTCTGACTGACAACCATGCCTTTTTCACCCTAAATAATGTTATACAGTGTTGTTGAATGGGTTTCACAGTCCCTGGGGCTTTAACCCTTCTACTAAAACCTCATCTCCAAAATGTCTGCTTCTCAGGGAGGAGGGAACTCAGGCTTTGACTTTAGTAATACAATTCATCTTGATCTCGTACAGAGATGCTCGTAGGCCTGCGTCCTGCGTCGCTGACGCACCATATTGCGAAAGGACGCATTCATGACAACTCTAGTGCGTCCATGGGACGCAGCTCCGATTAGCTCCGATAATATATAATATTTGTCAGCTGTGATCTACATGGACTCTCTCGGTTAGGCACCGTTGGTGGAGAAGTATAACTCTCCGGTTAGACACCGTTGTACTGGAGAAGTATAACTCGGTTAAACGGCGTTGTGTGGCAGAAGCAGCAGCACAGCCCCTCGCTGTTAGTCTACGCTACTCACACACACAGAGAGAGAGAGACGGCATGAGGACCTGCTCTTAAACGTGTTAAAACGTCTTGGATAGACCACTGTCTGGAATAATAACTGATCATCATACATACAGGTCTACTACTAATCTCTGTTGCTGTTGTCATCTTAAATTGACCAGCCAAAGTAAAATCCCCGATTTTAGAGTGTTCTCCCACTTGCTTGGAGATCAGAGTGATGTATGTGGTGGATTAATGCATGTTGCCAATCAGCTGTGTAACATTAGCAGGTTAACGATGGCTCGTTGATCCTATGCATTTGACCCTGATTTGACCACAAAGGCAAACAAAAGCACTAATTAATGGCAGCTGTAAGTAACCGGTTGTCTATCGTCTGTGTCTTGTGTATGTTTAATAGGCAACTGGATGTTTTCTGTAGCTTAGAGATATAACAATTAATTCCCTGAAGAGGGTAGACCCTCTCCCTCATGCTAAACTTAAAGTGACTTATAAGGTTCCACTTCTCCTCAAAAAGACAACTTTATTTTCCTTTCTCAATGACAAGCCTAATAGTATTATTGCATGTTGACTATGTGCAATAACTGCAAGCCAATGTTCATAGGCATTGTCAGTATTTGTCTTCATTATTTCTTGAATTCCTATTTCTTTATTTGCCAATACTTCCACTGTAAGCCAGTGTTTTCAGTCTACACAATAAATAGTAAAAATAAATTCTACATTCATAAATAATACAAAATAAAATAATAATAATGATTAAAAGGTTCTATGATTAAATGTATTCTATTGGTCAAAGGTATGTTAAATCCACCTGTTGCCCACTACTAGTATTTCTTACCATAAGGTGTGCTAATACTACAGAATCATATATATTTGAAAAAATATATTTATGATTTTTTAATATATGTATATATATCGGTATCGGTCTTGAAAAGCAGGAACGGGTCGCACTGATCTAGATCTGCTATTTTCACAATATGTATCTGTGGAACAGAATCAAACTAAATTAAGTGCCTCAACTCCTAATTCCTCAGGGTGGGGGGTCCCCAGTTAAAATATGATTATTTTGGGGGGTCGCTGCCTGAAAAGGTTGAGATCCACTGCATCAGGATATAATGTACACAGTCACACACGCATAGAAGATATGGAGATTGGAGATCAAAGAAAACGATAGGGGGGGGGACGTGTAATTGGGGACCCATAAAATGTCCCTGGGACCCATCTAAAAGACCACCCTTGCATCCCAGGACCCATTACATTGAAAACCTAGCAACATCACTGCTCGTATTCTTTAGGCTCATGACTTATGTGTCTATAGACTATGTGATCCTGCAAGTTAATCTCTTTATTAAATTTAAATAAAAAGTTGGATATCAACAAAATGTAACTGTGAGATTTCCTTCAACACATCCTCTCGGATCAAACAAAACAACTCCCTTTTACCAGACCAACTGTTTTGTGTATTTTTCAACCTATTCTGTGTGTTTTGGAGGAGAGTCAGAATCGTCCCTGATGTTAAACATGTTGGCCGATTGACAGGGCACAAAATGTTATCAAATAACTATGGACTACATGAATCTCTATGTATGTATGAATATATGAACCGCTCATCTGATTGATTTTACACATGGCAGGTGTACTGCTGAGGACCCAAAACGTGTGAAGTCAATCAAATGAGGGGGTCTCTTAGCCTGGCATTGGCAGACTGATGATTCACTCACACGTTGATGTGACCGGGCCAATCAGTGACTGCGTTTCAACTGCTGTCCATACAACAGTGAAAAGCAGACTTGATTGGCCCGGTCATTTTCTGATTTCTCATACTCTCTGCCTATGGGCTGAAGTCCAGACTGATACCGTGGAGGAACGTGTGAGTGAATCCACATCATCAGTCTGGCAATGCCAGGCTAGGAGTCTCTAGCACTGGCCTGTTCCGTTCGATAGCCACGCCCCATATGGGCATTGCGGTATAATGATGTGTGATATATATTAATGAATGTATTCAGGTCCATTAAGGGCAGCTTTTATAGGATCAGTTATCTTAACAGTCTGTCATCATCACCATCAACATTGCATATAGATTATGTCTGCTTGTCAATAGACAATGGCTGTCATTCATTACTGATACACAATCAAACATCAACACAAACATATCACTGACTTTTTATTACACAGGCTCGGCACTAGTCCTTTTCTTCTGAGATTTAGCTTAGCTCACACACACACACACACACACTGAGGAATCGCCTCGGTCGTCGTCTATCTTTCTGACGAAACCAGAGGAAATCCACTGGCAGCCTAGGGGAAGACCAAATCAATCTCTCTCTCTCTCTCTCTCTCTCTCTCTCACTCTTCAATAATTCTTAGTGATGGGCCTTTCCTTTGAGCTCCTGGTATAGCACTACTCAACTCCAATTAGAGAAAGGCAAAGAAGCTCTCTTTGTCAGCAAGCATACAGTAATTGGATAATCCCTGAAATTTGGGCGAGCACACAAAAGGGAATCTGTAATTAAACCCAAATGTCTTTCAAATATTGACACAGATGAGCTCTGTATGGCGCAGTCGGTAGCGCTGCACAGCTAGAAGGTCCTGGGTTCGATTCCCGACGGGGGCGCTGGGGGCGTGTCCTCTCTTCCACGTCATCAGTGCCCATACTCTAGGTGGGGTTGGCGAAAGGCCAAAAGGGTCTGTGTGGAGTTTGCATGTTCTTCCCGTATCCCCTAGGGTAAGTACCCTCACAAGAAACATCCCGGTCTCTATACTGCCTCCCCCTGGTCAGCCGGGGCGCCTGATGGAGGGGGAAGGAACTGTTTGGAATAACGTGTTCCTTCCACGCGCTACGTCCTACCGGAGAAACTCCCCCCTGTCAGGTGATAAGGAGCAGCTTGCTACCTCCTCATGCATTGAAGGAGGCATGAGCTCAGTTCTGGGCTCTCCCTAAGCTGGCAGAGGGAGAGTAGCGCCCAGGATTACATAGGCAATTGGCACTGGGTGAAAAAATGGGTTACAAAATCGTGGGATAAAAAATAATTTAAAAAAAGAACTTACACAAAGTAAAGATGAGTAAAGAGTGATGACGGGCAGGTGTGGGCATTTTTAGCCATGGACTGCAGATAACATTAGGGGCCTGACTCATTTGAACCCCTTTTTAAGTAGTCTATGTCTAAGTAGTCTTCTTAACAATCCTCCTCACTTATTGTCTCCTCTCGTCCATGTTCATCAGTTAAGGGGATTTACCTGATGAGACCAAACCATTGGTTTAAACCTGTTTAGTTTATTCTTTGGAGTTATATTATTATACTATTATTCTCTCTCTCTCTCTCTCTCTCTGACAAAGTTGGCACCAAATCATTAAGCATGATATAAAATCCCTCATTTGGGGAAAGTGCCATTCACTCTGATTGAAAACAGAGTCAGTACTTTCTACTGTACCTAACTTCAGTACAGTACCTTTTTTTGTGTGCGTGAAAGCTCTTTAGTTTAGATATATCAAACTTCTGGTAACCTGCCCTCCTCTCACTCACACACATACACACACACACACACACAGGTTGAAAAAGTATTCAAATGGCAATTTCTGTAGTCAGCGGATTTTTGAGGAATTAACGTTGAGTGTTTTTTGCAGCAAACCCATCACAACAAGACGCCCCCCTTCCTCTCAGCGTCTGCTTAATGAGAGTGTACTGTCTGGCTGCCATCACAGTGCTTAGCAGCTTCTTAATGATATGTTAATGGTCTGGCTGAACTGCCTCTCGGCTGCCCAAACAACATTAAACACCCCGCGGTTGATCAATCCAGAGTCCACAAAAACCTGTAATTAGAGTGAGAGAACTTTGAATAGAACAGACAAGGTGAAACAAGATTTCCTTTTCCCCAACAGGACGTGGGAGAAGATATATGTCGATCTTTACCTTTGTTATAGGATAAACAGGCTAATGTTTTACGTGTTAGGTATTTAGCTTCTGCCCAGATAGTGAGGAAGGTTATTTCTTTCTCCTTTTCTTTTGGTCAAGCACAATTTGACAGCACACCTGGGTTTTGCAAACAATGACATCTTGGTTAGGACATTGCCACTGTGACAACTAACTGGCATCATGCAGCAGACCCTTAGGGGTTACATTAACACTGAATGTTTCACAGTGTAATGTATCTGAAATGTTTTAACCACCTGAATCCTAGCATAATAACCATTCTGCGGAGAACATTTATTCGAGTTGATAAGCTATTTTTTTGGTGTAGAGACTTCCTGTAGAGAGAAAAAAGAGGCGGCTGGTATAGACCCCAGTGAGACTTCGGTCAACTATAGAGTTTTAAGTGGTTGACATTTTGCCCAACAGAATTGAGTTAGTATGATTCTATTTGTGTATCAAGTCTTCAGTAATCTACCCTCCCCATGGTAATCGCTCCCTCTGCACATAACCTCCACCAGAGATAGCTGGAGCCCTCTTTGGAAGTAGAGATGATCCAAGCTTGCGATAATAATTGATCCTTGACCCTCAAGGGGAAATATGTGTTGCTATCTATGTTATCTGTTTGCAGGTATTATGGAAAGATGTGTGTACATTTGCGCCACACAATGCTCCATCCATCCTTGCAACCTCCTGTGTACTTGTTCCCCGTCATTATTCAGGGAGAGACAGATGGAATAACAACTCATAATAACTCAAACAGCTTGGCTGACTTAGATGCACAAATAATTATTTTTTTTGTGTTGAAAACGATCTATGAAAATTATCTCCATGTAACCATGGAGATAAACTTAATTGGAAATATTGTCCAAATAACACTGACAACCTCTTTCCATGAACATGATAAACTGGTTGTAGCTGTGAATAATCTAATTCATTCAGGTAAACAGGCCTGTCACCCTGCAGTATCAACATCAAATGCACTTTGTTTGTGACGCGTTTTCAACAACTCCTGGTACAACTTGATTCTTGCCACTAATGATTGCTGTTGACTTATGCCTCACAGGATAATACTTGGCATTAGTTTATGAAAACTGAAGTGTAACACAAGAGAAATTAATCACTCATTGAATGTGAGCGATTACATCATCTTAAACCATAGTCAAGAATTAGAATTGTGGTATTACTGTAGTTGGAATAGCTTCAGCAATTAGTTACTGCTAGTGGTAGCGACAACAACACTCAAGGCAGCAGCAGTAACTACCGGTACTACTACAAGTAGCAGTGGTAGAATTTTAGTAAGAAACTAGCAGTGGTTGTGTGGTGAAACTACTGCAATAGTAGTAGACTAGAATGGTAGTAGTGGTGGTGGACTATGCTAGTAGTGGAGGCCGTATCAGTGCTACCAAAACAAATTCCTCTACGTATGATATATACAAATTACGTGATTCTCCAAGTGGAGTCGAGGTTATCCCAAATTCATCATGACAGACAGGGGACAACATAACTAAACGGGCTACTTTTGGAAAACACATTTTTTGCCTTGTAATATTCACATTCTGTGTGGATGTTCTCATGACACAAACAGTTCCAAGCAAAGTACAGTCATAGATACAATTGGATTCTTGAATAAATATGTTTAATGCTTAAGATTTCACGTGCCCATTTCTCAGTCTTCTCAAGCGCCCTCTCTGCTTTAATGCCCTGTTTTCTCCTGGGCTCACTTTGTTTTGGTGGTGCCCACTCTTCATGTATTCCCTTTAACAACATATTTACAAATGTGGGTTCATGGCCTTAAGGAAAGTCATTCTGGGCCTCATGTCATGAACTATAAAAAGTTTGGGGTGTCTTGCCTTCGCCAGCTCAATCTTCTTTCTATTTGTTATCACAACTCGTACGTCCAAGCAGCAAGCTGTTCACCCGGTGCAGAGAGGAGAGCCACGGATGCTGCTTCCCTCCTTATCAAAGCCCTTGGGTTGCTGAGCTCCAGGTCTAAAAATAGAAACTGAGGGAGATTGGCATCGATTTCTCCCCGGCGTCGACGGACCCCCGATTGACAGCAGCCGAGGCCGTGGTGGCCTGCTGCTGAGCCGTCGAGGGAATCCGCCAGACTGCGTATGATGAGATGAGATGGGAAGATAACGTCTGACAAGCGCCTCCAAACAACCACCCGAGCTCTAATCACCCCCGTCTACCCTCCTCCTCCTCTCTGCTCCCCTTCTTCACTAAAAAGTAATTACCACACGTGCACATGGGCGCACACATGCTTGTACACCCATAGAGGCACACAGGCATGAACTCACTTGTTTGCAGACTTACATGCACACATATTCATGCACGAGTGTGAGAGAAAGACGCACACACACACGCACACACACACACACACACACACACACACACACACACACACACACACACACACACGCACACACACGCACACACACGCACACACACGCGCACACACACACGCACGCACACACACACACACACACACACCTCCCATCAGTGAGCATGTAATAGGATTCTGGCTGGCTGAGAACCCACCTGGTGGGCGTCTCTCCTGCCAAGTTAGAACTTTGTGCCCCACAAAAAAAGTCCATCTGGTTACACACCACTCTTTAACATATACACTGTTAAAGATGTATGTATGTATGTATGTATGTATGTATGTATGTATGTATGTATGTATGTATGTATGTATGTATGTATGTATGTATGTATGTATGTATGTATGTATGTATGTATGCATGTACGTATGTACGTACGTACGTATGTATGTATAGCCTAGAGAGAGAGAGAGACAGACAGACAGACAGATAGACCAACCTTTATTGATCCTGTGGGGGAAATTCTGTCACCATTCAGTCAGGCAGCACAGCAGTTACAATGCAGATACAGAGGAAAAGAAGTACTGAAACGACATTAAAAAGACACTATCAGCAATGAACAACAGTATCCTACCTACCTACACTATGCAGAAGCACACATACAGCACAGGAGCAGGTATTTGTTTCCTTTGTGGAGTTGAAAATAGTCCATTCCTAGAGCACCAGCCAGATTGGTGTGACATTGCGTGTGTTGATCCACTTAAACCCCATATGGTTGACCGGAGTCCCTCAGGGCTCTATAGACTCCGGGCATAGCGACGTAACATGGTCGCCACGCCCTTAAATCGTGCCACTTCCGCCGCCATCTTGAGGGAGTAGATTGACAGCTGCCACAAGTGTAGAGTAGTGTAGTGTAGTCTGTAGTCCTGTGTTTGTTGTCCAGCAAGTAGACGGTGTACATTATTATCTATCTCTAACTTGTCTGTTGCTCTAATTTAGCAATGGTACGACAGTGCTGCATTATCGGATGCAATGCCAAGGTTTCAGACGTTAAATTAAAAAAGTTAAATTGCACACATTTCCAACCTGGAGGAAAAGCTGTTGGAGATCAGATGTCGGAGATATCAAAGAAACGGCTTGGCATGGGTATCTTAAATACAAATGGGTATCTTACATACAATGAGATTGAGCTAACAGCTAAATTGTGTTTCTCTATGTGTCCAGTCTGAGAAACGTAGTCTAACGTGGGTCTAACGTGGGTGGCTCACGGTCACGGTGGCTGAGTAAACAGCTGTCTGTCTGTCAGCAAGTGTTCAGACGTCGGAGATATCAAATAAATGTAGTATGGCTTGGGTGTCAGCTGACGAAATAACATAACCTTCAACAACATTCCCAAACACATATAAGCTCAAACGAGCATGACAGCACACAATCAAACATGATATAAACATCTGTTGGAGGCGAGGTTAGGATCAGCATCAGCGTTGCCATGTCGGCTTATTATAAGCGACTTTGGGCTTCTTTTTATGTGAAGTTGCTTGTAAAATTAGTAGTTTTGTATGGCTTATTTATAAAGTGTACTTGCTTATTTAGGCTTATTTAGGTGCTTGCTTATTTAGGCTTTTTTTTTAAAACAAAAAAAATTAAACCAGTGGTTCTCAAATCTTTTCATGAAAATGTTTTGTGCCAGGGAGCATTTGTGTTGTTAGAATGTTTTAAAAAATATTCCAAATGTTCTTTATTTTATTGCAAGAGTTTTTTTTAATAACCTATGTACAAGCTCACGTGAGCTTGTAGATCGGCTATTTTCAAGTAGTCGATGTATCTAAGCCACTTCTTTTGGGCTTGTTTTCATAGACCTGGTTGCTTATTTCTCTCGCAAAATATGGCAACACTGATCGCAGGTAGCGTGCCTTTGCGTCTGCATTCAGCTTCTCTCTGTATGGTAACTCTCTGTCACGCATTGCCAGGTCCATCTTCTGTCCTTTACCAATAAATTCGCTGTAGTTCAGGACACGTCGTGACTCGTGGGTAACTGTCAATGTTGTTGATACTAGCTGTTGTTATGGAGCTCCCTTAATATGGCCACCGTAACTACTTCAGCCTAAGCTTGGCCACGCCTTTTGCCCGGAGTCTATACTAGTGTATTTTCTTTTTCCTGTTATTGTGGGGAAAGCTTTCGCAGAAAATAGCTGTTGTGAGCTTGTCGATCTGCTTTTCAGATGCTGGGGTTTACGTGATTAAGCCTCCCACGTATTTTCTATTTACTTTATATATTATTTCCCAATTAAAGATAAATGCCTTGAGAAATAATATAACAGTCCACAGGGTTTGCACGTGTAAATTATTATATTTCATTCAAAGAGCTAACACAATTGAACCTCTGTCACTGTCTTCCATGTGCAAAACATAATGATTAGGCTATTCTAAAGCTACAATAATGGCCCTGCTGTAATGCACTTCACTTAAACAGCCATTAAAAGAAAAAAGCCACTCAGAACTCCGAGACATTTCAGATGAGGTTTGCCATTGCTTCCTGGTTGCATCAGAATACCATGCAGTCCCATCCTAATGAATTCAACAATCCAGAGGCTACTGCAGGAACAGTTTTTAGCAGAGGCAGCTCTGCCTCTATAGAACTGTGATTATTTTACATGGCTGCTTGTTCTAAAATAATCATAAAATAATTAAAACAATTCATTTTAGAACAATCAGCCCTTTCCAGTTGGGAACAGCTGCTGTTCCCAACTGGAAAGGGCTGATTGTTCTAAAATGAACAATCTCTAAAACTGGTATTCTGTGAGTGCACGTGATAGTAGTAGTTTAATTCTGTATTGTGTCTTCTTTGTTATACAATTTAATGTAGGCTATGCCACATGCGTCTATCTGGCTCTTGCTTAATTTCCCTCTGGAATGAATAGTATAATCCACTATAGTATAGGCCTATGTATTTATGTCTAGGAGACATTAAAGAGGCAGAGAGAAATGTTTTCTTATTGAAGCAAGGGCCTTTTCATTTTGAATTGAAACATAGTAATACGAGTGGTATTGGATTGTTTTGTGACTTATGGGGTGCTCCGTTGTCTACTTTGCGGTGTAGAGGTTTGTGAGCAACGAAATTGGGTTATGAGTCTGACATTTTAATAATGCACGCAACGCCCCAATATTCAGCACAGTTGGTGCCGCCAACAATAACGGTTATTTGTCGCCATCACGTGGTGAAAATGGACAATGAACAACAAGTCTGACTTCAATCGACCCAGCCCTCTATAATAATGTCACTTAACCTCCCACTAATTGCAACAAAAACAAACTCATCTAATGTGTCCTGAATGAGAACGTTTCAAGGAATAAAATGGCTACCATCCACACTATTATTACATAATATACATCTTGAAAACCGAACACTGATTGAAGACAACATTTGGCAGGTGTGTTGTTGGGAACCCAGGGAAATGCAGTATAAAGTTTGAACTTGTTTGGATGAGCGGTTCTTAAGAACGCTGCAATTAAGTGAATCCGCATACACGGATTTAAGTGGCCCATTCAGGACAGGCATGTCCAACGGGCACTAGCACCAGTTTCATTCACAGATTGAGTGTAACAACAAAGAGTTACAGAGGCAAACATCAGGTATGTGACAAAAGTATAAATATAGCCTACTACTGTTCAGTTTTGTTCTATGATATTGATGCACTTTAGGATTGGTTACGGGTCATGTAGCAGTATGCAACCTCAATTATGGTATTTGTTAATGGCAATGATCTAAAATAACTGGTCAAGCTAGCTGGCCTTTTCTATTTATAGTTGACTTTCCCAGTACCCACAATTTACATGCTAATAAAAAGTGTGTGGGTTGGCTGATTTAAACAGTCGCACCTGAGTCAGTCTGCCATACGATGTAAGAGTGTAATGCGATACGAGTCAGTCTAATTGGACACATAACTAGATGTGACCACACCTGCTGAGCTAATTAATGCACACAGGAGAAATCAGTCATCCCCACACACATCATCCCACATGAAAAGGGTGATGAAAAGATGGGTGTGGGTGAGGAGGTAAGAGGGGGTCTAATCTAAGAGTTTGCCTATATGATGCCCCTCGGGTGGTAAGAGGGGAGTATTATGGATGTGGGTCACTGGATAGCTCCCTGGGCACTTGGAGCATGGAAGAATAAAGTTATGGGGACCAAGAACACACTTCTTCTTCCCTCTCCCAGTCCCATGTCTGACATGAAACCCTCCAACAGCTGGCATAGCCATATCCCATCAAGGCTATTGAGTGGTCCAGTTGTGAGCCCAGGAGGAGTGCTCATAGGCAGTCAGAGAGAGTGAGGAGAGTCAGTCCCCAGTGATGGTGGTTCTAAGACCTTCATGTGGTGCATGGCTATACATTAGAACAACAGGGGTGTCCCTCTGTCGGCCTAGCTCACTGGATAGTCCCGCTGGTCCCAAGTGGACCCCCACACAGATCAGCTTCCTCCTATGCCTAAGATAGGTGCTTGTGGACACGGAAAGCTTCTTTAAATGGTTTGAGGCATTAGCAGCCATGTTTTAAATGGGCATACAGCAGATTTGGATTCAGCACCCGTCAATACCCCTAAAAAACATGTATGCCCTAAATTAACAAGACTAGAAGCTCGGCCGCCCTTTGGGCGGCCGAGCGTCTAGCCCTTCGGGTTGCCGAGGGTCTAGTCGGGGACCGGCCTACACAGGAACGATGTAAATAGGGAATGAATGCTCCACCCTTTAAATCAAACCCCATTATACCTGTTGTCATAGGACCCGTTTTGGCCATCTGTTTGCCTGTGTCCATTTATGCCCATCTGTGTGTGCATTTATGCCCATATATGGAGCTATCTGTGTCTGTGATATATGGACATCTCTGTATGTGTCTGGGTGTGTCCCTTTTATGCCCGTATATGGAGATCTCTGTGTCTGTCTGTGTCCATTTATGCCCATTATCCTAAAGGAGTTCGCTATAAACAATGTTGTCAGTAATGCCCTTGTCATTATCCACAATGAAAACTTTTACAGCGCTGGCTCTCTTTCCTCTAGAGAAGGCTGTGTAGAGTTGGCCATGAGCGAACACAGGTTTAGGCAAGTAGATGCCAACTCGTTCATTCTCTTGGCCCTGACCCTTATTGATTGTAACAGAGAATGCTAAGCGGATAGGGAACTGTCGTCTAATGAAGGTGAAGGGAAGCTCATCTCTGTCATAGTGAGGTATTCTTGGTAGGAAGATTGTTTCACCCCTGTTTGTGCCTACTGCAATCTCACACTCAATGACTCTGTCCATCATTTGCATTACCACCATTCTGGTGCCATTCTTGAGAGTGCGGTCAGGACCTGATTGCAGGTTTCTAAGCAGCATGACTGGTGCGCCTACTTTCAATTTGAGGTTATGATCAGGGATTCCAGAGGGTGTCAGTGAATTGAGTAATTCCACAGTCACGTAATCCTTGTGGTCGTCCTCCTGAATTGAGTCGGCTGAAAGGTAGACTCTCTCTTCTGTAGGTAAGTCAGCCAAGCATATGTTGTTGATTTCTCGGATGTCATTGTTCAGAGGAGTGTATACAGTGCCTTTGAGAAGGTTGTCTTTGTTGATACATCCATTTTGCAGGTCAGGAAAGGTGGAAGAAATCAGAGTATTCAGATCCTTAACCAAGTGTTGTGGTGGAATTCGGATTTGAACTTCTGTGTCCTCGTGAGGGAGTTTTCCGTCCCCTAAAGCAAGAAGATAGTTGGAGAAGTCCCTTTCAGCTGTTTCTGTCCTCATGTTGATGTTAAGCTTGTGGTGCTTCATGAGAGGATACAGTGGTGACATCTGGATGCATGCTGTAACTATCTGGGCTCTGCTTGCTCTTTTAATAACAGGGAGTGTCTGCCTAGGGTCTCCACCCAGAAGGACAGTTTTGCCACCCCAAGGTTGTTGCGAGTGCATGAGGTCCCTCAGTGTTCTTTCCACACACTCAACATTAAATCGGTTAACACTGAATATCTCGTCCCAGATTATCAAGTTGCTCTCTTTGATGAGCCTAGCCAGGGAGGACTCGGCGTTGATGGCACAGACAGAGTCTTCAAAAATGGGGATTGGGATCTTAAATCTTGAATGAGCTGTCCTACCACCCTCCAGGTTCTGTGCCGCTAAGCCTGTGCTGCCCACACACAGTACAATGCCATTCTCTGCGCGAATCTTAGCTGCAATTGCCTTAAAGGTAAAGGTTTTGCCATAACCTGCTGGGGAGTTTAGAATGAACTGCCGTGTGATGGTTTCTTCTTTTGGTGCATGTACTGCCTGATAGACAGCTTCGTAGAGTGCCATTTGTTCTCCATTGAGCTTAGGAGCAAGTGACTTTACAATTTGTTCTTGCTGTGTTATGTTGAATTTTTCAGATCTGAAGATTTGTGTCAGTTTTTCCTGCTCAGTTAGTGGTCTTGGCTGTGGCATATCATTGTGTTTGGATAGACTACCTCCCATTTGCGAGAGCTCGTTTTCAATTGCAAGTAGTACCTGATTGTGTATAAATGTTGTGTCTACTGCATCTGTAGGGCACCTCTGTGCAGTGGCCTCCTCATGGACAAAGTCTTCACTAAGCTGTTCAAAGAATCTTTCAAACAGATCTTGGGCTCTGAAGGTTGACAGTAGTGGAGGATGATGGCAAAGGTTTCTCTTACTTTCCTTGAGGAAGCGTAGCTTGAGACGTCACGCATGGCGGTAATCCATTCTCCATCGTCCTGAAGCAAGCCCATGGCTAGAGCAGTGTCTTTGAAAGTGTCATAGTGGTTGCCGTTATATACCTTAAGGTCATCATAGGTCTGTGGTCCTCTGATATGTCCTAGGAGCAGTTTCAAGTAGAATATTTCTCCTTGGAGCACTGATACATTGGACATCCTGCCTATTGTACTTGGAAGTTCTGCATCCTTGAGTTGGTGGACTCTTTTTTGCCACATGTGGTCCTTTGCATCCCATTTGTAATGTTCTGGAATCTGCATGTAAAGATATTGCCTTGCGTCAGGGTCCCTGCTGTTTAGTTGGAAGAAGGCAAGCAATGTAGTTGGTTTGGCTGCCGCTAGGGCCTCCTGTGCATAGCCTTCTCTGAAGATTATGCTCTGCTGGCCATCTGTGTGGATAGCGAGATTGGTGACAGCAGGGACTCTGTCCTGGATCTTGTATTCCATTGTTCTCCAGTGTGCATCATGAGCATCAATGGTTCTGGCATTGATGAATCTGGAGATCTCATCCCTGTCTTCAATATCGAGAGTGCCAACATCAACTCCTTTATGGACGTATTTGTACAGGTACTTGATGGTACGGAAGGAGCCAACAAATTCAACATTGATGTGGCATTTATATTTAAGTAGGACCCAAGCGTTGTAAGGAACGACCCACCTGCTGTCAAACAGAAAGTCATTCTTCTTATGGGTGTGACCGACAATGGGCCGTCTGTACTCTGGGTAGCCATGACCATCATGAGGCAGTCGTGTGTTGGCACAGAAGTTTTTAGGGAATTTCTTAGTACAGATACCATTGACCATGCAGGGGCTGTTAGGGTAGGCCGGGCCACAGGGTCCATGTAGCATGAATCGACACACCAGCTCATACAGCTCTGGCTCCTTTTGTTTGTCAGGTATGTCTGCTCTAATTATTTGATCAATGTCATCGACAGTCAAAATCTCATGTAGGATTAGCAGTATGTGGGCATGTTTCAGTCCTCTCATCTGTCCTTCAATAGTGTGTATTCTAGCCTTCATCTTCCCAAAGACGCCGAGCTTTGTGTCGTGGAGGAGCTCATCCAAACTCCTTTTGAAAACTTTGTTAACAATGTCTGGTCTGTCAGTGGGCTGCTGTCCTGGAAAGATGTTACTCAGTACACCTTCACTCCTTGCGTTTGACGTCATAGTAATGAAGAGGTCAAACCTTCTATATCTGGCTGCTATGGCAAGGGCATCTTGAAAGCGCTTGAATTGGTATCTGGGGCTACCAGTGTGTGAGCCTGGAAGAATTATCTGTTGACCAATCCTGGTGGCCTCAGTCTGTCCTGGCTGTGCTTGCTGTGCAGTTAGGGCATCATCCAGACCTGAATACTGGTGGGCCCTGTACTTGTCTTGTTGTTCCCTACTCCTGTAGAATTTCATCCGGCAACTTTCAATTTTGGAGTATTGATCACAGAAGTATTCTTGAGTAAGTCTCCCTGACTTCAGAAGGGTGTTGAAAGAATTAGTTCTTTGTTGTAGATGGAATCTGAAGAACTCCTGAAGAGTGACTTTGCCTCTGGCTGAATTTGCATTAACCTTGAGGATGGGATTGTCGATGCTGAAGCCAGCATCTCCATATGGCAAGATCAAGGGATAGGCAGCTGGGTCATACATAGGGTGGAGTGAATTGATATGTGTAGTTTGTCTGTGATTAGGTGCATCAGCTGGAGTTCTGTACAGAACAATGTCTCGAGGTTGTGTCTGGTCTCCTGGTGCAAAAATAACAACGTCAGGGACATCAGGGTTAAGATGTTTTTTCTTAGCTCCCTGTGAGCTTTTGGACTTGAACACCATTTTCAGGTCCTGAGTTGGATTTGCATTGAACATCTCGGCTCCGGTTTTAAAGAATCTTACTAAAGGGTTAACTGTCTTTAACTCATTTTGAATGAGGGTCAGAGTGTGTTCCTTAATAAGTCCATCTCCCTTAGCCTGATGAAGGCGGTTCTTAATTTCATTGTCTTGATCAAATACAAAGATTTGTGAGAATTTGGGTTTGTTAGTGCTGTCAGGAAAGATCGCTGAGGGAGTGATGTGGTACATTTGGCCACTCATCTTAAACGGTTTAATTCCTTTGAACTCCATGATCCTACCAGACACATGCTTTGAAGCCATAGAGACTAACTTTTATGAAGTGATGTCACAATGAGTCAGCGCTTGCTCCGAAACAGCCCGATGTCAGTCATCTCCGCATATGGAGATTCCGAACCTTTCGCGTTGGTTCCGGAAAACCGCATTGATGTTTCCATATATGGACACTCAGAGAGATTTTGTGTTGACTCATCTAGCGTATGTGATGTCAGAGCCTTTTATGAAGTGATGTCACAATGAGTCAGCGCTTGCTCCGAAACAGCCCGATGTCAGTCATCTCCGCATATGGAGATTCCGAACCTTTCGCGTTGGTTCCGGAAAACCGCATATCGGGTTGGGTCGAGGCCTAGCTAAGATCGTAGGCAAAGGTCTGAGCTATCTGTGTGCGAAATTTACTTTAAATAAGCACATTTTCAGAATTTCTGCCCAGACTAAAGGGGCTAAAATGCGTTTTTGGTAGGGTCATACTTAGGCCATTTTCAAAACTTTCCCTTCATACAATTCTTTGTTGCAGTTAGTGGGAGGTTGACCCCCATTTTTGCATAAAATGCCTGGACTTAATACTAAATACAGCCTAATAGCCTACACCTGTTTTCAACCTGTGGGTTGGGACGGGGTGACAATTTAAGGACCGTTAAGACCCTTTTAATACCTCAAAAAATGAAAGAAAGAAAAAAGACCATTACTGCATCAAAAGTAATCAACAAACTATTTAGGCTAAGGCTACTATACAAACTCGTCAAACATTGGCCAAATTGTCAAATAATATAAGAAAGAGGCAAAACAACTTTACGGGCATAAACCATGTAAAGTTTTATACACAGCATTTGCCTGTTTAAAGAGCTTCCAGTTATCAAAGGTAAACAGAACTATATATTTTTTAGGATGCTGCAGTGATGATACCTATGTGTTTTTTTTTATCAAATACCTTCATGGCTCTTATATAACTGTTCTAGGGGCTTGAGTGTCGTCACACCTGTGCAAGACCAATTTGTGAAACAGTACTCGATGTGAGAGAAGATCATTCAGTGCAAGTACGCCCTGGCAGCTCCAACTGTTAGAAAATGCCTAATTTGTTTGAAGTTTTGCAAGCTATATTTCAAGTAAAGTAATGATTTATTTCTCTGTGTAGCAGATAGGCATGTCCCACAGGCTTGGAAATCTGCTAAGGTTGTACCTCTTCCAAAATATAAACGGGAGAGTTTTTCAGCTGTCAACAACAGACCCATTAGTATTCTTCCAGTGTTGAGTTAGCTAATGGAAAAAGTTGTTATAGAGCAGGTACTATATTATTTTTCATTTAATCAATTCAATTCTGATTTTCAGCATGACTATAAGCCAGATCACTCTGTCAGATCACTCTGACAGCCCTGATAGAGATGGTAGACAAATAGTTATATTATACTGACAAGCTGTATTACTAGACTTTAGTGCAGCATTTGATGTTGTAGATCATGGGTTATTATTAATGAAACTAACTGCATATGGGTTTAGTCCAACTACAATCAATTGGATTAACAGCTATTTATCCAATGCAGTGTGTGTTTTTTAATGTTAGTTTTTCTTCTTTTAAAGGTTTACAGTGTGGTGTCCCCCAGGGGAGCTGCCTTGGCCTCTACTTTACACAATATTTACAAATGACATGCCTTTTGTTTTGTAGTGCTGTTCTACTTTATTTGCAGATAATTCGACTGTTAATTTTGCATCCAACATCTACTTGAGTTAAAAAAAAAAACACACACTCCAATCAGAACTGCAACTATTACGTGACTGGATATGTGAGAATACTCTTTTGCCTACACATACGCCATGTCCTAGTATGAGCGAATAGGAGAAGAGCCTTTTTTGGCCCGCAAAACCGTCAGCTGTCCCGAATACGGGCCAAACAAAGGTGCTTATTGGTAAAAAAAACAACAACAAAAAACAGATGTGTGTCTCAAAGAATACTTTTTATGTAGCAAAAAACAAAAGTATTGTATTCACTGTTTGACATGCCACTAAAGAGGATAATCAGCTGTGCCTATCACTCAAAGACTCAGATATTGAACAGGTTCAAGAGGCACTTTTGCTTGGTGTCGCACTCGATGGACAGCATGGGAGGAACACATTGAAAATATTGTTAAAGAAATGAGTAGAGGAATAGCATGCATAAAAAGGTGTTCCTTGTTTTTTACCCCAGCCTCTAGAGTGCTAGTAACACCTGCACTAGTACTATCTCACCTGGTTTACTGCTCTACAATATGGTCGGGCGCAGACAAGAAACATCTGTCTAAGCTTCAAATAGCTCAGAATAAAGCTGCAAGGCTTGCACTGCACTGTCCATTGGGTGTGAGGCAGACTACTGAGAAATTGCATGCCAGTTTCTCATGGCTCAGAGTAGAGGAGAGGTTGGCATGCAATTTAGTGAGTTTCTTTAGGAATATTTGTCATAGTAAACAACCAGTTTGTCTGTACTCTGTACTCACAAATGCATTATGTGAGAGATCATCATAGTCATACTACCAGGCAGGCTACTAGGGTTCACATGTTCCTCGCCCCTCCCGTTTGTATGCGAGCGCTGGTGAAAATTTCTGGGAACTCAGATTACGGTTCACATGGTTAAACAAAAACCCAGAACAAATGCAGTATGCAGATCTGTAATGTATAGGGCAATTACAATATGGAACACGTTACCAACTACGATCACTGAAGCACTCAGTAAGGCTAGTTTTAAGAAACTCCTTAAAAGACATGATCAATTACCCTATTTTTTTATTAACTGACCAGTTACTTAATGGATTGTCATGCTTATTTTTTTTTACTTGACTTTTATTGTCTTGAAATGTTTTTAGCAAGACTGTACATGTTTTATTGTGTTGTGTTATATCTCATGTATTGTTGGACCCCAGGAAGAGTAGCTGCTACTTTGGGGATCTGAATGAATAAAGAATGAAGAATAAAGTATTCAATCAATCAAAAAAGAGGTCTGTTTCAATTTTCAATTGTATATGCATGCTATTCACAGAGTCGCCAGTGGGGAGCAGTGCAGGGAAAGGTAGACTGTCAATGAATCATTGTTTATAACAGTCACGTCATCATGTCTGTTTTATCTAGTGCAGGGGTCTCAACGTTTTTCAGGCCAAGGACCCCTTAACTGAGAGAGAGATGAAGCAGGATCCCCCACCCCTTTATTTGTATATTGTATGAAATTGTTGCAGATTAAACTAGATAGATAAGTTCAGACTTGTTTGACAGCACTATGTTCATACCTGTTTGACAGCACTATCATCAGTGTTGTTTAAATTAATGAATTGTTTGTTTACACATCTTTTCTATTTATATGTTGTATTCGTGTTAAATGTGTGTTTTCAGACAATTAACCACTTAAACCCTCCCTACTCTATGTGAATGTTCCCCCCCATAATAGGGATGCTAAGCTAGTTAATGTAAAGAATAAATGAAAAAATAAAGTTCCTATCACACAAAGATTTGGCTACCCCCCTGTAGTAACCCTAGGGGTTCCAGACCCCCTGTTGAAGACCCAAGTGTTTACCTAACTTATCAAAAGAGTAAACGTTGAAGTAAACAACTCACTTTGCAGTGCACATGTTGCTCTATCCAGCTAGCTACAAGATACATTTCAGGTGAATAAGTCACTTTATGAATTCTGATTATGAAGTCAATGTCCATTGGTCGTGCATTTTCTATTGTCTGGTCTAGAGAGGGACTTGATTTTAACATGCTGCTAGTGCTAGGCTTATAAACAGCAATTCTTTGGATTGTAAATGTAACAGAAAAGTTTTTGTTTTATTCAAAATATATCACTTACCCTACCTTTAACTTAATGTCAGGAAATGACACACAGTTTAAGTTGTGTTTGAGGTCAGAGTCCCCAGCTACTGTATGATAAACATAATTATGCAATTGATTGCTTTGTGTGGTACAGGAGAACTGAGCCCGGGACAGAACTGGCATTGGGTCATATTTGAAGTATCTTCTGGGTTTAATAGCAATAGTCTGCTTTATAGTTGAATGTGGAATGATTTTATTTTCATGTTCAACATAAACACTGGCTTAATAGATCATGAGTTGTGCATTGATAGAAAGTGCACTACGACTGGATTAATTGGGAGCGTGGCATGAATTATTCCATTAAAATCTAATGGAATTTAATGATTATTAAATTATAAATGTACCCTAAATGTATTATACTAGGGGGGACAAGCATAGGCCTACATGCAGGAAAACATTAGAAAAGAAAGCAAGACACCACCCTCTTTGGAGTGGCTGGCAGGATAAGCCAATCATATGATCGGAGTTACACATTCAATTTGCATTAGCTTGCTATAAATACTAAATAAAGATTGTCACCATATATATGAGTTTCAAGCAGTTTCCTCGCGTTTTTACGCAACAGCCAGAATTCAAGACAAAGTGTTTTAAAATAGTGTTGCCTCTGCGACAGACCCCCATCCCCAAGTCCATATAAACCAGATTTGGATTCAGCACCAATACCCCTATAAAACATGTATGTCATAAATTAACACGATTTGCCTTCAGCACTAGTTTAGATAAGCACATGGTCTGAAATTCTGCCTAAGTTTACCGTACACTTATTATACAGTAACTGTGAGTCTGATCTGGTGCAGATGCAGAATTCTAACAAACAGTACATTCTTATTACTGATAATGTATATTAGGCTAACTGATGCACATAGTTCAAACAATGTAAATGTATTTTTATTTAACATATTTCCAACTTGTTGACCCTTTTGAAAGCTTCTCCATAAAATGCTGATTGTATCTGCAGCCTTCATCACAAAAGGCTTTTTCAGCTTCACATTCAAACATAAATGTTATGAAATAAAATATTGTGTAAAGCCGATATATTATTTTTATGTTGGTTCAATGGCGATATTGCATTTTGTAAGGCCGATATTGCCGATATAGAGTGCATCCCTACTTACAAATTCTACTGAGAAATAGCCTATCTGCCCAGATTAATTTCAAAATACTGAGACATTTCAATGTATGAATTTCCCATGACTATACTGGTGGGCCATTAAATAATACATTTTAGGAAGAAAGCCGCCATATGAAATCTATTCTGATTGGGCTGTCATTCATAGTATTAGCGGAATATTAGGGTCCATGAAAATGATGATAAATATGAATATAATAATAATTTAACTAATAATAACTTAATTTCTTATAAACATTTAATAATTGGGACGACTTCATCCATTTTTAACCGATCATATAATTGGTCCTCACTAATGATCATGATAAAATGCTAAAAAGAAAATCAACTCGGTCTGTGTCTCAAAGGAGTTCTGTGGACACTTCAGAAACCCGCCTATCAGTGAGCGAGAACAATGGCTTACATTATAGCATGCTAACTTTCCAGGAGTAGAAAGCCTGCAGTTTCTATTAACTTGGATTCCTCTTCGTTGATGTGACTGGTGGGTGGGTTTCTGAACTGTCCACAGCCTTTCTCTGAGTCACAGACCGGGTAGACAAAAATTATACTATATTATAATGACCACCATTAATGAGGACCAATTGCATACAGATAAGTTGAAAATGGGTGAAGTCGTCTGAACTGAACTCTGTGTCACAATAATCACTATAATTTAATGTCTAATTCTAGTTTTTCTAGTTAATTTGCTTGGTTGCTGCAGGCTCGAGTCTGATCATTTGCATGACAAGGCTGTACAATAGCAGGTCCAAAACAGCCTTTGGTGCAGGTGTACCCCGGTCCTCGCATCCACTCAACGGCCAGACCCCTATCATGAATTTTCCATCCATGATCCACTGGATGTGGATGTGGTACAGTACACAGCCTACAGCCTGATAGTTTGCTCATGCAGGCGTTCATGAACAGACAATCTTCACAACAAGGACACTGACCAGAGTCAACTTCTCCATGCCTTGCACAAGAGTCAAGACTTGGTGTGTTTGTGAAAGGCAGCAGGGACGTGCACAGATAGACTCTAGGTGGTGCTAGAGAACCTGCCCTTTGCTCTCTTGACCAGAAGTGCCCAGTTTACAGCAGGGGTCTTCAACAGGGGGTCCGGGACCCCTAGGGGGTCCTCAGAGTTACTACAGGGGGTCCGCCAAATCTTTATGTGATATGATTTTTCTTTTTACCATAACCACTCGAAACCTAGCATCCCTTTTCTGAGGAGAACTTTAGCCAAAAATAGCCGATCTACAAGCCCACAACGCCTCGCAGCGCGAGGCGTTGTGGGCTTGTAGATCGGCTATTTTTGGCAAAGAGGTATAGGTGTAGAGGGAAAAAAGAGCAGACCAAGTCAACAAAAAAAAGTATAATTTACTTGAGCACCTGCCCTTCAAAATGTCTGTGCACGCCACTGAAAGGCAGGTACATCCGACATCTTATGTCCTGGAGCTTTCTCTACATAGCTCATCCCCAACTTTCTGAATGTGTCTTAGGTCTTGATAGTTAATTTAGATAATTGTTTAGTGCCACTGTTTCTAGTACGTGGGACATGAAATTCTCTTGTCGACCCCAATGAATATAACCATCCAGAGATGGGCATAAATACAGCAAAAGATATTTGGATACTAATTACAAATACTGGGTCAAAAATAATTCTACACTACATCTCAGAGGCAAATATTGTACTTTTACTCCACTACAATTATTTGAAAACTTTAGTCACTTATAGATTTGGATTGTTATTACAAAACCACTTCAGCCCTATATATATTTCGGCCATTTGAAAATAGCGGATCTACAAGCTCAGAATGCGTCGCGACGTGACGCATTGTGAGCTTGTACATTGGCTATGTTTATACATTTTGAACTTGCGAAATGGGACATTCTGCAAGTACTTTTTCTTTCTGTACTTGACAAGTACTTGACCAATTGGATGTATATTTTGACACTGATACCTTCGTACTTTTACGCAAGCACATTTTGAACACGGTGACTTCTACTTGTTACAGAGTATATCTCTACATTGCAGTATTGATACTTTTACATGAGTAAAGAAAAGTACTTTTTCCACCACTGGATGCAGCAGGTGAGAGGAGGGGAGAGATGAGATGCAGAAAGAGAGAGAGTTGTGGAGGTCAAGAGGTCAAAAGCGAATGGCTGTAAGTGGTTAATGTATGTTTTGTGATAATAATCTAAATCCAAGTAACTAGTGACTTAAGTTTTCAAATAATTGTAGTCGAGTAAAAGTACAATATTTGCCTCTGAGATGTAGTGGAGTAGATCAGTAAAAGTACTGAAAATGTTTAAATACTCCAGTAAAGTAAGAAATACCTCCAAATTGTACTTAACCCATTAAGACCTGGAACTCATCTATGTCATTTTAGATTTCTTTGGCTATTCAAAGAGTAATAGCACAAGCTCATAGCACGGCACCAATTGCCGTGCTATGAGCTTGTAGATCTGCTATTTTTTTTTTATCGTGTTTTTTTTGCAAATCTTTGAATATTTATACCTGAGTAAATGTACTGAGTAAAGTTACTTTACACCACTGGACAAGAGAAGATGCAGCCAGCCAGGTGAGAGGAGGAGGAGGAGGAGGAGAGGGATGCTAGAGTAAAGTGGTGGAGGAGGTAAAGAAAGAGGTCAGAGGCGAATGGCTTCCCAGCATCCTCGATGATTGTTCGACCTGAAGTCGGCCATCTTGGATCGTATGTAGCGGGGAAGACGGATTGATGCGGTGAGACAATTTTCCGGTCATTTTCTCTCCAAAATGAATACAGTCGTCGGCGCCTAGACGACCATTACGGCACTATGCGAGTTAATATGTGGAGGAATAGAGGCTGGGGTGTTTTAAACGGTTCAGCTCGGTGGTTTGACACGGTCGCCTTTTGTGTTTTTGTTCCAGCAGACCGACGGTGGGCAATAGTTTTTAGGCCCAAATCCCCAGCAAAACACCGCTAAAAGCTCCTCTTATTTCGCTCTCATTCTCGGTTTCGTCTCGGTGCTTGGTGCTTAAATGTCCGGGGGATTCACCGGTTAAGTGGCGTTATGACTGGGCTCGCCGTTTACTTCGACGTGGCTGAGTTATTTCACAATGTTTGCGAGTTAGCATTGATTAGCTAGCTTGCTAAAAAAAAAGCTCCATAGACAACCAGGCAAGCAAGCAGCCTAGCATACAGTGTTGCCATGTCCGCTTGTTATAAGTGACTTTGGGCTTGTTTTTTCTGTGAAGTTGCTTGTAAATATTGTTATGTTGCGGTTTTATGGGCTTGTTTTCTAAAGAGTAGTTGTTGCTTATTTGGGCTTGTTTCGTAACGTTGTTCAAACCAGTGGTTCTCAAACATTTTCATGTCAAGGAAACCCCCCATATATTAATGTATTTGTTCACCGACCCCCATCTGAAAATATTTGTGTGCCATGGAGGGACCCCCATACAAGATTTGCGTGTGATAATATTCCAACCCCCTCTAAGATTGTATTTGAAAATAGCAGATCGCATTTGTAAGCTTGTAGACTATTTTCAAATAACCGATGTATATGTTTGAAATGTGGCCCATTAGTCGCTTCTTTTGGGCTTGTTTTCCTAGAACTGGCTGCTTGTTTCTCTCCCAGAATCTGGCAACACTGTTAGCATATTAGCCATCGTTGCAAATCTTAGCTCTCGTGCTAACGTTTCAGTCAATCTGTGAACCTAACTAACCACATTCCGGCGCCTCTGAGGTGTTGTGCAGCCTGTTTTTTAGTTTTACCCGTCATTTGCGCAAATGACGGGTGCTGTAACGTTTTAATTGCCATGCATAGCTTACCACAGGGACTAGCATTAAATGGGTCACTTGTTGTGACAGCAACAACTCAAACATGCTTACAAGCCACGTCCCCGTTGTTTACAACCGTTAACGTTACAACAAAAGATGGCTTGATTGATTGAATACTTTATTAACAGTTTGCAATAAAAGCACATAAAGTGCAGTTCTACTCAAAATGATGCTAAAAGGATTTAACGCAAGAAAGCCCTATGGCTTGTTTCCATTGGGGTCCTGTGTGTTCAATTCATCGAAACCTTTAATGACAGAACTAATGTACAATACTATGACATTATTTGTGGTATCTCTGCTACATGCTTTAAACCCGGCCACATAAGTTGTACAGTATGTTTTCAGAAGTGTAAGAGTAGACCACACTGCCCAGCCCACCACTCATTATTAATAATGCAATGCACCTGGTGGTCATTGTAGAAATGATTTGATGTTTCCCTGGCTGATGATATTTGTTCACCATACTACTTCCTATTGGATCGTTACCTCGCTTATTATTTCCAGCTATAAGACTGAGACAGTTGTGATGTATGTGTTCGTCGTTTGGGAAGTTTATGCTAGTTCCCCCCTCTGTTCGCACTGGTGACTGAGGAAAAGTTGTTGTAGTAAATTAAGTGGGGGGAAATTGAGACAGCCAACACTTGTATGGCCTTGTGTTCCATGAATGACGAGATAACTCATTTGATTGATTGGATACTTTTTAGACAGCAATGTAAACGCATTAGGTACAGCCAAACATTTGGGCTAAAAGGATAACACAAAAAAGTCTTGGGGACTTGTTTCCATTGTGGTCCTACGTATTAAATTCACATACACATTCGGTATACACTTTCTTATACTGTATACCCTATGTGTTTTTCTACGCTGTTAACATTGCCTTTGTTTCCCAACACTGGCAATGTAACCATTTTTTGCCCCATAAGAAGCTAAAGGTCACTTTCTCTATTGAAGAGAATGCCACATCAGGTTACACAAAGAAGAAATTTGATATAACACACACAACAGGCTTGCATTCAACCTACACTACTTCCACTGGGCGGAAGTCGACATGATTAAACTTACACCAAACTGTTTTGTTATTGTAACAATGCTTCTCAGCAGGCCAGGCATACGTTATAGGTTTCATAACGTAGAACCCAGGAGCCTGGTTTCATTTGCATGTGTTGTGTTTTCCAGGTGACACACGGCATGTTTGGTGCTAACAGGAAGAAGTTTGTGGAAGGGGGGGTGGATAGCGACTACACGGACGACTCCAGTCTCTACTACAGCCAGCAGTCTATGTTCCCGCCCCACCGCACTGACAAAGACGTACGTTCTGTCTGTCTTGTTTATAGGTCTCTCAGCCTGTCTGTATATGTATTTTTGGTTGCATATTTCCATATTTTTTAGCATTAATAATCCCTTTAGTATCGTATAGCTTTTTTCCCCTTGTTTACTCTGGCATTTACTCACTCAGATCTTTCACTCTGGATGAGAGCATCTGCTAGATGTCTAAAACCCATGTTAAAATAATCATTCTTAAATCATACCTGTTGAACTGCCTGTAACTGTGAAGTATACCAATGGAAAAGCATAGGAAGAGGAAAGATGCCACCCAAAAGGAAGCTATAGTGTAGTGGAAATCAACTGACTGACAGGCCAGGGGGTCCCCAGCAAAATGAGCTAAAAAACAATTTAACTACTTTAACCCTATACATGAGCTATTTGAAAATAGCTGATCTACAAACTCACAACGTGTTGCATCCTGACTTGTTGTGAACTTGTAGAACTGCTATTTTCCCACAAATGTCCAGAACATACCCAGACAGGGCAACATCATGCATGTCCAGAACAGACCTAGACAGGGCAACATCATGCATGTCCAGAACAGACCCAGACAGGGCAACATCATGCATGTCCAGAACAGACCCAGACAGGGCAACATCATGCATGTCCAGAACAGACCCAGACAGGGCAACATCATGCATGTCCAGAACAGACCCAGACAGGGCAACATCATGCATGTCCAGAACAGACCCAGACAGGGCAACATCATGCATGAACCTTGGAGGTCCAGATCACAGATTGACCACTTAAACCCTCTATACTTAGTAAAGTAATACTTAGTTGAACATGGTCAGCTCTCTACTTGGTCTGCTCTTTTATATGTCACTACACCAAATTGCTTTGCAGAAGATATATAATCTACAAACTCACTGCAGTTCTAGAAGTGCGTTGTGAGCTTCTAGATCTGCTGTTTTCTCCCCCAGCTTAGGCATGTAGGGTTCAAGTAGTTAAAGAACATAGTGATTGCCGCAATATTATCACACTGTAGAGTAAAACACACAAGACTAATTATCCTTTACAATAATACACTGCATGTTCAAAGTTATTTTCTGGCTAGGGGGTATGGTGCCGGACAAACCCTGGCTGGATTTGTATTTATTTTGTATTTCTTCCCACTAGCTGGTTATACTCAGTTCATATCCCTGTGGAAAGCCCCAAATGCACAAAATGCATGAATATGGTTCTGACAAACATAACTCAGTGGCCTAGCTCAACCATATCACTATATATCAACTATATACCACTTTATTCTGAGACATAACAGCATAGGGAACAGACTGGAACTGTGTGTGTGATGGCTGGCTTCTTGGTAATATAATACTTGTAAGAGAAATAACCCTCCAATGTTAACGTTTACAATTTAAGCAGAGGTCTATGATTGCTTATTGATATATAGCTCTCATCGTCTGATCTGCTGCATCACACTGTGTGTTAATTGTGGTAGCTAAAGGGGCAGGATATTAGGCTGTGCACATGTGTGCATTTAATTTGATTCATAAGCATGTTGGCAGCTCTTAAAAACAAAGCCCTTTTTTGATTTGGTGAAAGTTCAGTAAGTGTGAGTATCTTTTGTTTTTCTTTTGTTTTTTTAGTTTGTTTGTTTCTGTTTTACAGATGCTGGCGTCTCCATCCCCTTCATCGACAGGTCAGCTGTCACAGTTGGGAGCAAGCTTATACGGCGGCCCTCAGAGTAAGAATATAGCACAGACACAAACACCACTGCAGCTGTGATGGTTGGAAGTAGTTTTAATATTAGATCCACATCGGCCCCTCTTTAAACCATTAAGACCTGGAACGCATCTGTGTCATTTTTCGATTTGACCTTAAAAGCATTATTTTACTCTTTGGCTATTCAAAAATTGTGAAAATGTGTGCAAATCTTTGAATATATAAATTTTAAAGTGAACATTTTTAACTAAAATCTTTGCTTCTGGGGGTCCCTGGAACAAAACATTTTGAGATGGGGGTCGGCGGCCAAATACATATCATAGTGGGGGTCCTTGACATGAAAAAGTTTGAGAACCACTAATATAGAAACATACGTTTTTCAGAAAACTGTTAGGTTTTAGAAGACCTTAGTAAGAATCGGCCTCAGGTCTTAATGGGTTAAGTTAGCTTTTAGTTTAGGTTGCAGAACATAGTCTTTGCTGGAAATGCACGGTAGTCATGTAATTCCTTACACTTCAGGTCAGTCATCTGCTCAAATGAAAATGGTGAGACGACTTCACTGCAGATTACTGTCTTAAGAAGTAAATGTAACTCTTGTTTGTTTCTCGCTCTCTGTCTCTCCAGGCGCTCTAGGGTTTCCCATGCGGGGCATCAACAGTAGTGCTGCACCTCAGTTGAGTCGGAGTGGGCTGAATCAGCCTGCTAACCAGTTAGCTAGCCACGTCAATGCACCTAACACTGGCACCTTGCACACCCCCCCTTCTCCGAGCAGGTACACACACACACACACACACACACACACACACACACACACACACACACACACACACACACACACACACACACACACACACACACACACACACACACACACACACACACACACACACACACACACACACACACACACACACACACAATTAATGTGCATCCGTCTTCTTGCACGTGCTTACAGTCAGTCACTAACCGTTTTAAAGCTACACTATTACTTTTTTTGTGTGTATACATTTTTCATTTGACCAATCTGTAAGGTAGGTGTTAATACTACAAAACAAACACAACTGCGGTGATAGTAGTTGGTCTCCCTGCTCTTCTATTGAAAGTAGAATCCTGTGCAATGGGTTTTAACGTTCTTGGATATTGTTTATTTAGAACTGTCAACGGCGAGGTTACATGGAGCAAGTGAGAGGAACATTGATATGTGGTCTAATGTTGCAGATAAGCTTAAAGATTTGGTTTAAGTGTTGTACACAGTGTTTTGACCTTGCACAGGTATAGGCATGGTGTTTGGCCCTTACATTTCGAGAAATTGTTGGTCCGGGGAGGGGTGGGTGGGTTTATTTTTATTATTATTTGTTTTAAGTTGTTTGTATCTTGTTTTTGTTGAAAAATGTATTCATGTGAATATAATTGTATTGTCGATTTGATAATAAAAACAATTGATAACACAAAAAAAAAAGTAGAATCCTGTGTACTACCACTACTGGTCCTGCACTTCGTTTTGTAGGTTAGGGTTTTCACTGAGTTTGCAGCCATGGCTGTTAAAGTATCCACAGGTATCACTGGGTGAAGGGAGGGAAAACGACCTTCCTAAATAAAGTAAATATTGTATTATATAATACACAATACACCGTGTCCCTATTTAAAAAAAAAGAAGTCATTATTAAAAAAAATGTGAAAACAGCAGATTTTCAAGCTGGCATTACGATGCATTGTGAGCTGGTAGATTGGCTATTTTTGCTATTTGTCATGCAACAAATTATATAGTGTGTAGGTGGGCAAGGAGTTAATGATTTGTTCCAGTCAAACAATTAAGTGATTCAAAAAAAATATTGTATTAACATTGTCAATGTCTTTATTATAATTTTGGTTGCTTAGTTATGAGCTGAGATGTAATATTAGCTAGACACAGCATTGTCTTATATGATTATTTGACCCTGAATCAAATAGTTATCATATTTGGGTTAGTTATCTGAAGAATACATATGGGATTGTGATGGGAAAAAACCCTACTACTTATCAGAATGACTAAAGAGCTGAAACTCTCAATCATGTCCGTTTTATTATAATTTTTTCTGCTGTCCACTTTTAAGACATCAGTCTTTCACTCCTCCTTCTTTGAACTATAATTTTGTTTCTGTTTCTCCAGGGGCATCCTCCCTATGAGCAGTCGAAACATGCTCAACCACAGCCAACAGGTTGGATCCGGTGGTCCGGTAGGCGGCTTGGGTGGAGGAGGCGTAGGGGGAGGTGGAGAGAGAGGAGGAGGAGGTGGCAGGAGTGCGAGCATGGGGAGTCCCAGCCGATCGTCGCCCAGCATCATCTGTATGCCCAAGCAACAGCAAGCACGACAGCCTATAGGCAGGTGAGACAGAGACACTATATTCTATTTATTCAACACACACAAACCGGTACATATATAAAGCACAACTCAAGTTCAGTGTGTGACCACCTTGTGTGTTTGTGTGTCAGTATGTCAGGGTTCGGGATGAATAGGAATCCAGCATTCGGCATGAACAGCTCCTTATCCAGCAACATCTTCAATGGAACAGGTACCAAAAACACATACACAAATACAGAAGACATACACACAGCTATACACCTAGTACATGTACACCAAGGTTATAGTTTTCAGTTTTATTGTAGTTTATTTTTATTCGCTAATTGAAATTGTGTTTATGGTCACTCAGATTTAGTCCTGCTAATAATGTGTGTGTGTGTGTGTGTGTGTGTGTGTGTGTGTGTGTGTGTGTGTGTGTGTGTGCGCGCGCGGGGCTGGCTGTATGCGCACTCACGTGTTCCAGACGGCAGTGAGAACGTGACAGGTTTGGACCTGTCAGATTTCCCAGCATTAGCAGACAGGAGTCGGAGAGACGGGGGTTCGAATCCCACCCCGCTACTCAACCCCTTGGCTGGGCGGGCTCCTTACGGTAAGAGGCGGAGTGGGTGTATGCTTTGTGAGTGTGAGCCATGGTGTCGGATGTACAACGAGTGACACATTTAATGAAACCCCAACAAGCTTTGTCGAGCGTCTACACAAATTGGCCCGTGTTCGCGGGAGGGAAGCCGGGCTGGGAGGGTGATAATGGTCATTGCACGTGCTCCTATGGACTGGGGCGGCACCTGTCAGCGGGGAGTGTTGGGCGGGGGGAGTAGAACGAAGGCACTACGTCCTCCTGGTGGGAGCTCCTCCCTGGCAGGTGAGTCAGTAGGATATGACAGCAGTGACAACACAAATGTGTGTGGGGAGGAATGAATTGGCATAACGACTAAATTGGGGAGAAAAGGGGTAAAAAATTATTGGCCACTCTAAATGCAAAAATGCCACGGGAAGTATTCTTTCCTACCCGACACTCTCTCCTCCTTGCGCTGTCATTGGAGACACTGCAGGGTGACTGACGTCTTCATTAAATGGTTCATCACATACCAGTATTGCCGGTACCATAATGCATAAGGGTTTTAATTAGGGATGTTAGCAATCTGTCGACTGACTCGTGCTCCTGACGATTCTAAACGTTTTTTTTTAAATATGTACATTTTGTAATGGCTTCTCAAAAACAAAAAATAATAATAATCCAAATGGGAGAGGGAACGAAGTGTCTGTGCTGATCTGGTGCATGTCCGGTTTGGTCGTGTGTAGGGCTTTCAGTTCTCTATAATCCCATTCGAATTTCAATGTTTTATTATTTTTAATATTCGAATATATTCAAATATTTTGTATAATATATAATCATAGTATATAATTATATAATTTATAAAGTTGCACAACAATGAACACCCACGTGCACACATACAAATGCTCTACAAATAGAGCATTTGCTCTGATTAAAGTGTTAATAAACGCATGTTAACATAATAAAGTCATTTTTATTATCATTATATAATAGGTGAGCTTAAAGGAAAGCTCAGTTTGCGCTCTCTCTCAACTGCTGCGCAGCAACAACAAAAAAGAGAAGAAAAATCAATCAACACATTGATAAATGCCTGCGACATGCTAAATACTGAGTCGTTAACATCCCTATTTTTAATGATGGTGGTGGAGAGCGCTGTCTAACACTTCGGTAGAAACTCATAAGTGTTCAGTTGGGTTGACAGTGACTGCATAGGCCATAGCATAAGATTCACATAATTTAAAGAGTATATAATCAAACCATTCTGTGACCCCTGTGGATAGGGGCATTGTCATCCAGGAAGACACCACTCCCATCAGAATAAAAGTGTTTCATCATAGGATAAAGGTGATTACTCAGAATCACCAATTTGCACTGACCCGGCCCTTCCCTCTTAACTCATTCAGTGCTAAGTAAATAAAAAATAATTGCCAATAGTGACAGCGAATTTTCGTTTTTCTTCCGCGGGGGGGAAAAAAAAGCAGGTCACCGCGACCCTCCGTTCTTTAGTTATTGGCTGTTGAATATAGCTTGTTCTCGCCAAAAACGCAGAAAAAAACTAAGCAGAGAAAATAGATTTTTTTCCATTAACATTAGATCAGACACGGCTGGGTTTGTTGTGAACACATTATTTCCAGATCTATTCTTCTCCGGAAGTCATAGGATCACTCATAGGTTGGGGAACAGCTCCATCGCCATCTAGCGTAAACACTGAAAACACGGTTTGAACGCGTTACACGTCTTTGGCACTCTGGGCCTTGAAGGAAAAAATTACGTGTACACGTCAATGGCACTGAATGAGTTAAGACAATTGAACCCAAACCACACATGCCCACTTAAGAATAATGGTGAAGGATGACTCAGCTGAAAATCACCTTTTTCCACATCTCGGCAGGCCACTGCTTATGGTTTTTGCACCAATTGACTCTCAAACATGCAATTGTCTTTGTAATGAGGGGGTTATGCACTGCAACCCTACTATAATATCCTTCCTTATGTAGTTGTGACTGACTGTTCCTGCAGACACAGTCTGATCACATCCTGCACTCACATTCTCTGTCACCTCAGGAAGAATTACTCTTCTATTGTTTTCTTCAGCATCTGTCATTGAATGTGCACTTCCAAACACCATTTTTACTAATATTATTTACTATATTTACTAATGGCTTTCTCATGGATCGAAATGCAGATGTCACTTTAGGCAGTGGTTCTCAACCTTTTCAGGCCACTACCCCCAGTTCAAATAATCATATTTGAACTGGGGACTCCCCGCCCTGACAAGCACTTGGAATTGTATGAGTTGAGGCATTACATTTTTGTTTGACTCTGTCCCACAGATAAAAAATGTGAAAACAGCAGATCTACAAGCTCACAACGCCTCATGTGAACTTGTAGATCAGCTATTTTCACAATTTTTGTCTTATATTATTTGAAAAGTTTTTTGATTGCTTTTGTTTTGAGGTATTAAAAAGGTCTTAAAAGTCCTAAAATGTTCACTTCACTGTCATCTGGGTACAGTGAAGTGAAGTGTCACCCATCTGTATGTGTGTATTTATGTTCTTTTCTCCGTGTGCATGTGCTCTATATGTGGTTGTAGGTGTGTTTCTGTCAGGTTTACCAAGTTAATAATTCATAATGAATTTTCTTCTTAGTCATACTGAATTTACTGGCACAATTAGGGCAACATCATAAAACGTAAAACTTTTAGCAAATGTACTAACCCCCCCCCCCCCACCATCTCCATTCAGTTGGCATGGTAACCAAGCCGTCCAATGAGCAGTCTCAAGACTTCTCCATCCATAATGAGGATTTCCCAGCTCTCCCTGGGCCAAACTACCAAACAAAAGACCCCACCAGCACCAACGAAGACAGCAAAACCGTGAGATACCTCTCTTTTCTTTAAGCTTGTCTGTTTGTCTCTCTTTTCGGTATGTTTCATTCTTCCTTCAGTCTTTGTTCTGTTCCAGCTCAACATGAAACCATTTATTAACACTGATTGAACCTACTGACTGTCCCTCATCCTTTTTTATCCGATCAGAATCTCAACTCGTCGGGGAAACCCGCCTCCAACACAGACGGTCCAAAGTTCCCCGGAGACAAGAGCTCTGTGGTACCTAGCAACAACAACCAGCAAAAGAAAGGAATTCAGGTGCTCCCCGATGGTGAGAGACAAACACACACATCACACACACGTGCAGTTACATTTTATTTTCTATTAACTGAACCCACACCAGGGGGAAATGCTAAGATTTGAAGATGTTTATGCATCAGTGCATTTGCCATTAGTCTGTTCAATCAGGTGGACTGACATACTGTACACTACACAGACCCCTGGTGGGGTCTGGTGAGGGGTTTCCAGTGGGTCCCACAAAATGAGTTAATATAGGCTCAAAATCAGGTTAACCACTTGACCATATATACATTAGCTTTTTGAAAATTGTCAATCTACAAGCAAACAATGCGATGCATTGTGAGCTTGTAGATCTGTTATTTTCAAAAATCTTTAAAGAATGTGGGAATATTTTTGAAACATTTTTACAAGGTCCCTGATCCAAAATATTTTTATATGGGAGTCTGCAGTCAAAATTCGTGCAAATTTTGTGGTCCTTGAGATGAAAAGGTTTGAACCTGTTTGGTACACAAACCCATTGTCTTCGACTCGAAATGTGTGACTCAAAATGAAATGTGTGTGTGCATATCTTAAGGCCGTGTGACCAACATCCCGCTTGGTATGGTAACGGACCAGTTTGGGATGATCGGTTTGTTGACATTCATACGTGCGGCAGAGACGGATCCTGGCATGGTTCACCTAGCGCTGGGATCTGACCTCACAACGCTCGGCCTCAACCTCAACTCACCTGAGTAAGAGAGACAGACACTGTACGCATACATACAGAAGAATACGATGTGTTGGGATGAAACTTAATAACCCTTGGATTAAACATTTCTGTCTACACCTCTTTGTCTCTCTCTGTCTATCCTCATTACTCTCATCTCTCAGAAATCTCTATCCTAAGTTTGCATCTCCGTGGGCATCAGCTCCCTGTCGGCCACAAGACATAGGTGAGTCTCCATACTGGCTGGTGCATGACCTGCCAAGGTTTCCTACGAAGTGTCTTTCTACACATTTTTTTGTGATCTGTGATCACCTGATGAAAGTCACTACAATGTAGCAAACATTCCATTATCACCCAACCTGGCATGTTGACGCTAGCACTCTTAAAGTATCAGATCACAATCAAATGGAGTCTTTAGCTTGCTTTGGCTGCTCTAACCAGCGCAGTGGCCTTGTAGTTAATGTCCGCCCTGAGGTTGGATTCAATGCCCAGCCGAGTCATAAAGACCACAAAAATCACACCCTGTGTGAAGGTAGCGGCGCCTTTGATACATTTTGTCATCGATATGTGTTTATAATGCGTTTATAGCCATGTGTCACGTGAAGCTTGACCAATCACTTTGTTGACGGGTCTGACCAATCAGAACGTTGACGGGTCTGACCAATCAGAACGTTGACGGTGAACACGGACAAAGTCAGGTATAGACTTGACGGGTCTGACCAATCAGAACGTTGACGGGTCTGACCAATCAGAACGTTGACGGTGAACACGGACAAAGTCAGGTATAGAGCAGGATGCGCTCTATACCTAAAGGTATAGAGCGGCTAGCGCCGCTAAAAAATCACACCCTGTGTGAAGAGAGTGGTGCCTTTGATGAGCCCCGTATTGATGTTGTCATCAATGTTTGTTTATTGGACATACAGACATACACACGGACACACAGACAAAGTCAGATATAGGAGTGGTTGGCACCACTCAAAAATGGTACCCAATGCCTCTCTACTCAGCATCAAGGGTTGGGCTGGGGGTAAGTCCCTGTGACATACTAGTGTCATGTCTAGGGTTTGTACAAACATCATGGCTGGGGCCTCACCCTACTGAAACGGGTGTTAAGTTCCTGACCCATGGGCCACATTGCGCTTCAACAAGGCTACTTTTTGGTTTCTCTTCTGCTGCAGAGGAAAAGAGAGTACAAACAGATGCAGACATTACCACATTGGAGATGTTGGGGACAACGGAGGGGTTCAGGGACAACGGCCAAATACATAACAATTTGGGGTCCTTCACATTAACATGTTTGAGAACCACTGGCCTACATGGATACAACATCGTGCAGTTGATTAGGCTCTCTACAAAGACACTGTCCTGAAAAACATATTTAACTATTTATGGTTGTTATAGTGTGAGAGGTCAAACTAATTTCAGAATTCTCAGCAATTGGCGTCCTACTGTAGTATTGCAATGTCGAACTTCAAGCCTCATAGAATATGCATAATTATATAAGAACGTAAACAAAAAGTCTTGTTATCACTAACTGCAAGTCAGCAATTGTGACTTACCAGTAAAAACAATGCACTAGGGTTGAGTGGTATTATTTTTTTCATACCATGAAACGGTCCCCCAAAATGATCGAGGTATACGATACTGTGTTAATAAAAACATTGCCAGGGCTGGAGGAAGCTGCAATGTAGATATCATATCAATAGTAGGATATCTCAACTGACAGAAATTAAATTGTCTAGACAGTGACACTATTCCATGTGTCTTGATTCTTAATTCCTTTCACTTTCACAAATATGTCCAGTTGGCAGTTTGTACTTCGTACTTGGACAGTTCCTCGTTCACTTGTATTCTCGTTTACAGGCCTGACGTTTTCCTTCCCCCGAAAAATCCTTTCTAGTGTTGCTTTAATAGAAGAGAACATTAGATCCATACATTCAGTTAATGCCAATGTTATTTGTCTGTTTTCTTCATCCAGACATGCTGAACAACTTGAAGGATAATACCCCATCAGGAAGAACCATGTTGTACTTGCTCATCCAATTATATCTCTGTCAAAAAGTCAAAAAAGTTATCGCAATGGAAACAAAACTCTCCTTTGCAATACAAATGAGATATCAATATGCCTCATAAACGGTCCGTTTCCCATTTAGACCTGAGGCCGACTTTAAAAACGCCATCTAAATCCTGACCTAGTTCTGAAAAAAATAAGTTCTGAAAAACTTTATTTTATTAAGTATTAATTCAAAAATTACAAAAAAATGATGTTGCTATATACTGTACATAGCAACAGCAACCCCAAAAGGGTTTCCCGTCTTGAAAGGTATAGTTACAAATAGGGGTTCCCGCCCTAAATGGGTTAAGAAACTCCATTGAGTCTTGCTAATGTTAATGTCTCTAACGTTGACACTATTTGCACTTCCCAGACAGGAACTAACTTCCCTCACGCATGCGCTACCCCAGTGGACTGTGCATTGTAAAGAACAGAATGAGGGGAAAATGCATTAATAACTCAACAACTTTAACATCGGAAGCCAATGTTTGCTATGAATTATCTTCATTTGCTTTGTATGATGTGAGAAAATGTTATGATGATAATGAAATGGACATCGTTGCTATTTTCAAATACCCTGGGATAACGTGTTACTGCCCGATTTTAACCTCCACACATCAGTTAAAAATCTCCTCTTCAGCTGTCTCAACATAGGGAAATATTAATACTTATACAATCAATGTCTGACTATTAGTTGTCTCCAGTCTATGATACGCCCAGGCTCGCAGTTCTTTGCTTTTATGGCATGATCTGTTTCACTTCCTCCCGTTAGAATGCTGTTTATGGCCACACCGCCTAGAACAGGGTTTTGTCTGGATGTATGTACTGTACATCCCCTTAGAAATAGAGTAGTCACAGCGCATGCTGCTTGCTCAGTCTGCATGCATGACATCATGAAATGGAAGCATAAGTGCCTGTGGAAGCTATTTCAATTTGTCCAAATGAGCCATCAACCATCACCACACTAGGACATGCACACAAGCAGCCGGCCTGTACAGTCCGACTTCACCACCGAACACGGCAATGTGATTTTTGCAGCTTTGTTCACAAACTGCACACACAGTTACTTATTATTGATATCTAAGATATCAATAATAGATATCGATAAGCTCGAGTTCTATATCAGACGTATTCTGTGTGTTTGGGTGCCTTGTGTCCTAGTGCGCATACTGGAAGAACATGTGATACAAACGTTGAAGGGACCCTTATCTCCCATTATGCTTTTTAGTGGAATTTCTTGAACTAGTGGTAAAAAAAACACTGCATTGGCTACCTTTTTAAAAATTCACTTTTACTGCTGTTGTTTTTGCAATTAACTTGAATGAATCCTTGATGTGATGCAACTTACCTGTGTAATGCGTATACAAACATAGTGGAGGTGCAAGAAGGAGAAGGAGGACTGTTGAGGTTGTATTTTGTCAATTTGTCACCTCCCAACTAGGGATGGGACGATAATTGTTTTCGTTTATAGTGATAGGGTTAGGGTTAGGGTTACCCACCCACAATGATCGTATTGTGGAGATGTTAATTTACCGTGAAATTGTCGTCCATCATACACTATGAATTAGCTTTTGTTGAGCCGCAAATTCAGTACCACTTAAACCCTCTATACCCTTTGGTACGCTCTTATTTCTACACAAATCGATTTGCCAAAAATAGCAGATCTACAAGCTCACAATGCATTGTGTGCAACGCAACACATTGTGAGCTTGTAGATCGGCTATTTCTGCCGAACGTTCCGCACAAAATAGGGATGCTGGGGGTTCAAGTGGTTAAACAAAAGTGCCATTTTGCTTTAAGCATATTTTGATTATCTCGATAATATCATTAATCGCAATTATTTTTGCCACAATAATTGTGACATGTAATTTTCATATCGTCCCATCCCTACTCCCAACCCATTTTTGGGAAATTTGGCTCACAACGCCTCTAGAAGCCTCAACTGTGAACTCTGCCCTCCCTCCACCTGCCTCCCTCTGCACACACTTTGAACCCAGATCAAAGCTGCCTTCACTTTTGCTGCAGCTACACCACCCAGAATCAAATTGTTATGGACACGTTGTTAACTCTGTGATTTCTCTCCCCATCCACGCAGACTTCCACGTACCATCGGAATATCTAACTAATATCCACATAAGGGACAAGGTTTGTACTGCACACACCTCTCAAACATCCTTTTAAATTAGCTTAATGTTAGAATGCTGTGTTATCAGTACCTTGTTTTGTTTTCCTCAAATGGTAGAATAAACATCTTTATCTGGTAGTGTTTAAAAACATCACAGAATCTGAAATGGATATAATTCATTAAATTATTAGTGGACCACAAAAATAAATAAAAATGAAATAAATAAAACGATTTTCAAGCGCACAACACGTAACAACATTATGAGCTTGCAGGTTAGATAGTTTTTTGTTTTGTTTGGTGGGTGGGACTTTCAAAATGTTAAAGTTCTTTGCTATAATCACATGCCAAAATTGGGACTTGAGTTAAAGTGGTTAACACAATTCTTGGAATGCATTGAATTGAAATATAATGAATTGTCTTTGTCTGAAGACAATTCATGTTACTTTTGTTAAAACATTTCTCTGTCTTCCCGCCTTCTGTTTGTCTGCTCTCTTGTCTTTTCTGTCTCCAGTTAGCAGCTATCAAGTTGTCTCGGTACGGGGAAGATTTACTGTTTTATCTCTACTATATGAATGGAGGAGACCTGCTACAACTATTGGCTGCAGTAGAGCTGTAAGTATACTATTATATAGTTTTACTCTACTTGTTGCGCTGTTTTTCCGACCCACACCAAATCTCTTCACCAGCAGCTCTACAAGATGGGCTATTTTTGGCGAATGTTTTCCCCAGAATGGGGACGCTGGGGTTCAAGTGGTTAAAAAAAATGTGTATTGCGACGAGTTGTGAGCTTGCAGATCAGCTCTTTTTTTCGCTAGTATGAATTCAGATGTGCCTTGAGATGATGACTTGCCGCTATTGGTGTGTCTTGAGCACAAACAGTCTGGAAACCCTTGCTTTGATCCAACAGTCTTTTAGTCAGTGTCACTGTGATGGGAGTTTGGAGCACCCACATGCATGCACCCTCTCTACCTTAAAATGATGTGTGAGTTTACTGTGTATGTGTTCAGGTTTAACAGGGATTGGCGGTACCATAAAGAGGAGCGGGTTTGGATCACACGGGCGCCGGGTATGGAGCCCACACTGAAAACCAATGCCTATGAGAGGGGGACCTACTACTTCTTTGACTGCCTCAACTGGAGAAAGGTTGCCAAGGTACAGAAAATAAAAGGGTGGCCTGGTGGTTCAACTGGAAGGTCCCCAGTTTTATCATTGGTGTCTCCATTAACAAGTACACCACATCCAGGATACTTGCTAACCTGTATTGCAGCTTGTGTTTTTCCGGAGCCGAGACACAGCCTTTTTCAGTAAGAAGTTAAACAAGAAGTGAATGGAGCAGAACATTTTCAAATCATCATATCTTGGGTTCTGAACATTTCTTTTATTCAAAAAATGTTTTTGAATTTTTTATTATTTTTTGACGCCTTAGACGTCCAGTGGCACAGGGCTTATGATACAACGGACTTCTTAGACGTCCAGTGGCACTGAATGAGTTGTTAAGACCTGGAACGCATCTGTGTCACTTTAGATTTCTTTGGCTATTCAAAAATAGCAGATCTAAAAGCTCATAGCGCGGCACCGAGTGCCGCGCTATGAGCTTGTAGATCTGCTATTTTTGAAAAATCTTGAAACATTTTCTTTTAGATTTTTTTCAAAAAACTGTTAAAAAAGTTAATGGTATTTAATGGCATGCTATTAACCTTAATGGGTTAATAGCATGTTTTCTAACTTTGCCATTTCTGTGAGCACGTAAATACACAGAGCATCTTTGCTGATGTGACGTAATCCAAAATTACGTCACATCAGCCATTACATGCTTCAGCATCCAACATGATAATGATATATTCCAGGTGCAGTAGAGTTACTCCTAGACCTAGTCTAAGCTCATCTGGGTTATTGTGAACAGGATACAGTGTTTGCATTGTACATACAAAGTTTCCACACGGCAACAACAATATATAATTAGTATAGACTTGTTGCAGATCCACTATGAATGCTGACTGAAAACACAAATGCAAGCACAGATTGTGGACACACTTAGCCACGTCCTCGTTATAAGTCTGTTATTGGCATCATGTCATTAACAAAAGAAATGAGTGGCTTGGGCTGAGACTGCTTGGGTAAATGCATGGAGTTGACTGTATAAATTAGCGATGCACCGATGTGAAATCTCTGGCCCATATCCGATATAATAATTTCTGTTATGCCGATAACCGATATTAACCAATGTCGATATGAGCTCATTCTGTATTTAAAAAATAATAATATATTTTTTTCCATTCAGAAAAATACATGTAACAGGGTATCTGCAAGTCAGATTGAACTTTTTAAATATATTTAAGACCAATGTACCATTAACAAACAGGCACAGAAGGGCACCGATAACCCAGATTTTTGTTGGCAAAATTGGCAAAGATTTGTTAAATTGTTTTTTGGCCTATAATTAAACACAACACATAGGCACCCAACACTTTTTTGGGGGTTCTTTTCATAGACCTGCTTGTTTCTCTCGAAAAATCTGGCAACGCTTGTCACAGATGTAGATTAGCCGTTTAGCTTGGCACAAACGTAAACAGCAGCACGCTGCACTCATAGATAAATGCTGTATTTGCTGGTCAACAACTTTTGGATATGTGTGGCTGGCTTCCATGTCACATAAATCACTGAGGGAAACATCGGGAAAGTACCGTTGACCTGGAAGATTGTCCTGATACTCTTTGTAAACAGTGTCATGACGGTGCTTCAAATCATGAGTTATCAGATGGATAGTGTCGATTAATTTCACACGGCATCCTCCTCGCATAACTTTGACCTTGCAAGTGTTGCATATTGCAATTCTCGTCTTTTTTTCTTTTTTACCGTGAAACATTCCCAGACCTCGCTGGTTTCTCAATTAGTGTGTTAGTGGTAGCCTGGAATACAGACTGATTCGCTCCGTTCAGTGGACTTTACCACTTCGAGAAGCGAAGTGATTCAATAAAGTCAGTTGAACAGAGTGAAACAGTCTGGATGCCAAGCTAGTGTAGTGGTAACTGTTTGTGTGTAACTGGTCTGAATCCCAGGCTGCTTAAAGTTAATAACTGCCCCTTCCACCAGGACTGGAGTCTATACAGACACCGACACACACACACACACACACACTCACTCACACACTACTGCAGCAGCTAGACAGAAGCAAACAATCATCGGTTGTTCATATCGGGCCATTTTTATCGAACCGATGCCGATGCATTAAAAAAAACCTAACATCGTCCGATTTACGATATTATATTGTGCATCCCTAATATAAATGATATAATATCAATATATTTCTGAGCCCTATCTCAAACTCTCGTCAGGAGGGTAAACGCTATCATAATACAAGCAAATGTCTAATGCCCAGATCACCCACTCCTCGTCGTGCTTTAATAATACAGAAATATATTCATTTTTTTATTCTCTCTGTGTCTCTCTCCCTCCTTCCCTCTCCAGGAGTTCCATTTGGAGTATGATAAGTTAGAAGAGCGACCTCATGTTCCCTCCACCTTCAACTACAATCCCGCCCAGCAGGCGTTCTGATTGGCTCAGTCTCCTTCCTGCCTACACACCATTGGCTCTCCTGGCTCATCAACCAACACTTTGCCCCCCCAACCACACCCCCTGACCGACCAACCCAGCCCTGTGGTTGCTTGTTAGAGGTGCCCTTTTATTTTGAATATATTCAAACTGAATCTGGCCAATGAGGACTCACTGCCCAGCCCACCCAAAAGAGATGCTTTATATTTTAAACTTTTATGTTTCTTTTTCATTTTTTTTTTACCTCATTTACCTCATTTTTTCCTTTTCCACCCCTCCATTGTTTTGCATTTGTTGGCCTGTCATTTGGAGCAACTCAGATTAGATTTTTTTCTCCACATTTTTCATTGATGGATAATACAGTTTTCAGTGATGGATAATAGCCTTCATTACAATATAGCTACACATTAACACACAGCAAAGGTATCCATCTCAACAAGTGATAGAGTTGTGCATTGAGTCTTGTTTTAAATTGTCAGATGTTTTTCTCTTTTTCTTTTAAGGAAAGTGAGATTTTAAGTGTGATGGCGGACGTTAAGGTCACTCGTTAAGATGGATGTTTTTTGTAGCGTGCAGACAGTCACACACACTGATGGACTTTGGCAGGAAGTGAACATTTTTTTTATTTTTTATTTTTCTTCCTACAGAGTCTCTAATGTTCATACTCTAGTTCTTAAAGGAATTCATCCTTGACAAAAGCACAGACTGGAAACCCACACACAGGTACACAAACATACACCAGGTCAACCAATGCAGACTGACGAGCAGAAGGCGACCAGGAGAGAAAATGCAATGTAAATTGTAGCACTATTTCGTAATAAAAGAAGAGAAAAGATATTTGGTTTCATTGATGTTATGTAATGACTCAGAGCAGAGGCAATTCTAAACCAGTCTGTGTTAGCTTTGGGAACTGCTGGGACATCCAGTGATTTTCAGTGGTAGAGAGAGGGCTCTGTACTTGAACCCAACTTCCTCTGTGATTTTTCACCCGCCCCCGCCCATGTTTCTACAGTGAAGGATGCCCTTAAGTTAATGTGAATGTCAGCATTCCTCAGTGAATAACAGCGAGCACAGCTAGTCGCAAGCTAACAACGGATTGACAAAATCAATTATATTTGTAGAAACAAATCTCAATTAGTATCCCCACAGTGTGTGGTGAAGAAATATATTCTACTCAAAAATATGAAACACTTAAGGTTTGGGGCTAACACCAGTACAATCATTTCCATTTCCGTTTTCATTGCTTTCTTTTCATCTCCTCCCTTGTTTTCCAGCATGTGAATTCTTACTTTACGCTGGACTACAGATATTTACCAGAGATTCTATTCAGTTCAAACTTATTCCCTGCCATTTTGTGTTGCTTTGATTGCAATCCCTGGTTCTACCAGCCAATTAGATGTCGTTTCAGGGCCACTGGCACTTCAGGACAAAATTCAAACAACAAATCTCCACTCCTTGGCACAATTTTATAACAAAACAAATGACATCGCATTTTATATTCACATTGCATTTTGTCCTTGATTTTCTTCTTCTTTTTTCAGGCACCATATATGTGATAATACAATGTACAAATATATAAAATATAAAATTTACATATATATGACCTCTATTTTGAAGAAAAGGGCAAAAATAGAAAAAATTGGCCGGGCCATTGCTAATGACAACGCAATAGTTGACTGACTGTTACCGCAGAAACGGTACCACAACGATGATAGCCATGGAGATGCTTTTTGGGGGACCACACCTGGCGACTTGCAACCTTTCAACCTAGCAACAATCCCTGTGACAATAACAGCAACAGTTGCCATGACTACAGGGGCCAGTTCATTCAAACTGCAGCAAGCCAAGGACACGCCTGCAAATCCGTGACCTGTTTTGGAGGAATTTGATTGGAGGACGAGGACCGAGGCACTTGGCCTACGGCTGTTTTATTAAATATGGCAGCTAGTGTTTTAATAGGAAAATATAAAAGAATAAAAAATATTCTGGTAATTAAATTATAACAAGAGTTTTGCAGAATTATTTCGGTGAGTGTTTGAGTGTGTTATAATTATGGAGTAATGTTAATGCATGGCTTCGCAATGGTTTATCAGCTTGTATATTGTCAGTATATATATTTTCCCCGTTTGTCGGAGTACTTAGAAGCCTCTGATGTTAGTACTATGACGTCCATTATTTTATTTTGGTACCAGCGTTGCCCCTGTTTGTCGAGGCCAGTCTGATGTTGGTTGTCTATTACTGTGGGTCTGGACCCCCGGGGGGGTGCCCAAATGACAGTGAACTGACAATTTAAGGACGTATAAGAGCATAAGAAAAAAAAGTAACTACACTAAAAGATTGTCATTGAAAATAGCCGATCTACAAGCTCGCAATGCGTCGCATCGAGCTTGTAGATCGGCTATTTTCAAAAGATTTGTATACATATTATACATTTGAGAACTTGTGAAATGGGACATTCTGCATAATGAGTACTTTCTACTTTTGGTACTTTAAGTATATTTTAATACCAATACTTTTGTAGTTTCACTCAAGTACATTTTGAATTCCGGACTTTTACTTGAAAGAGTACTTTACTTAGGTAGAACATTTGAGTACTTTTTCCACCACTGACCAGTAGTTCAGTGAAATATGACTATCAAGTAACTGTACAAATCTCACTAAACTGCACAAACGGATTCTAGTTTGAACACTGGAGGGCACTATATGACAACACAATGCACACAGTTTGTAAGTTAGCCTGGGGTCAGCCACAGTTTTAGCAGTGGTGTGTAAAGTAATTAAGTACATTTACTCAAGTACTGTACTTAGTACAATTATTAAGTAATTTTACTTTACTGGAGTATTTCCAATTTCCAATAGTTTTACTTCTACTCCACTACATCTCCGAGTCAAATGTTGTACTTTTACTCCACTACAATTATCTGAAAACTTTAGTTACTTTGCAGATATAAATCATTATATTGTAAAACATACAAACATACAAAGCTCACAACGCGTCGCATCTTGTGGATCTGCTATTTTGGTACTTTTACTTTTGGTACTTTAAGTATATTTTGATGGCAATACTTTTGTACTTTTACTCAAGTGACATTTTGAACACAGGCCTTTTACTTGTAACAGAGTTTTTTTGTATTGTGGTATTGCTACTTTTACTTAAGTAATATATCCCAGTACTTCTTCCACCTCTGGTGGTCAGCTTTGACAGCCTGACAAATAACTACTCAGTAAATCAGTAGTCGACCTGTCAGTATCAAAGAGGCTCATAACAGTCATGACATGCCTTCAGTCATTATGATAATGATAATGCAGACTTTGGCATATTGCAACCATTGGCTTGAAAGGCTCTCGGGAAATGTTTAAAAATATAAAATACATGGTGGAAACCACTTTGGCTTTGATGGGTAAGATTTCCCTTGAGGAAATGAACAACAGATCATAATTGAGTTCACACACAAAACAATGCAGAAGTACCTGGAATACAAGACATCTGGGCACTAGGGACATCTGGGCACCATATTTTTGGGATGACTGGCCGTACCTGGAGAGGTGGCACCAAAACCATCTGGCCACTAGGGTCATGTGGGCACCTGGACGAGTGGACACTTAGGGGAGGAGATAACTGGGCGCCTGAAGTTGTGGGCAAAAATCCTAATTCAGGTTCCCACATGTCTCTAGTGCCCAGTTTTCCTGGTGCCCAGTTATCTAAGTGCCCACATGTCCCTAGTGCCCAGATGGTTTTGAGTGCCCACATGTCCCAAGTGCCCAGATGGTTTTGGTGCCCAGTTGTCCCTAGTGCCCAGATCTGTTGCCCACTAGAATAATACAATTCAAAGAAAGAGTGCAAATCCTACAGTACATTAGATTGAGCAAAGATGGGATTTCTAATAGAAATGCAAAGCGTGTACAACTTTGACATTGTACTATAGGTCTACACATGTGTATGCATAAGAATGCCCTGGCAGGGATTCATAACCATATTTTATGCACCACTCTTTTGTTGGTTGAATGTGTTTTTATGTTCTCTATAGCCCGCTGAGTCGCTATGACTCCCACAGCAGTCGTTGTTGGCAGTCAGATTTGCATAGTGGCGATGGAAGGGAATAAAGGAACACAATCATTTTTAATGGAGACGATACGTTGTGCCCTGGCACAGGTCCTTGCTGCTGACAACTGATTTGTAGCCTGCAGACACACACACACACACACACACACACACGCGCGCGCACACTGACTTCTACAGATATGCAGATTACGCACGTACACAGATAAGATACAAACATATTTACAGATACAATCACCCTCTCTCTCTCTCTCTCTCTCTCTCTCTCTCTCTCTCTCACACATATCCATCCTCTTGCAAATGGAATGACAATCGCAGATAATGGCACGGGCATGCATTTGAACACACACTTCCTTAAATCACACATACACAGCAGTACAAAGAGACACATCCACTGTTCCAGATGGGCTACTACACCTACACGTCGACAAGCTTCCTGTTGTATGCTCATTATCTAGATTGCTACAAAAAAGTTGGCTCTCTTATTAAATTGTCCAACAAATCAGGCATTCCAGTCAGGCGCGTAGACCAAACAATATACAAGGAAGGCAAGAGTTTTTTAATGATCCATAGAGAGCATTCCTCTTGCCTTATGATTAATTACGAATACACATTTATGCACTCTATTGTGCAACCACACACAATTTAACCACATGAACCCCAGCGTCCCTATTCATGATAGGCGAACATTCAGCGAAAATAACAGATCTACAGCACGTGTTGTGTGCTTGTAGATCTATTATTTTTGCTATTGACGTACAACAAAGTATTTAAGTAAGTCCATTTGATTTGTAGAGCGCCTTTCACAGACATTGAGCTTTCATCCATTCTGGTGCAAGGGCGTATCGTCATAGAGGCCAATGGGGCCATGGCCCGGTCTGGAAAACTCTGCTCCCCCAGGGGAAAAAAACAAAAAATCAACATAACAACATTAGCACCCCATCACCCATTCTGTTGTAGCCAACCACAGAAATTCGCCTTTGTTTTCAAATCGGGCTTATTTGCATTCGGCCGGATTGTTAATGGGTGGCCATTAAAAACCGGTTTCCCCGTCAAACCATCGTTGCGCGAGCCCCCCCCCCCCCGCCCCCGCCGGCCCGCGAGGGGGGTTTAAGAATCTGGCCCGGTCCACGTTAGAACCCACCATACGCTACTGTTCTGGTGGAAGGAAGCCTGACAGGAATTGGTCGAAATTTTCGCAGTGATTCAGTAGGCTACATCGGTGGTTCTCAACCTGTGGGTCGGGGTCCCCACATGACTTTTTTTTTGGAGGGGAGGTCCCCAGATGACAGTAAAGTGACAATTTAAGGAATTTTAAGACCTTTTTAATACCTAAAACAACAACTGGTCAAACATTGGCCAAATTGTCAAATAACATTAGAAATAGCAGCGTTGCAAGGCGTTGTGAGCTTGTAGATCTGTTATTTTCACAATATTTATCTGAAACCGAATCAAACTAAATGTAATGCCTCAATTTCTCAAGTGCTTGTCAAGGTGGGGGGTCAGTTCAAATTATGATTATTTTGGGGGTTGCGGCCTGAAAAGGTTGAGAACCACTGGGCTACATCAATAAGCTGACTGGCCACTATTTCTTTCTAATACCTTGGAGATAAAAAAAGGCTTGGAGATTGGCCTGTAGTTTATCGGTAGTGATGGGTCTATATTTGGTTTCTTGAGGAGCGGTTGAATAATTGCCTGTTATAGAGTTTAAGTGGTTAATACCAACTGAAAGAGAGGAGAGAAGAGGGAGGGCAGTGTAAAGAGACAGCGATAGACAGATTAATATAATGAGCTGGGGGATGAAGATGGAGAGTGAGAGATTTAGGATGAATGTCACAGACAAGTGTAGACATAAGCAACAAACTGAACAAATTGTGAAAGAGAGCCAGACACGGACAAAGTGAATTTAATACCTCCCTCCACCAAGGTGAGGGTGTAGTAAAACCTAATGTGGTGAAAGTGTTTACTGTTGTTGGAAGAGTATATAACCACACTGTGGAGATGAAAGTGGAGATTAATGTTCTGTGTTAACGTAGAGAGTGAGGAATAGGCCGGCCGCTGTGGACACACACACACACACACACACACACACACACACACACACACACACACACACACACACACACACACACACACACACACACACACACACACACACATACACACATACACACATACACACATACACAGCACACACATACACAGCACAGCTAATCTCAGAAACTGGACCGACATATTTAACTTACATTTTATAATGGGAGTCAATGGGGGTTGGATCGGGCTGAAACTACATCAGTGGCGCCCAACCTTTATTCTATACTTTCTATACTTTGGCTATTCACAAATAGCAAATCTTTGAATGTACTGGACTGTATATATATATATATATATTTTTTTTTAAGTGAACATTTTTAACTCAAATCTTTGCTTCTGGCACAAATCATTTTCAGATGGGGCCTCCGCAGCCATTTGGGTGCAGAGCCCTCATCTGAAAATAATTTATTTTGTTTGAGAACCACTCTCACAGATGACTGATGTCACAGGCCACATGAAGTACAAGATCCACATGGAGGTCACACATGGGAATCAAGATTGCAACAGTAGTGTCAATTGGTGCCAGTTGAAGTTGTGATAGCAGCTCACTTGCAATGCATTTATACTGGCCGGTAACTTTACCCCTGGGCTAGTGTAAAGCTCAGGCCATTAGCCCCACTTGTTACCTTACTGGGCTCTACCTAGACAAATATATCATCTGTCAAAGTGACATTTTTTGGCATGGATAAGACAGGAGATTATGAAGGGAGACGGTATGAGAGGAGTGCGGTCGGAAAGAAAGGATGGCTAAAGTGAAAAAGAGTATAAAGGAGAAGAGGACATGGGTAGAGGAGACCAATAGAGAGACTGAGAGGTGTGTGAGGAGGAGAAAAGAGGACAGGTTAGTGGAAAGAGATGGAGGGAGAGAGTAGTCGAGGGGAAAGAAAAAGGACAGGAGAGGTGAAGTGAGAAGAGAGTGATGAGAGGAAAGAAGAGTGCTGACATGGCAGACTTTTTATAGTCAAGGTTCTTTCTGTCCTATTAACTGTTTTAATCTGTCTATTTCAAGCTCTCTCTCCCTCTCTCTTTTCTCTCTGTCTTGCAGTCATAAACACATGACGTTTCTGTCTTTTTCTATCTGTGTGTGTGTGTGTGTGTGTGTGTGTGTGTGTGTGTGTGTGTGTGTGTGTGTGTGTGTGTGTGTGTGTGTGTGTGTGTGTGTGTGTGTGTGTGTGTGTGTGTGTGTGTGTGTGTGTGTGTGTTATGTGAACTTGCACATGTGACTCTTCAAGAGTCGTCTCTCTCTTGTTCAGTCATGCACAGGCCTACCAAATCCCGGAGGATTTGACTCTTTGTGTAGGAATACCTCTCTCTCTCTCTCTCTCTCCCTCCCCATCTTTATTGTTCTATGTGTCACTTTACCTCCTCCACTCTTCCACCTCCTCCTCCTCCTGTATATGGCAGTTTGATAATAACTGTCAGCCCCAGAGGAGAATAGATTCTCTTACTCTCTGACTGACAGTCAGAAGTGGGTCATAATAGATCAATTAAATACCATTTGACAACTATCAACTTAGTCTTCCCTTTAATTATTTATTAAAGGTAAGCTATATGTTGGCTAATAACAAGTATAATCCATAAGGAATAATTATATAGAGTTTTGGATGTATGGGTGATGAATGTATGATAGTTGGATTGGAAGAGATATGCCTATGAGTAGATGTACAGATTAGCAAACTATGTTAAAAGCAATCTTGAAAACAACTAGGTGTTTAAACGCTGGCTACTCTGCACCAATGTCTCTTGTCTTATAATATAATTATCTAATTTGGACCATCAAATCAAACTTTATTTATACAGCACATTTCCAATGACCAAGTCTGCACAGAGCATATTAAATCTGAGCTGCACAGAGCATATTAAAATACAGACAGGCATGACACAAGAAGAAAATGAAGCAACTATCAATATATGCAGCAGGGTAATTGCACGGTCAAACAGCATTGAGGACCTTGACCTTGATCATGACCTACAGGTAGACCTTTCACTTTTTAGACCCACAAGTTAATGAGTTATTTTGCTAATGGACAGATCTTGAACTTAATTGTGACCTTGTCCATTGCCTCTTAGGACCCCAAAGTTAATCAACTCTTCAGGGTAGCCAACTGATAATTCTCACAAAGTTTCATGAAAATTACAGGAATCCTGACAGTCGTGTTGAGTGTTCAGCTCAGCCATTTGTGCCATTACTTTAAGAAGACTGAAGAATGTTAATGAGTACGTAGATATGGCAATGCCTGATTTATTCTGTCTCTACGACTGACTAGTGAATGTGAGTGCAGCTATTCAGGCACGTGTGTCATGTTGTTCCGCATAGACTGTCTGTTATTATTGTAATCTTTTGATCTAGCAGAGATGATAATAATCCCACCACATGCCTCCCTGATTACCAATGCGTTATGTCCAGGCTTTACTCTAGAGCCTGGAATGCTGTAGATGTGTGTCAATACCTCCTCTGTCTGTCCATGATGCCAATTCCTTTTTCTTTTGTAAGGTTTTTGGTGTTTTTATCGATCGACATTGAGACAGAAGTGGGGACTAATGTTCTCTCTCCATCCCACATCTCACACAGCTTAAAAGCAGATAGCTGTTTTGGTTTGCTTTCTCCTTTCTTGATGTATACGTAGACACTGTGACTTTGATCCTTGCATTCCTATTGATGGGTTATGCTGTTGATGATGTAGCGATTTAATAACCATTTAAACCCTATACTTAGTTGGCCAGAGTCCCACCATATAGAGAGAAAGGGAGATAGAGCAGAATATTGAAGAAACTCAAATCAATACATGTCAGCTGGCTGATTGATTGTTTCCCTCTGGGTTCCATTTTGGATGACTGTACTTTGCACTGTGCTTGGTATCAGGTCCATTGTCTAACATGAGCTATATAATGAGAGAAACTCCCAAATGTCTACCCTGTTGCCTCTTGTAGAAAAGTGGGTGTTACCTGTGAAAACATCAATGACATCATTGTGAGGAGAATACCCTCATTGGTATCCTTGAGGAGAATACCCTTGATGACATCATCGTGAGGAGAATAGTCAGAATACCCTCAACGACGTCATCATACAGGTGAGCTTGCACAGAGCCTGATGGTTACTAGCCTCACGTACCCTAACCCTAGGTCTTTGCATTGGTTCTGTGAAGCTGTTCAGACATATCAGTAGGCGGATATCTCTGACCGTCTGGCTACGCAAGAACAAATGGTTACCTACAGTACTAACATTCATGAGTCGCTGAAAATACGGTCAGTGGGATTGTTCAAGGATATCACCTCACGTGATGAGTTGCTGCATTAATCCCCAGCATTGACTGTGCTTCTGAGCAGAATACCTAACCTCAATGTGCATACCACACTGTTCCAAAAACTGTATACATGCTTTTAAAGATTGGCCAGACATTTAACACCTGTCGAAGCACTTATTCAAATTCAAACTTTGTCTCTTAATTTCCGTGTGTCTTTCACCGCTCCATGCGTTATGCTCCATTTATCCTCGGACTGTAAGACACAGAGCCTGAGGCTTTAATACTCAAAATCTTTATCTCAGCATCCCTCTATCTCTATTTCTCTCTCTCTCTCTCTTTCACACCCTTGCTTCTGTCTGATTAACATTCCTGCCAAATCTTTCTTGATCTGTCTCTCCGTCTCTCTATCCCTCATCCCATCCTTTCTTCAATTCCTTCCTTCCTCTCTTTCTCTCTCAATCCTTCCATCTCTCTCACGGCTGTAGTCAGAACAGAGGGGCGAGCAATTGATTTAGAGGTTGAACAATTGATTCGTTATGCAATTTACAGCCATCGACCGGCCTGCAAATATGCGATCCCTTCTACACCTAGGATTAAAGTCCCAGATTAACGATGTATCTGGAATTTAATTAGGTGATCTTCAGAGACAACTTTTATTTACAAATCTAATTACACAGAACAATGAAACAGTGATTCTGTTTACTCCCCTTAGCATCCCTATTCTCGGCATGGAGAACATTCTGCGACAATAGGCGAACAAGGCCACAACACATTGAACATCGTCTATTTTCGGCAAAGAGATTTCGTGTAGAGGGAAACAAGTAGGGGACTAAGTATAGACCCCTCGGGGACACCAGTCAACGGAGTATATAGGGTTTTACTGGTTGCGATTCTAAGCAACTAAACTAATTGAAAGGCCTGATGACACAGACATTCACACAGACTCAGATTTGTGCTTTCCCTGTATTCCATGAAAATCAATTATTGACAAGGCATTCAAACCACAACTGCTAGATAGAAGATTGAAGCAGAACGGGGCAGCCCCCCAGGTGTAAATGTGTGTCTCTGAATCTAAAGCAGGGCACAGGTGAAAAGCTTGTTGAGCACTTCCTTTGTGTTTGTAGGGCAGGTTTGTGTGTGTTACTTTTCCCAGTTATTCTGTAAGTGAATGAGCAATGGAGTGCAGATAGTAGAGGAATTTAGGCTTCTCCAAAAGCGACAGCATCTGGCTCATCACATGTACTGTATCTCTGAAAATAATGACAAAGACTGTTTATTAGTTCACTAGGACCAGGTCCACCTCTTTGCAATGGATTTTAAATGCTTAGCATTATATACCTCATTGCTTTTATTGTATGATTTGTGGGTCATCGTTATTAGTTTTTTAGCTGATGGATGTTTTGTTTCTGTTATGGTCATAAGGAATTCAGTGAAAGGTTTAAAGTCATATTTATTATATGAACATAACTTGTGAAGGCTAACATAACGTGTTAGCCTTCAGGAATGGGCCATGTAACTAATGATGTGTAAGCACAATCTATGTTGTGTAATCAATGTAAAGCTATTACATTTCAATGCACAGTGTACAGCGGTTGTGGAGAATATTGCAATGTTAGGTTTGCTATACCCCATGCAGCATAGCCTGAATAATTAAATGCTTTAATACTGTAACTTAGTAGAGATTGTATGTAGTGCTTTACAAATTCCCACCATAACTTATGTGAAAGCTCTCTGTTCTGTAGTTCTGTCATTTCATTGTTCCTACATAAACTACAGTCTCTCAATGGACTGAAATTAACAGTAACCGTATCATGGACTTAAAGGGATAGTTCACCCCCAAATTTTTTTTCTTCTATCGATTAGTCTCATCCATGGAGACTTGAATTCATGTACATTTTAGTTTTTGTCGCATTCCTAAGCCAATAATTTGATGACCAGCGGACCGGTATAGGCAGCGGCTCCGGTAGGAGATACAAAGGAGACTCTTTGTGTCTCCTACCGGAACCGCTGCCTGTCATCAAATTATAATAGTCCGCAAATTATAATAGTCCGCTGGTCATCAAATAATTTGATGACCAGCGGACCGGTATAGGCAGCGGCTCCGGTAGGAGATACAAAGGAGACTCTTTGTGTCTCCTACCGGAACCGCTGCCTGTCATCAAATTATTGGCTTAGGAATACCACAAAAACATATCCAAGTCTCCATGGGGTGAATAATCGATAGAAAAAAAGTCCTTTTGATATGTCTCTTTTTGTAGTCCACTGTATAGCTATAAGTTAAGCTTAATATTAAGTTTAGATTAATATAATTTGGACCCAGAGCAGAAGAGTATGGTTCCAATTGCCTTTTCAAGCAAGGCTATTTCCCAGAGTAGTTGAACCAAAAAACTAACAAACAAACAAAAACACAAAATAATAATAATAATAATAATAATAATAATAATGATTAATAAAGCGATGGGGGTACATTGCTTGGCTTGACTGTACACCTACTGAATACTGCAGCCTTCATCATTACAGGAAGTAGATCATCATGATTAGTTGTAACTAGCATATTCTTGCTGTATTTCTATTGGCCTGGAGTAGATGGGTGCTTTAATAACTCTTGAGAGGACAGGCACCGATGACAGTTATAATCTTACCTGGACAAGAGAAATGTGTGTATGCCCTGACTTCTACCAACACTGAAGAGGGCATGTATTGAGTTGGGCAGCAAATTAAGCATAATTTCCACTGTATATTATTCAATGCCTGATTGGTCTTCTGCTTTCTCGTCTGAAAGGTAGACACAGGTCCAGCTATTGCTAATTGGCTCACTGTTAGTTGCTAATCCATTGGAATGTTTTCCTTTTTCTTCACCAAAAGGATTCCAGATAAAAAAAAATGTTGACCCAATTTATGTCTCCCATGACCCAGGTTGGATCACGACCCACAGTTTGTGCACCACTGCTCTAGTGTGATTACAGAAAGCCACCCAGACAGAGGGTAACTTTAAGGCAAACAGACAAGAGAGTCCAATACACAGGGACAAACAGGGAGAATGGGAGAGAAGGATGTGTGCTATTTTTCCCCTTAAGAGGCTTATCTCACAACATGTAACATTCAGAGGCCAACAACCGGCCGCAAGCCCAAATACAGTAAATCTTGATGGAATCGCAAACCATTGGGAGGATAATAGCATCACGAGCCCCGACCGCAAAGAGCTCAGACGGTAGTTTTTGCCAAGTGATTAAACTGTAAGGCATAGGTTCCAGCTGCCCCTCCCAGCAAATAACATTAGTTCAAAGATCCCAGATGGATTCAAACTTATAGGTTCAATTGTTGAAATTATGGTCCTTAAAACCTTTTAGACTCAGGCCCTGCCGGAACAGAGCTTTAAACATGAGAGTTGTCAGAGCCAAGAGCAAGAGGAATCTCCACCCCGCTCACCAACAACTGCATGTGAGGAATGAGGATTCACCCTCTTCACCCTGCCCCACCCCCCATGAAAGGACCAAACTTATCACCACCCTACTCTCATTTTCTCTCCCCTGACCCTCTAGGTCCACCTCCGCAATTGGCTTTAAATCCTTAGCCAGATTTGACACAATCGACACAGCTATTGGGCTTTTTCTGAGCATTTATTGGATTGATATCCAGTGAAGAGAGACAGGAAACACGGAGAGAGTAGGACCGTGACACACAGCTTATTGGTCCGGCTGTGTGGGTATTAAACATGATTCGGCTTTTAGGTAACACAAACTTTCACTTCTTTGAAATTAAAGCTGAATACCTTTCAGTTTGCTGCTGTCTTTTACAGAGTTTTTTCACTCCTGTTGTTTCAGATCCCATTCCGACAGACTTCCAAAGTTCACACGTGGGGCACATTTTGCCCTAACACGGGTCACACATAGAGGATATGTGCATGCTTAAAGTGAATGGCACATCGAGTGGCAAATCGAGTGGCAAAGCAACATGCAAAATGAGTTTAACATTGTTTAATGTTGTTTAATGCAATCAGATATGACTTTTCTGTTTGGATGCATGGGCTGTCAAGGCCAAAAAGTATTTTTTTGACACTCGGTAGGCATTCCTGCATAACTTCCGGGTTTGATGATGATGTCACACGCATATCCTCTATTGAGGGGCATCTAAACAGTGTAGAGCCAAAAGCGATTCACTTCCACCCATTAATGCTACAAATGTGACTGTTTGCCGAAATGTTCAAGGGTGACCGGGCCTTTGCAGTGGTTGTTCCTACACTGTGGAACGCTCTACCCTTGGCGATAAAAAATGCTGAGTCAGTTGATGGTTTTAAGAGCTTGTTAAAACACATTTGTTTCGTAAGCATTTTTGTCTTATGTAAAGGTAAAGTTTTTACCTGACCCACACTTGTGCAGGTCAATGTTTTGCTTAATACTTCTTGTTTTGTTATTGCTCTTATGTGCCTTGTTTTAACTTGATTGTTTATTTTGTTGTCCATTGTACAGCACCTTGTAACATTGTTTTGAAAGGTGCTGTATAAATAAGATGTACTTACTTACTTACTGCAATGAACGTCAGAGACAGGCCTTTGATAGTCCATACTGTTTGCCTAATTGCCTTCATAATTTGTGTGCAGGGTCTATATCTTACAAGAAAAACCAAACCCAACAAAAAATATAAAACATGCCATATATCATGATCCAATCATGCCCAAATTGGAATCACATGTTGAGAGGCCTCTATAGAGTGCCCCTCCAAAACCTTCACTTCTGCCCAAAGGGGGCACCACAAACACAAATTGTTGCATAGAGCACAAAGTCTGACGTAATTTATGCATCCTACCTGGGTCACACAAAAATAAACAAATGAGCCCGGCGCTTTGACTCATATGGGTATGAAGCATCAACTGACGATGAGAAAACGCTAACGTTACCGCCGCCGAATTAATAACATTTTTGTCACAAACAGACTGTATATCAAACTTGAGTGACTGACTATCATAAATGATACAAGTGTCAATATGGCTATTTTGCTTTTATTATGAATTTCTTAGCCTAGCCCTTTTGTATTTCTGATGTTGAGGAGTCTAACAAGAATGCCACTGGCACTGTTTGCAATGTTGCTACAGTATATACCATGTGTTTTATAAGTGCTTGTGATAATAGAGATAGATAGATAGATAGATAGATAGATCGATAGATCGATAGATAGATCTGGGCGGGGGGTGCAGCCTGGAGGGTGCTACACGCGGGCACAAACCTACCCTGTGTGGAGAGAGCGAGCGCGTGTTGGAGGGCGGGGTCGCTGGATGCCATGCGCCGAAGGCAGGGCTGGTGCACGAGGGAGGAGGAGGCTGCACTCAGCACAGCTGCTTAAAACAAGTTGATGAGAGACATGAAAGGACAGGAGGAGTCGCTACAGAGAGTCAGAGACAGTTCTTAGTGAGTGAAGTTTGAAGTTGAAACAGACAGATGGCAGCAGCGCCGTAACATTTGCGCCCCAGTTATCCCTTCCTAACTAAAAAAAAATCGTTTTATTCATAGTTTGCACTTGACTTGCACTCCTGTTTCTAGCTCACTGTCCTCCTCCACCCTCCGGGGCAGGCTCTCCTCTCCTCTGCTCTCCTCTCCTCTCTCCGACCGCCTCATGCCGGCTTGTTGTTGGACGGCCGGCTGACGTACAGGAGGGTCGTTATGGGGAAGATCAGGGTGTCATACGAGTACTCTGAAGCCGAGGACAAGAGCATTCGGCTGGGCTTGTTCCTGATCGCCTGTGGCATCCTCAGCCTCTTCATCCTGGGGTTCTGCTGGCTGAGTCCCACGCTGCAGAGCCTGCAGAGCAACCCGACCAACTGCACGGTAAATGAGCCTTAAGATCGCTGGTTCCCAAACTTTTGAGCTCGAGACGCCAAAAAGAGAAATGTGAATGAATGTGATGTCTCCCCATGCCAAACTAGTGAAAATAGCAGAACGCGTTGCATCGCCACACTTTGTGAGCTTGTAGATCGGCTATTTTCACTACTTCTTTGAACATTTGTTTTTCTGGAATTTCTTAAATTCTAATTTCTTTTTTTCATGTTTAGAAAAATCATTGAATCTGTTCCAATTTGTTTTTAATGTTTTAAAATAAAAATAAAATAGGAAACAAAACATTAAGGGATATGTATTTACTTGAAACATCTATGCTTGAAACCCATAACGCACAAATGGTTCCCGACCCACTGTTTGGGAACCACTGCTCTAGATAGCCTACCTCCGGCGCTGTGTAGAGGTTTTGTAAAGTTTCTGCTCAACTTTTATCCTTTTTTCCCCTCTTTTATTTTTGAAACCAGCTGAAATTGGAGTCTAATGAAAAGATGCAATTCTTAACCTAATTAGGAACAAGTGTTGTAGCCTATACCCCCTCTGTTTTCAGGGATTTAGATTTTCGGCTGTTATTGTGAATGGAGTAGGGACCTCCTTTGCATCTTAAAAAAAAAAAAATATATTTATTGGCATGTTTCAATTATATAAAACATGACAACAGTATGGTTATTGTGTTAATAGAATGCCTATAAACAATCAAACAAAAACAGAGCAGACAGACATCACATTGAAAATATACACAATAACAATAACATTCACCTTTGCAGTTTTATGGTGTAACCAGTGAATCATTAGAAGAATAACGAGTGTAGTCATTTTATCTTCTCCGTTTATGGTCATTGATCTGTTCCATTGAAAGCCAAGCTATACTTAAAGGGTCTACACCATGAATTTAAAAAATAATAATAATATTTAATATCATATTGTTTATGTCCCTCAAACGTTTTTCAAAAGGTTGGAGCCTAAATCAAGCCTCAGATATACTCATTCCAACTAACTCTCTGGCTTATAAAGCACTTTCACCTGCAATACCACATTGTCCTGTTTGGCACGGGGCGCTATTGAGCCAGTTTGTATGCATGTTATCTCCTGGTTCTGTGTGGAACTGAAAAACGGGAGGAATTGTTCCCCCTGCCTACGTAGGCAGGGGGACCAAATCAGTTTGGCCTGTTTTTAGACCAATTTACAGAAAACCCCAGATTTGCTGTGAAAGCCTGAGTGTTAAAACTGGGGTATTTTTGAGGATAGAAGAGAGGTAGGGGAGACCAAAAACACACAAAAAAGAAAAAGTTAAAATTCATGGTCTAGACCCTTTAAGGAAATTAAGTTTGTGTCTTTAAGAACATTGTGGTTGATTATAAAGTATGTGGCTGGATGGATGAATGAATGAATAGTTCAGTAGGAAAATTACTACTGACTTTTAATAATATATTCCTTTAACACACACACACACACACACACACACACACACACACACACACACACACACACACACACACACACACACACACACACACACACACACAGCCTACATATACAGGTATAATATAATTATTAACATCCATAGTAGGAATTGTACATTATCATTTCCAAAGTTCAGAACACCTCCTCTCCTCTCCTCTCCAGGTTGTGTCCGTCCTGCGTCCAGAGGAGATGTTCGAGTGTGTGTTCACGTGTGGCACAGACTGTAAGGGAACCTCCCTCTACCCATGTCTGCAGATCTTTGTCAACAACTCTGAGTCCAACACTTTAGCCCTGCTGCACTTTGACGAACAACAGCTGGTCCTCAACCCAAAGGTGGGCAACTAACCTGGAATGATGATGATGATGATTATTGTTGTGTCAACCTACAAACTCATGCGTTGTGAGCTTGTAGATCTGCTATTTTTGGTGTCCTTGGCATGGAAAACTTTGGGAACCCCTGGCCTAGTGGTTGGAGACAGTTTTAATTCAGATATTGTTATGATTTGAGAGTGTTAACAACACTGTGCCCTAGCGTTGGGAACATTATTGTGCACCAGCACCACAGTTGACTTGAAACAGAACTATTTCAGCACTTCACACATCATGCCTTGACTGTTTTACACTGTGTCCACTGTCCACATGATAGTAATTGGTACACATCAGCCTACTTTCTAGCTAGACCTCTGAAGCCCAGCCTGGATCAGTTTCACTGCTATCAAACTGATCTAGACCCTGGTGGCAGGAGTCGAGTAGTTTTGTCAAGTTGAGATGCTGAGCTGAAATTGACCGGAGGGTCAGGGAGCTTATGATTGGTCCAGAGAGACACAAGATGCTGTGTCAAAACGAAAGAAGAAAATGTTCATGCTTGTGCATGTTTTTACCTAAGTGTGCAGACAGGTGTGTGTGTGTGTGTGTGTGTGTGTGTGTGTGTGTGTGTGTGTGTGGGTGTGGGTGTGTGTGTGTGTGTTCCCCAGCCGGCACAGATAACTGTGGCAGTGAGTGGTCCGGCTCCTGAGTATTAACATAACATTAGGATGCTGCTAGCAGTCCCACTATATTGCACAACTGGCATAATTGACCAGGAAAAGAGAGACTCTGTCTGTGGGACAGAGACGGTTTTCTTTTCTTCCTGTCTATGTCTCCCTCTCTCTCTGTTCTCTATCTATCCCCAGCTCTCCCTCACTATCTTTCTCTCCTCACTAATCCAAGCCTCTTTCCTTTGTCACTCTATCATTCTATGTCTCTCTCTCCCTCTCTCTCTTTTCGACATCATGCCTCCACGGGTGCCATGGTTACCAAACAGCATCGATGACACATCTCCCTCTATATTTATTACTCGGTTGCCTTAGCGATGGTTTGCACCGTGGCGAGTGAGAAGAGAAGCATGTGACCCTCAGATAGATAGCCAGATTGTGTTAAACTATGTTTTGCTGAGTGTTAAATTATCTACCTGGGGTGACAGGGCCTTCTCGGTGGCCGCCCCCTCCATATGGAACTCGCTCCCAGCTCACATCAAAGCTGCCTCCACCCTCGCCACGTTCAAAACCACACTCAAGGCTGGCCTAGCGGTTTTCCTCTAGTTTTTTCCTAATAAAGTTGTTTTAAAACAGCGAAACAACAAGAAAATGGCATTTGATCAGCATTCTAAGTCAATAGATTTACTCCCTCTCAGATTGGCCAACTGTCAGTTGGGCAAATCCCAGAAGTCTCCGAATGCAATGAATAAATTATAAGAATTTGTCTTTGATTTTGATTCAAAAAGTGATTTTCTGCATGCTAGCTCAAAACATTTAAGATCGACCCAATTTAAAATGAACACATTTTCCTATGAACTCTCAGAGACTTAGAGAGTGGAAAGGTCAAGTGAGGGTGGAAATCGGCAATTGAGCGGGTATGAAGCAAAAAAACAAAAACAAAAAATAACATGTTAGAATTTGGCATTCTCATAAACAAATATGATTTGAACAGCTAAATCCTCCACACCCCCACATCTCCCATACAAAGGCTGTGATGTAGGAGAGGAAGAAGTCCAACCTGGCAAACTCACTGAAGCTCTTTGTAAACAAATGCAAGGACATTTATATATCAATATACATTTCATTTCACAGTTAACAGTAGAAAGAGAATTGCAAGTAGCTGGTTTTGTATGATAGATATTTACAATGTACGTTTATAGTCCAATATTATACCAACTACTACTACTTCCTCCACTTGTGATCTCCTTACTGTGCAATTCCATTCTGCTAACCTTTTCAAAACTTCTCAATTTAAACAACAAAAAAACCTTTGAAAGTGGAATACCGGTGGGGATGGAGGCAAGTGAAGCAGTAGGGAGGAGGGGAGCAGCTGCCAGCAGCAGGTACAGCAAGTGTGGCTTCAGAGGATGTTCAACACTACGATTTCTTTTTCTCAGGCGCTCTAATTCCAGCACACTGATGTAGGTGAAACTTCATAAACTATTCCTGTTGGCGGATGAACCAGTCAAAAAGGCCCTTTGTGGCCCTTTGTTGTAAGATGGATCACAACATAACTGTGCTAAGAATCGTTCTAATTTTGTGGCTGCCTGGCATTTTCAAAAAGGTCTGGGACAAATCCCTTCATTGACGGATCTAACAATTAGAGGCACAACATACATCAGAGGCTAAATGAGCTTGAAAAAAAAACTAATTGAAAATAAAAGACAGGGGAGTGCCTCAGGACATCCTAAAAAGGGCTTCAAATTAAATTCAGCATGGCGAGTCTGCTACCACTAACAATTATTTTCAGAATTGATTATTCAGATGATTATGTAATTCATTTAAACCATAGAATGATGGTTAATTACGATAATAAAGTACCAAGTGGTGGTAAATGCGACAAATTATATGCCAGACATCTTGAATTTGATTAAAGCTACAATGCAAGTTTTATGACCATTACCTCTGCCGAAGGAGAGGGGTCATTGTAACGATGTCCAAACCACAATGAAGATGGTAGCACATCTAATACCGGGTCGGTATCGGTTCTATTACCTCGGAACTTGGGTCTGTCTATCATTATGTGTAATACCCGAGTGGATCCGAGAAGACACGTACTACTGTGTGACTGTGTGTGTGTGCGGCGTGCTGCACTGATAAGGACAGAAACACAATGAAGTGCTTTTTAACTTGTGCGATGTTTTAGGCTGGTTTAGGATCAGATTACTGCAGCGCAACAAAAACAAATTGAGCTACGCAATGCATGCTGATAGTGATGTGAAAACACCGGTGTACAATCATGGATTCCTCTGACACTTGTCCTCAACAAGGTGAAAGCAAAGCTTTAATCATAAAATGGTCATTGGTTATTGGTCAATAAGTATTCAGTCCACATTTATATACAAAGAAAACTTTTTGTCACGCATTTTAAATTAATAGCCTACCGATCTGCGCATAGCCTATTGATTTATTGTCTCCCCAGGCCGAAAGGCATGGCCGAGACTATGTTTTGCACCCTGTCCGTCCGTCCATCCGTGTGTGTGTGTGTGTGTCCGTCTGTGAACAGCTAATCTCCGGCACGTTGGCTTGATCTGTAAACTGTGCACACACACTGTTAGTACGTAACTTAAGTGGTCAGGTTCTGATAATAACTGGACAGGAGTCAGGAATCATTCTTAGCTTGGTTTATTACGATAGGCCTGTCTGGGTTAGTAAAAGTGTTAATGTCCATCCATAGTCAGAGAGGCTTACATACATTTCACTTCCACAAGCTCCTCCTTCCTACACATCTGGTATCCACTTCAGAAGAGAACACAGATAGATCATTACATGCTGGTCACTCTTGACCATTCTAGCCACCATTGACCTTTTAGATTGACCTATACTCCGGTCTAAGTCAAATAAGCATTCCATAGAATTAGCTGGACAATGGGCCACCTATACTATAGACATGGTCTCAGGAACATCTGTTCCTGGTCATTATAAATCATAGGGAAAAGGCCTTAAACTATGTAGTTGCAATCAGATATACCATCAGTTAACAATACATACTAACACACACTCCCTGGATACCAATTCAGAACCTCTGCGCCAAATTTTTCACATAGGCCTGTTATAGCGCCACCAGGAGGCCGCCTTTTGCACACATATTTTGACAGTACTCCTACAGATTTTGTCCAAACATCATGCAAATCAGTACACAGTATCTCTATAGTCATTAAACGAAACAGATGTTTCAGATTTTTCATATTCCATCCTGATTGGCTAACATTGGCTTCCAAAGTTTGCGGAAGTGCTCCGTTTTGAACAAAATGTCTCAAATCATGAACAAAGCATGTCATTTTCGTGAACTTTTTCACGCACATTCTCACTAAGCCGAGGAAGAAATGCCACAAGAAAGGCCAATTTGTATTTTTACCTATAACTGTACCAATCCGTGTAAAACTTTGTATGTGCACTCTCTAGAGGCCAAGGAAAAAAACCTTTGCCCTGCATTTTTCACATCTGCCTTTTATAGCACCACCAAGGATTTTTGGATACTAGTCCTTCAGATTTTATCCAAATTTCATGCAAATCGGTACACATGACCTCTATAGACGGATCTGTTTGATTTCTCATATTCCATCCTGATTGGCTAAGATGACATCTAAAGTTTGCAGGAGTGACCCGTTTTTAACAAAATGCAGCAAATCATGAACGCAGCATCCGATTGCAGTGAAACTTTGCACGCCCATTCGCATTACGTTGAGGGACAAATGCCACCCATTAAACATTGCCATATTATAGCGCCACCAGGAGGCAGATTTTTGTAAAAGAAAATGTTTTATATTACTCCAAACATCACACAAATCAGTACACACTATCTCTATGGTCAAGTGATCAAAACGGATCCATCTGATTTTTCATATTCCATCCTGATTGGCGAATGCCGAACATTGCTGGCCCACAATAACCTACCTACCTATGCTCCGATGAGCACCTTTTCTAGTTTTCTGTGTACCATGGACTCATGGAGATGTTGAAACAACAAAAATACAAGATGTGTAACAGACAGACAGCAAAAAATTTACACCAGATTTAGAAAAAATATCAAATGAAAGATAAGGACACTTGGACAGACATGCGAATACCATCCCTGGTATCACACATCCAATTCTTGTTTACAAAGATATTCATGGATGGATGGATGGATGAATGAATAGACAGACAGACAGACAGACAGACGACACACACGATCAGAGGGCTAGAGTAATTGGCTGACAGACTGTGACAGAGAGAATCATTATGTTCTCATATAAACAGCATCTGTACCTGACAAGACTGTAAAGTGTGTGTGTGTGTGTGTGTGTGTGTGTGTGTGTGTGTGTGTGTGTGTGTGTGTGTGTGTGTGTGTGTGTGTGTGTGTGTGTGTGTGTGTGTGTGTGTGTGTGTGTGTGTGTGTGTGTGTGTGTGTGTGTGTGTGTGTTTTCCAGGACAACAAAACAATACATTAGCCTGTGTGGGCTCTACAATGGAGAGATACACTGATATGGGTAGACGGCGGGAGAAGAAAAGGTTTTACTGTGTGTGTGTGTGTGTGTGTGAATAAGTGCATCCTCCTAAAGCCAAGTCATTAATATTCTATCTACAGTATGTATGTATGTTTGTTTGTCCTCGCAAAGGTAGACTACTTATACAGCTCATGACACTACACGCATAACATGGCAAAACAGAACCGCATTTGTGAAAGTGAAATTTGAGCGTGCAAGTTTGATTGTTGAAAATATATGCAAGGCTTGTGTATGTTTTGTCAAGATGATCCTAGGAGGGATGGGACGATATTTCACGGTTGCATATCCTGTGGTCTAGAGAGAATCAGCGGATATGGAAACAGTCTGTGTGCGTATGAGTGTGTGGAAAACCGTTTTGGACTAGGCAGGCTCTAGCCTGGCTGGCACTGTTTACATTCTAAATAGAGTCCAAATTCCAATACTCAAATGTCTGTCTCCTCTGTCCTCCAGCATGGTGGTGTCCTCCAGCATTGAAATTGGTGAGTTGCCGAAATATGTACCCATCTTGTGGACAGTAATTTACGTTTAGATATTGACATTATGTGAAGTCCACAAGATGTTCACATATTTAAGCACCAATTTGCGACTGCTCTGCAGTGTCATTAGTTCTGCAGTTGCACGGCAGTGTATCTATGTAGGTGGTGCGCCTCTTTCCCCATCTAGCTGCGCCTTGGGTTGGCTCCCACAATGTCAGTTTGCTTGCTGCCAGTTCCGGGTGCCTGATGCAGTGCCCTAGTGCCTCATACTTGTCTGTGACCCGTTGGAGGCCTCCGTAGAGGTCCACGTTCCTGATGTGGTCCTCCTATGTGACATCAAGTACATTCCGTTTGTGTGCACTCCATTTCTACTGTCGGTATAGTTCTTCAATCCCAGGATGGGGTGACTAAAATCTCCAAAAAGTCTGAATATCACCAGTACATCGCCAAATTAGGCTGTGATATATAAAGCTTCTGAAAGGCAGGTCCTCTTTTTAAAGTCCACCCTGGATCAATGGATATATCAATTGTCAATACTTTTCTAAATGCATCAACCTCACTAAATTAGTTTCTTGTATGTGAAAATACACTTGGCAATATTAAGGATTTTGATTGTACAGAATATGTGGAGGTCTAGAAAAACAAAGATGGGTGCAGAGAGCAGCAGAGGAGGGGCAGAGGGAAATGAAGAGAAGGTAAAGCGTGTCCGTATTGGATGGCGTGTCCGTATCGGATGGATGTGTCACAGGGACTCCTCTCTCTGTGTTGTCTGACCTTTTTAACAAGTACTAATGAGACAGAGACAGATGGAGGGGGGAGAGAAAGAAAAAGAGATGGGGAAGGAGAGAGTGGGCAGACTGTCAGAGTTAGGGAGATAGGAGGGAGAGAGAGTCGGAGACGAGAACAGTTGGAGAGACAGAGAAGAAAAAGAATGATCGCCAGGGAAGGAAAAGAGGAGAGACAGGGACACGTACAGTAGAGCGACAAGAGTCAAACGTACAGTAGTTCATTTTAGAGTGATCTAATAGGTCCATAAGGATTTTTTGTTAATGAGCTACCTATGGACCGGTGGATAGACATGACATTAAAGGGAAACACTCACGACCGAGTACATGTCACACACACAGAAAAGGGGGTTATTTCTCTCTTTCCCTCTCGATGCTCAAGCTCTGGTCTGACATTACACAACAGAAACCATTGCCTAATCACCATATCTCCAATCTCACAATATGATATTGTCTAAGGATTGTGTCCGTTCAAGGACCACACACACACACACACACACACACACACACACACACACACACACACACACACACACACACACACACACACACACCCTCTGTGTAATAGCCTCTCTCAAGTGTTCTAGGTTGATATTCCTCGTTTCAGGGACAAGGTGGCACGAAAGGTGGCCTCTTCGGAACAGAGGAAGGAGAGAGGCTCATAAAACAGACAGACTGCCTCTGACCACTGCTTCACACATTGTGTGTGTGTGTGTGTGTGTGTGTGTGTGTGTCTGTGTGTGTGTGTGTGTGGGGGGGGGGGGGGGGGGGGGGGGGCGGTTGCCACTCATAGCTCGCTCATCAGAGAGCATACATTATATGCATTTGATTGCATGTTCCTTAGTTTTTATGTTTTTTGTAACGCTGAATCAACACCAGCAGTTGGTTCGCTGCCCGGTCCTGAGAATGTGTCTATGGAGAGGAGTGACCGCCGCCCACTGCTGTGACGCACAATTGTACAGAGTGATAAACCAATCAGAAGCATGCTGTACTCTGAATAGGAATAGGCATATAAGTAGTGAATAATATTAATTTGAACATAGTTGTATGTATGGTCTTATTCATGATTGGGCCACATCATATGGCCTATTTCTTGCCTAAACATAAATCTCCTCCTTGCTTTTTGTTGAGGTCCCGGGCCGGGCAGGCCTGCTCGCCGGGGAGTGGACTATAGGCATACACTCGACACCACTTGAGATGGACAGAAATGGACGGCTGTATGGAAGTAGCAAATCTAAAACAAAATTAAGCTAGTAGTATATAACAGTTAACTATCTATCCCTAGTATTGTGGGAGCAGAG